>NW_011494901.1:3121532-3158681 GCF_000754665.1 Bison bison bison
CGGGGCGCAGCGGGCCGGAGAGGCTCCGGGCCGGGGCGCGAGGCCGTGCAGCTCTCGGCCTCGGCCCTTCCTTCCAGCTTCTCTCCGCAAAGGCTGTTCGTCCCGAGGCCCTGAGACTCGCTCTGGGAGAAGCCGGAGGTGCCCGCTGTCTGCTCCGGCAGAGCGAGGGAAGCGCGGGGTCAGCGACCGCCCAGCTCGCGGATCCCGCGGGAGCCGAGCCTCTGCAGGGCGGGCTGGCTGGCTCCAGCTCCAGCCTCCTTTTCGGCCTTTTCTTTCTGGAGAGAATAAGCGGCTACCCAGCCGAAATTGGCAGCATTGCGCATCTTCCTAACCCAACTCTTGTCTTCTTCCCATCTATCAATCCACCTTTCTAATTAGACTAATTAGGAGCGCTCCGGAGTGTCGCTAGGCCCAGGGACTGAAACGCTTAGAGGTTGTGAAAAGAGCCCTGAATGGCCACGCTGGGGGCCGGGCGGGGGTCTTCGTGACCCATTCAGCACAGAGTAACAGTGGCAACATTTATCCCTGGCCATTGAAAAGAGGCTCGATTAAAACGTTTGGGAACTAACGCCCACCCTGCATCCCTTCTCTAATTAGAGGAGCCCGGGGCGATTTCGAGAAGGTCGGGATCCCGCAGACACAAGCCCTGAGCGCCACTGCTTTCCGCCCTTTCATCTCAGTCCATTTCCTTCCCAGAGACAGAAGTCCGCCACCTCCCCACCTGCTGCTGGCCTGCCTTTCCCGCGCACCGCTCGCCCCTTACTCTGCCCAGGCTGGGGGCCCAGACAACTGCGGTAGGACGTGCAGCGGGGCAGAGAAGTTGAGGGCAGCCTAGTGGAAAAGCACCCTGTAGCATTTGGCAGGCTCCAGATTCCCCCCCCGCCCCCCCATCCAAGGGAATTTTCACACGGCCTCTGTATAGGTTACTCTTTCCCTTACTTTTAAAATATGAATTTTCCAAGTCAAGATTCTGGGAATGGGAGTCTCAGGTGCCCTTTTGATCTACTATATTAGCATAGTGGCACGCTGTTACAGGAGTTCTTCACTCACATAATTATTTGTACTTTCTCTTACCCGGCTTTTAAATAAACGTGTATTATGTGCCTAGCCAGATTCTTACTGTACACGTCGGCCTTCTTCCTTCCCTATTGGCACATCCCCAGACACGCCTTGGGACTTCCCTCGTGGCTCAGACGGTAAAGAATCTGCCCGCAATGGCAATGCGGGAGACCCGGGTTCAATCCCTGGGTTGGGAAGATCCCCTGGACAAGGAAAAGGCTACCCACTCCAGTATTCTGGCCTGGAGAATTCCACGCACAGGGGCGTGTCCCCAGCTGTGGGCTCGCAAAGAGGCAGACAGGACTCAGAGACTAACGCTTCATATACGCCTTAGGAAGCTAAACTTGACTTGGTTCAATTCTTCAAGCAAGTTGTACATTCTAGCCACCCCGCCCCCAGGTTTATATGCAGCTTTTAGCTTTTTCATGGCTTAGTAGGAAGGTACCAAGACCCAAGGTATTCGAGGAACAAGTGATAGAAATGTGAAATAGCAGACACATTTCAACTACAGATTTTGTGTATGTGTGTAGGGTTATTTGTTCATTTTCTTGGTGAGAGGGTGATATCTGATATTTTTACAAAAATTTGAAACACATTTTGCCCTAGAATAAAGTAGATTGAGAAGAGTTGAGTTCTTTTCCTTTTCTTCCTTCCTTTTTCTCTCTTTTTCCCCCGCCCCCCACTCCTTTTTGTTACCCTAATCCTTTTTGGAAAAGTGCCAGGTATACAAAGAAATATCATCAGGTCACTGTTCTTGATCTTGTTAATTTAGAAAAGTGGAACCTCAGCAAAAGATGCTATTAACTAAATGTCAACCCACAGCATGCAAAATTCCTTGGATCCAAATTTCAAAAAAAGGAATGAAGGATGTCATGTGAGTGAAAGGAATTGTGGAATTTTTAAAGGCCTAAAGTGATCTTAATAAATTTTTATTGCTTCCACACCCTGCTTTATAATATTTTAATTTAACAGTTACAATATGCATGACATTGTAACAAAAATCTAACTTGTTAAGAAGCTGGGAGGGGCAGAGAAAATGAAAAGAGACAAGCAAAGTGGTTCACTTCCAATGGGGAAAATTATAATTTGCAAAATTTTAAATTCCTGGAAGCATAGAAGTGAGAAGCCCAAACTGATTCTGTCTGTGATTTTAAATCATCAAACCTCTTTTTTCATTTCAGTTGCTAATTTTAATTAAATAACAGCAGCTAAAGTACTCAACTCCTAAGCATACAACTTGGTAAACCACTACTTAGATCAAGTTATTGAACATTTTAAACACCCCAGAAGATTCTTCCATGTTCCTTTCCAGTCAATACCACCCCACCCTCAACCACTATTCTCATTTCTATCACCACAGATTGTTTTTAAATGTTGAACTTCAGATAAATGGAATTATACAGTTTGTATATAGTTTTTTTGTTTGGCTTCTTTTACTCATCAATATATTTTTGAGGTTCATCTGGTAAAACTCCTATTTATAAGACAATTTAAATGGTAAGTCAATTTATATAGATCAAGAAGGGCAGACAGACACTGGAAAGCTTTAACTTACTCCCAAATTGAAAACAAGCAACATTAAATTAAAAACAAACATCCCTCCCAGCTCTACCCCTCCTCCTCCAAAATACATCATTATCAACCAGTAGAGGTAATTTTATGATTACAAGTACATATGTAAACAAATAAGATGAAATGGTTTACCTGCAACAACTGTTAGTTACATCATTATCAAGACGTAATTGTGGGTGAATGTAGAGGAAGCAGAAGCCACAGGCTGCTTTTGTCATCGGATTCTGTTTCCTACTCACCATCTCAACAGTAGGAAGTACTTTAGGCCTCTTCACAAAGAATGGCATGAACTTGAGGGGGGAACATAAATGCATCCAGCTTGTTTTATCCCAGACATGCAAGTACTTAGTGCAACAGGCTGTCAAGTGCACTTTGAATTTTGCTTGAAAGTGTTCATTTTGCAACTAACCTAGCCATCTATACTTGGGTCTCATCCATGGGTCATCATACAAGCCAGTTAGCTCTGCACCCTATGAATGAAAGCAGCACAGCCAATCTATAGGATTGTGACAGTCCTGCTGTCCCCTAGGATCCCCAGCAATCCAGCCACAGAGACTGCTCTCTCACGAATTCATGAGGCTGACCAACCAGAGACAACCAGTGAGCCCATCATTAGTGCTCCTTCCCTCCAAAGAAACAGAAGAATGCAGCCACTACTGATTTTTTGCCCAGGAAGGACAGCATTTTTAGGCAGGGGCATGTTTGTGCCATGGGATAAATTACGAGATGGGATAGAAGAGACTAAAGTGAGGTTTTGATTGCTTATTAGTGGATATATTGGTAAAGTTGAAGTAGAGAACATATCTCTTTATAATGTTAAATCTAAAAAGTTAACATAAATATAAAATAAGCCATGAGCTACATATTCAGGAAGGCACTGTGAAGACAAAAAGTCATTTCTACTGAATTCTCATCATACCAGTCATATAAATTGAATCAGTAATTTCCAGAAATAGGCAAAAAAGAAAAACACTACATTCCCATTATAATAGCCAAAATTGAAAAGAACAATAACATCAGCTGCTAGTGAGGATGCAGAGAAACTGGATCTCTCATACATTACGGGTGTGACTGTAAAATGGTTGTCACTCTGGAAAAGAGTTTGTCAGTTATTTACAAAACTAAATATGCACCTATCATACAGCCCAGCAACTATACTCCAGGCATTTACCCAGGAAAATAAGACTTATGTTCACAGAAAAATCTGTGCATAAATGTCCACAGCAGACTTATCTGTAATAGCGAGAGGGAAAAAGAAGACAACCCAAACGTCCTTCAGGCGGTGAAATTCTGGGATATTCATACAGTGCAGTGCTGCTCAGCAATGAAAATGAGTTAACTACTGGGCTTCCCTAGTGGCTCAGTAAAGAACCTGCCTCAATGCGGGGAACCCAGGTTCGATCCCAGAGTTGGGAAGATCCCCTGGAAAAGGGAATGGCAGCCCACTCCAGTATTCTTGCCGGGAGAATTCCATGGACAGAGGAGCCTGGCGAGCTACAGTCCACGGGGTGCGAAGAGTCAGACACAACTGAGTGACAAACACACACACATTAGTGATGCAAAAAAAAACACACAAAAAAACACAACATCTTAAATGTGTTTGCTTAGTGAAAAAAGTAAACTTCAAAAGGTTGTATATTGGATGATTCTGTTTATATAATGTTCTTGAAATGACAAAACTATGGAAACAAATTGGTTGTCATGGGACAGGGGAAAGGGTGGAAGGGGTTCATAAACAGAAGTGTAGCAGGAGGGAACTGTAGTGATGAAAGAGTTCTGTGACCTGTCACATGAATCTCTAGATGCCCCAGTGGCTCAAGAGGTAAAGAAACCACCTGCAAGGCAGGAGGCGTAGGAGACACAGATTTGACCCCTGGGTTGGGAAGATCCCCTGGAGTAGGAAATGGCAACCCACTCTGGTGTTCCGGCCTGGGAAATCACATGGACAGAAGAGCCTGGTGGGCTACAGTCCATGGGGTCACAAAGGGTCAGACACGACTAGGCACACACGCAACACAAGCAGGAGGGAGTTCTAGTGATGGAAGAGTTCTGTGCCTTGTTTGTTGTGGCAGCTACATGATCTATAGATAGGTTCATGTAACTACAAATTAAAATTTATGTAATCTAAAATTGCATAGAACCACACACACGCATGAATGCATGTAAAACTGGTGAAGATTAAGTCCTCTTGTAACCTGTAAGCTACTTAATGGTGTTAGGCAGTGTCAGTTTCTTGGCTTTTATATTGTACTGCACTTAATTATACGACATGTCACCACTGAGTGGTGGAAACTGAGGGGAGGAAACAGAGAAGGGTGCATGGAGCTCTAGGGACTATTTTGGCAACTTCTGAGTATATAATTATTTCACAGTAAAAAGTTTAAAAATAAGTAAGAGATGCTTTAGTCAATGTCCTATTAGTAGAAGGCTCTGTTGATGACAAGAGCTTTCATTGGTTGGTTTCTCATAATTAATAACAATGAATTTAGTCCTGTCCTTGCTACAGATATTTTATAAGCAATGCTTAAAAGACATCATTTAACACTGTATTTTCTATTGATAGGCCCAATGCTGAAAATTTCTTGGAAACTAAAACAATCTGCCCATTTGTTTGAAAAGCTTCAGTCTTTGAGGGTGGATTTGATTTTTGCAAATAGCCAAATGCCACTGAGAGTTAAATACCATGAACAAGACAGATGACTACATGGGGTGAAACAGCTTTTTTGCAAAGCCAAAGTGTACCTGAAGAGTTATCATCTAGTGTAAACTGGTCACAAAAAGAGTCCTCAAAATGGCCTTGGGAGCAAGAGCATCACTGGTATCACGTGACCTCCTATGGCGACTGCTTAAAAGGAAACACTCATTTTCATGCATAAGATCTGATGACGGCTTAAAAATCTGGTTTCATTTCTAGAGCATGGCTGTAAATTAAGTCCTTGGAAATGTGTGTCTTATTTTAAAAATAGTATGTTAAACAAAATATGGAGTGCTCGAAGCATAGCAGTTACCAATCCCTCTTTAAGCAAAGCACTACTCATTACCTTATCTGTTTTGTAATTGAACTATGGCCAATGAAATGTTAACGTTTATTAACTCGAGACATGGCTGTGACTCTTACTCCCTCTACCACAGTGTTTAAAGGTGATTCAACCAGTACTACCACTAGTTACGGTGTTAAACATCTCTATCAACACGAAGAGTGTGTTCAGTCCTCATGATCAAGAGTTGGCACGATTATGGCTCGGACTCAATGCAGAGCCCGCCCAGGAGATCTGGTCTGCCTATCGGTAAGTGGACCATGACATAGAAACAATCTTAAATTCCCACTGTAAGCAGACCAAATCATGAGTGACTGGATTTCAGACACACCAGTTTTGAGTCCTGATGCCAGTGTTTTAACTATGGTACTTGTTCTTTTCCTTGAATGTTTTATTGCTTTATTATTTTATTTCCTCTAGGAATTGTGGAGTTCTAAATATTATTAGTGGTTTACCACTTTTACACACATGTATCCTATTATTTTTGGAGATTTATATATGGAGAGAGAGCTTGGCCTCTTTATTCCACCCATTCATCTACCTGCTCACATATATGGGCTCCCATCTGTTTAAAGAAGGGAGAAGGGACCACACAGAATCTAAGACTTGAGCAGAAGAACTTGGTCGTGAGTATCTGACAAAAATTTACTTTTATTATAGAAAAATCTCTAGTACTTTATCCAAAAATTTTTCTCACTTATTGATTTACTTGAAAATAGTTTATTATTTTAAAAATAAAGCAACTTTAGAAATATTACTTGGCATCATTTCAACCAAACTTCTTGAAAAGAATGCAAACATTTTCATTTAAAACTGTAATAAAATACATGAAAAAAGTAATAACAAACTAAAACCACTTCTTATGAAATGCTATAAAAGTGTCAAAACTTGGGAATTTGTTACCAGATTCTTGGGTCTATATAGTATTACAAGCATAACATATATTAAAGATTAAAGAAAGTACAAATAAAGATAATATTAAAATATGGATATTAAAACTAAAACAAATGATCAAGGCTAGCCAAAGACCTACATTTGATTTTTCATTCATTTACCCATCTTGCATTGAGTGGACACCTCAGTATGTTTCAGCCATGGTGTGATGTGCTGTGGATACAAAGAAAAAATAACACATCTGGTTGGAGAAGTTGGGGGAGAAGACATGTATACTAATTCAAATATAAGCTTCAATAGAAGTATGAATTGATTCGTGTAAGATCACAGTGAAAGAAGGATCAAGAAAGGCTTTGTAGGGGAAGTAATGTTTGAGATTACATTCAGAAAACTAAGATCATGGCATCTGGGCCATCACTTCATGGCAAATAGATACGGAAACAGTGGAAACAATGTCAGACTTTATTTTTCTGGGCTCCAAAATCACTGCAGATGGTGATTGCAGCCATGAAATTAAAAGACGCTTATTCCTTGAAAGGAAAGTTATGACCAATCTAGACAGCATATTAAAAAACAGAGACATTACTTTGCCAACAAAGGTCCATCTACTCAAAGCTTTCATTTTTCTAGTAGTCATGTATGGATGTGAGAGTTGGACTATAAAGAAAGCTGAGGGCTGAAGAATTGATGCTTTTGAACTGTGGTGTTGGAGAAGACTCTTGAGAGTTCCTTGAACTGCAAGGAGATCCAACCAGTCCATCCCAAAGGAAATCAATCCAGAATATTCATTGGAAGGACTGATGCTGAAGCTGAAACTCCAATCCTTTGGCCACCTGATTCGAAGACCTGACTCATTTGAAAAGACCCTGATACTGGGAATGATTGAAGGTGGGAGGAGAAGGGGACGACAGAGGATGAGATGGTTGGATGGCATCACCAACTCAATGGACATGAGTTTGAGTAAGCTCCGGGAGTTTGTGATAGACAGGGAGGCCTGGTGTAGTGCAGTCCATGGGCTCGCAAAGAGTCAGACACGACTGAGCGACTGAATTGAACTGAATGTTTGAGATGAGCCTTAAAGAAGAAAGAATATTACACAGGGGAAGAGAATTATAAAAAATAGCAGCATGAGAGAGCAGGATAAAGAGCAGGATGTTTTCAGTGAGCAGATAATTGAACACTAAAACCTCATCACATGGAGTCAACCAAATGCCTATAATCAATGGATACTCCTAGTCTGGTCAACAAAATCTGAGGTTTCTTTGACAGGGACTAGAATCACTTCAGAGGTGAAGAGCAGGGAAAGGGTGGACTAGGGATCCCTTAACTTGAGGGTGTGGTTAATTCTTATACACTTAACACTTCCAGCATATTTCTATTACCCTGACTCCAAAATGGAAAAGTTCTATGGGGCGTATGGTTTTCTGAATCAGGAAAGGAGAAGGGTGTTTCCAGAGATGAGTCTCAGCCTGTTCTAGAGCCTGTTCTTAATGTCCACCTTGATAAGAGCTGGACAGGGATACAAGGGTAAGGGGCGAGACTACTACCTGGGGCCTGCTGGAAAGAGTGAAGAGTCGGCCAGCCCCCGGGGGATCCTTTTGATGGGTCAGTGTGGTACCGCCCACAGCCATTGCATCAGGCCTTCTCTTACTCGAGGGATAAGCAGATGTCATCCCCAACTTCTCCAAGCTCTAGTCCTGGTTTTCTAATGACTGTTGACATCGCCAGGATTTAGTAAGGCTCAACTTTAACATTTCTAAAATAAGCCTCTTTCCATAACTGGCTTCCCTTTCTGACTGCTTGACTTCCAACAAGAGTACTCCATTTTCACATTAACCCAGGCTTAACATTTTCACAGTCTTCCTTTATTTCACATTAATTCTCACATCCACTCATCTACCAAGTTTGGTCAATTCTTCCTCTGCAAAGACTTATTTCTCCTGTTTCCACTCTCACAGTCAGATATCAAGCTCCTATCACCCTGTGCCTGTACCCCTAAAATAATTTTTTTCCTCTGGTCTTCTTATCTCCAGTCTCCCCACTGTCTAGTATATGCTGCAGATTACCTTTCCCAAAGCCTCTTTATCATGTCACACTTTGCTCAAGAATCAAAAGTCATTCTTTATAGGTTGCATGATGGAGTAGTAAGTTTACCTTATAAACAAGATCTTTCACAACTGGGCCAAACTTACTGTCTCAGCAGACACTACAATCTTCCTGCTTTTCACACTATTATTCTCCATACCTGTACTATCTTTTCTTCTTCTGTGGTCTCCACACCTAGCTGAGATACTTCTCCTCTCCAAGAATACCACTACTATATGAGAAGTAATGCTACACAAATACTGTTATTACATGAATGCTGTTACTACATGAATGCTGTTACTACATAGCTAACATGTATGGAGCACTTTCTGCTGAGTGCTTTGCTAATTATGTTATGCAAATAATCTCATTTTAATTCTCACAACCATCCTATGAAGTACATCCCTGGCTTTCACAGGAGAGACGTAAAGCATGATAACATTGAGCAGTCTGTAGATGAGCTAGGGTGAGGTTGTGATTTCAGAACCTGGGCTCCATTAGTCTTCATTGCTCCCAGAGAAGGACTTGTCTCTCCAAACCTGAAGAATTTATTAAATGTACTACTTAATTGGCATTAATTCTATAAGACACCATCACCAATAAATCACATAGGGCTGTTGAATTAACTATTTAGATTAACAAATTTAATACATTATATAATCAGGGAGGGAGAATCACCCTGGTGAGATATCTATTAAGAGCTTTTATGATGTGTTCATATGCACTGTCCTCTATTAAGTATCCACTGTGTTTTAAGCTGCTTAAAAGAAAGCATATACCTTGTAATTCTCTGTATTCCTATAATGTCTTGTACATGATTAGCATTTGATAAATATTTTCCAACTGATGAATAAATTGACTAATCTATCGTTCAATCGAAAAATCTGGGTAGAATCATTTGGAATTGATTGGCTTTGTCTCTGATTCAAAGGGCTTCCCAGGTGGTAGCGCCTGCCTGCCAATGCAGGAGATATAAGAGAGGTACATTCAATTCCTGGGTCGGGAAGAGTCCCTGGAAAAGGGCATGGCAACCCACTCCAGTATTCTTGCCTGGAGAATCCCACGGACAGAGGAGCTTAGTGGGCTACAGTCCATACGGTGCAAAGAGTCAGACACGACTGAACCAACTTGGTACGCACGCATGCACTGAGGCCAAACAGTGAAAAAGCTGATGTAACCGTAACTTTTAGACTAAAGGATCCATACTATCCAACTAGAGCACAGGGTTATGATGATTCTCATCCCTGGGTATCTGACATTTTTACTACTACTGAGTGGTTTGACCAAAAGTCATATGAATGTTTCCATTTCTCCATTTACCTGACAGGAAAGAAGACCTCTTATCATTTTTGGGTACAAGAATTTTTAAAGCTCTTCCCATTCAAAATGAGCAGATTTTTTTTCTTTCTACTTTCATTTATTTGCTTGCTAAAAGTTGATTTGTATTAAGTGAACAAAAGTTATACTTTCACATCTACAAATCAATAACTGAAAAACAAACATTCAATATATGTCTTTGGGCCATTATAGTATTTTAAAGTTCTTTTAATTATAAGGCAACGAGTTGATCCAACAAGATATTTTTTATTTTTTTTATTTTTATTTTTTAAGATATTTTTTAAATGAAAGAATATTATAAAATTGCACTAGAATATTTGCTACATTTCCTTCTGAATTGTTCATTTTAACATGCACCTTTTAGTGAAGTCATTGAAGTCAGTTAATAGGATGACTGGAATAGCTGTCATTTAGAATCCACCTGCTGATGCAGGAGACCTGGGTCTGGAAGATCCCCTGGAGAAGGAAATGGCAACCCACTCCAGTATTCTTGCCTGGAGAATTCCATGGACAAGAGCCTGGCAGGCTACAATCCATGATATTGCAGAGAGTTGAACATGACTGAGTGACTAACACACGGGCCTTTGCTTTAGCATTTGGCCACAGAATTGCCAAAGTAGGGCCACATTCTTCAAGGCTTGGAGAGGTTAAAACTTGCTTAAGGCCAGAAATACTAAGTGGCAGAGTTTAGATTTGAACCCAGATCTTTCAACCCCAGAATCTGTATTTGCATCACGGAGGTCTCCCGAGATGAGTTTGAGAGGATAGTATAGAGACCAAAGGGACATAACTGGAAAGGAGTAGAGAATTTTCCACAGCATTCTGTGGCTATGATGCAACTCCAGTTTGCATTCCTAATGGAAGGACCTAATACATAGAATTAGCTTTCTTAGCCACTTCACACTGTAGAAGCACACTTGTGGCCATAAAAAAAATTTTTTTAAGATCAGTTACAGAATCTAAAAAGAAACCTCTTAGAGACTCAAGATACGCAAACAATCTGGCATGGAGATGACTGGATGAATTTTTTCCTATTGAAAAAATAGCTGTTTTGAAGTTTTGTTCAAGTGATAAAAGTTCCCTTTGGCCCCCAAACCTACAAAGCACCAGCTTGTGGGGTTAGGTCCATGAGCTCCATTATGTTGAAAACCTTAAATCTGAGGTAAATAAAAAATCAAAACTCTCTTCCAGACATGCCACATGAGGTACTGCTGAGAGATGGCTCTTGATTTGTGTTGCAAGTCATGACCATCATTACAAACCATCAGAAACCATGAGTACACTGATGATGTGGGTAGAGCTTCCCATGACTGAGGTCTTGGTCTTGTAAGAGAGAAACTGGGAAGGTCCAATCAGCTCTGAAGGCAATGCTTCTCAAACCTCATAATGCTCAGAATCACTTGGAGAGCTTGTTGGCATGCTGGGCCTCATTTCCCAGAGTTTCTGATTCAGTAAATCTGATTTGGGCCTGAGAATGAGCAATTGTAACAACTTTCCAAGTGATGCTGCTGGTGTAGGAATCACACTGTGAATATTACTGTCAGCACATGAAATGGGACCTAGGATGCCAGGGAAACATACTCCTAATTGTCGGCAGCTTCTGACATGGTTCCCAAGGAAGTAACTCCCTCCCCTTGAGTGTGACCGGTCATAGTGATTTGCTTCCATCAAAGAGAGTGCAGCAAAGTGATCAGAGGTCCCTTCCATGCTCAAGGTATGAGACCTTGTCTTCCATCTTGCTGGTCTCTCTTTCTGACTTACTTGCTCACTCTGATGCAGCCAGCTGACATGGGAGCCACTCGACACAGAGGTCCATGTGGGAAGGAACCTAGGGAGGCCACCAGCTAATAGCTCTGGAGGAACTGAGGTGTCAGTTCACCAATTAGCAAGGAACTGAATCCTGCCAAGAATTACATTAGTGAGCTAGTGAGCAGATCCTTCCCAGTCATGTCATGAGATCTGCCTGCAGCCACGTGATTGACCCAGAGCCAGAAGATCCAGTTAAGTTGTGTGCTCAGAGTTCCTGACCCACAGAAACCCTGAGATAATAAATGTTGTTGTCTTAAACTTCTAAGTTTGGGGGGTAATCTGTTACATAGCAATAGATAACTAATAAAGTGACCTCCTGCCCTTCGATGAAGTACTAGATGGGCGGCAGGACATGAGTGGGAGGTGGAGACTGTGTCTGAGCATGACTGATGAAACCCTTCCTGTACACCGAGCTACGTTGGTACTGTATAACCAGTTTAAAAGTCCCTATTCTCTCAGTTTTAACTTATTTATTTTGTTCTTAGAGTATCATCTTTAAATGAGACTATTATTCAGATAGTCTATTGCTAATTTTTAGAAGCTTTTTCTTTGCACTCTAAGGACTGCTATATGAAAAAAATGCTAACGGAGTATACAAAACTCCGTTAGTTTGTGGTGTTACTGCACACTTAAGCATCTAAGAATCATGAGTAGTTTATAACAAATTGGTATCTTTTAGAAGCTAATACCCATAGACAGGTAAAAACTAAGAAATTTCTCATTTCTAACAAAAAATTTACATGTAAAGCAAATGACCAAAAGGAACATTTCAACTCACATGATTATAAATGTTGCTGTGTATTATTTAGGTAGAGCCTTAGATTTGTCTTTTCTTTTCCCCATGGTGAGAAACAGATCAAAGAAAACATTCTTAAATGTTTTTCATTCATTTTGTCAACATATCTTTAGACAATTTATTAATGCAAGTTGTAATAGAATTTTATCGTGAAAGACAGATTATAGGGCTTTTTTTTTATAGTGACTACATGACTTCTGTAGATTAAAATCAGGATGATCTAAATATTAATAGATTAATTTATGTGAAGGAAAAGTTACAAATCATTCACTTAAAAACTGGCTTTGTGCCCACATTCTAGAGGCACACTAGGGAGACTTGTAGCTGCACAGCTAATGTCTACGCAGAGTGAATTTCTGAACATAATTTATGTAGATGAAGTGTGCAGAATGTTTTTATTTGTTCTACATCGCACTGTCTCACCTCTGCATGAACTTCCCAAACCCCAATCTACTCCAAATACTCTCACTCCCCTTCTCCACACTTCCCTCCAACGTGTTTGCTTTGGCAACTTTCATGTTCTTACAAACAATTCTTCCAGCGAAATCAATCACTCTTGCACCCAAAGAGAAATACTGTGGACTCAGTGCGATGACAAAATGAAACATGTTTGAAGCAAACCATGTGTTCCCGCGTGTCCGGAATTATGCTATTTGCTCAAAGAACATGTTCCTAATGTGTTTGGCTTCTGTTACCCCTTGTGATTGCAATGCTCATTGTCTTTGGAATTTATGATTTCAGAAGCAACTGTTCGGACTCACTTAACTGGACACTTTTGGAATGTGAAGCCTGGGGGATTCACCAGCAGCTTCACTCTGTTCTCCTTTTCAGGCAAGTCTGGCCCATATATGGGCACCTGGTGTTTGAGGGATTCTAGGGGGACTGGTCCCCTTTTCCATTTGGAGCCCCAGAGCCTTATCTAAATGACACGGATCCATCATGATTTGAAAGCAATTCTGTTCATCAAAACAGAGAATGAGATGGTTGGATGGCACCACCGACTAAATGGACAAGAGTCTGAGTAAACTCCAGGAGTTGGTGATGGACAGGGAGGCCTGGAGAGCTGCAGTCCATGGGGTCGCAAAGAGTCGGACACGACTGAGCGACTGAATTGAACTGAACTATTCATCAATCACATTATCAGAGAAAAAATACTTTCTGGTGATGGAGTAACGCAGTGTCATTTTCAAAAAGAACTTTCCTGCAGTGCTTTCCTCAGAGGCACCCGAGGTACTTGACCAGATTTGCGTCTCAACTTGACAGCATATTTACTTAGAAGAGAAGCACCACTATTACCAATTCCACTTGTGCAGGCAGGAGACCCACGAGCTATTCAAGATCCCAGGCCCTGTTCTCTTTCTCCACTTGATGAATGTCCAACCCTAACCCCAGGGACTGTTACAGCAGGAGCCATTCCCAGACCCCTTGAGCATTTTAACTGGGATTCTGCACTCTTTTCCCTTGGAGCTCTTCATACGCTCTGGGTTCACTTCCTGCCCCGAGTCCAGCTACCTCCTGGGGCCCTGGGAAACTCAGTTTCATGGAAGCCTGATTTTTCCCATATATCTCATCAGTCTTAGATTTTCTTTTAAGAACAACAAATGGGATAAGTAAAATTTCCCACTAGTCTGGTGTTTAATACATTAAAAATTAAAGCTATCAATCACTCGTTGCAGCAAACAATGACACAGGCTCAGGGAAGGTACACAACTGAATCTGGTTATAAGGGACGGAGAAAGACCTTAGTTTTAAAAATGGGCCAAGAATGAATACATTCTGCTGCTGCTGAGTCGCTTCAGTCGTGTCCGACTCTGTGCGACCCCATAGACAGCAGCCCACCAGGCTCCCCCGTCCCTGGGATTCTCCAGGCAAGAACACTGGAGTGGGTTGCCACTTCGTTCTCCAGTGCATGAAAGTGAAAAGTGAAAGGGAAGTCGCTCAGTCGTGTCCGACTCAGCGACCCCATGGACTGCAGCCTACCAGGCTCCTCCGTCCATGGGATTTTCCAGGCAAGAGTACTGGAGTGGGGTGCCATCACCTTCTCCGGAATACATTCTGGAGGCTGGAAATATAATTTTTCCACTCAGTAAAAAAAAATGTTGATATGCAAAATTCTAGCCTTTCTTTGAATCCCAGGGGCACTGAAATGAAATTTTATATTACCATCCTCCACAGGCATTTGTTGGGGTCGGGGTGGGGCGGGCACTGTGTGCCTAAGGATGGGCTCCTATGACAACGCACAGATTAAGAGCTAAGTCTTGGAAGGCCAGTGGATTGAGACCCAGCTCTAGCACTTATTAACCTGGTGAATATGCTACTTGATCTCTCTAAGCCTCGACTTTGTCATTTGTAAAAGAGCACTAGTAATACCTACCTCACAGGTGTGTCGTGAACCCATTATATATGATGCATGCAAAGCGCTCGCACAGGAGACAGACTGAATCAACGTCAGCTGCTGGCCTCATCATATCACCAGTTATTGACATAACGTTCCAGCTGGGGGCACGGGCTTTAACTAATCCAAAGCAGCTTATGCTAGGAACTAAACAAGGACGGCAAAAGTAAATGCTTTTTAACAGAGGAATAAGGGGTTTTGAAAAAGGAAGATGGACAAAGCTTCAAAGTGGGAAGTAGGCCCCGTGTGGGGGCTTGGTCTCCACCCTGAAGTGGGGTCTGCTACCCGGTCCTGTCCTGCCAGTTCTATAGCTGCCTTGAACCAACAAGGTAGTGCCTCCCTGTTGGAGACTGAAAGTTTGTGTCCTTAACTGTCTGCCCCCAATTCATATGTTCAAACCCTCATTCCTGATGGTATTTGGAGGTGGAGCCTTTGGGAGATAATTAGATTTGGATGAGATCACGAGGATGGGACCCCCATGATGGGTTGGTGTCCTTTATAAGAACAGGGAGAGACTGGAGCTTCCTCCCTATGTCCGTGTGAAGACAGGGAGAAGTCTACAAGCCAGAAAAGGGCCCTCACAAGAAATGAACCTGTCAGCATTTTGACCTTGGACTTCTCGGCCTCCAGAACTCTGAGATACAAATGTCTGTGTGTAAGTCATCCAGTCTGTGGTATTTTGTTATTTACAGATGCCTGAGCGAAGACACTCTCACATGGAGGTGAAGGAGTATCAAAAAACAGCTTGGGCATGGGAATGTGTCGCCTTCCAGATAGGCAGTCTCCTTGGTTTATTGGACATCCAGGCATTTTATTGATGTCTTTCTTTTGACTGGCAGGAGCAAAGTGTCCTCTCTTGGCTGGGGTCACTGAGTAAAGGAAATTTGAGCTTGAAATATTGAAATCTGTTCTCTTCTTTGATGCCAAAGAATTTAAGTTCCTCAGCTATGATTTTTTTGGCTCTCTCAAACTTTTGCTTTCCTTAGTCCCTTCATCTCTGCCAACTGGTTTCAAAATAATATGAAATGTGGGCGATTTTTATTAATGCTGTCTTCCCTCTCTTTTAAAATTCAGGGCCATCGATCTCTTTGATCAAAAGAAGTCACAAGGTCTTTTCACACTTGATGGAGGCACAGATAATTTAGTGTTTATCTAGGGGAATGTTTGGGCCAAAATTAGACAAGTAGCAAATGTCACTAAATCATTAAGATCTGGACACTCAATGACCAACGTATACCAAGAAAGTGAAGGAGGTACAGGACAGAAGGGAAGCTGTTTTAATTCTCCAGATCTCTTCAGTTGTGGCTCCCCAAATTGAGTGAAAAGCTTGAAAAAAGGGAGAAGTGGGTTCGTGGTTCCCAATGGTTCATTTGATTTTCCTTATCCTAGTATTATGTTTGCTTTTGAAAGTGACCAGATCGCATTGCCGAGTGATATTTGGCTTAGGATCTCTAGAGCTTTTTAGGTATTTTATTTTTGTATGTATTTGAACTTGTCCTGTCTCATCTTGCACTTGATACATTTTCTTTTTTTGTGATAGGTAAATTTAGTTTCTGCTCCTCTGATCCAATTTCATATTTTACACATCTGCTCATTTACACGTTCTGCAGGTACTCCTTGACTGTGATGCTCTGCAGGCCTCCTTTCAGAAGAACCCCTGCCCAAATTCCTGCTTTCTCAAGGCAGAGCCAAGGAGAAGTCCTTCTTTAGGAAACATTCTTTAACCCCTTGTTAAATTGTTCAAGATTAATTCATGCTACAGCAGTCCTTTCTCTTAACGACCATTACTGCTATGAATTAGGAGATTTAAATCTCTTTTTCAGTAAACATCATTTAAAAATTATTAATATCATCCAGTATTGTTGCAGATATCTGTACAATCCTAGGTTGCTTACTATGCACCATTATTTGTCCGTTTTCAAACTTGATTCAACTTCATCTTTCATAGGGTTTCCTCGATAGTCATCAGTGGTTTTGCAATGACTCGAATTCAAGTATGTCGTTGCTTCAGTAAATGCTTTCGACTAGACTCAATAACTGTACTTCATCGAAGTTAAAAAGGAGTCTCGAGTATTGGGGAGGAAGAACGACAGGGAGGAAGGAAAACTTCGCACGTTGGAAGGATGTAGTGAGGTAGACGTGTTGCATGAATCCAATTGTGTTGTTAGTGTTTACGACAGAACCTCTGAGCTTGGCTTTCCTGTCTCAAGACTGGGATATTTCCCGCTATTTTCCCTTTTGTTGCTCGGATAGGAAAGGGGGTGCGTTCCTCTTTTCACTCAGCCCAAACATAATACACGAAAAAAAAAAAAAACATAATACACGAAGCCTCCCGTGCTTTGGGGGAACATGTGGTTGTGTTCTAAACGCCATCTGCAGAAAGATGTCCTGGGAAAGCTTCCTCCCCAGAAAAGAGAAACGTCTCCGGAGCGAGTGATCTCCGGCGCGCAGATTCAATAAGCCCAACCGCACTTGGCTGCGTCACAAACCTAATACGGCAGCCCGTATTGTTGCTCGGGAAGTTTCCAGCCAAACCGAGTTCTTGTAAAAATAAATACTCATCAGCAAATATTTTGATTAGTTAAAAATGTTCGAAATGGCGACCCCCACCCCCACCCCCACCCCCGCGCCCCTGCTCTCCCCTACGGCGCGAGCGCGGAGAAGAGGCTCCCTTGCCCCCTGCCCGTCCCGCCCCGAGCCCATCCTCGCCCGCCCGGCGCTCGCCCGGCCTCCGGGGCTCACGGAGCCTAGGGCCCGCGGGGCCCGGGCGGCGGGCAGCAGGCGACCTCGGCCTCCCCGGGGCCCTTGGGCGCGACCGGCTCCGGGCTGCCGCCACCTCGCTACACTTACTTGCCTTAAGCTCTTTATTAACTCCCCCGGAGCAGCGCGGCTGCGGCCGCGCCTCCTGCGCCCCGGTGGTCTGGCTCCTCCGCGCGGCGCACATGCTAAACAGATTAACGTGCCTTGGCTGACCCACGCTTCGCAACCCGCGGATTGGGTTTCTGCCGCTCCATGTGGAAATTAACCTATCTGTACCCGTGGTCAGCTGCGCCCGGCCGCTCCCGCGCCGCCCGGGCAATCCAAACAAACCCGGCCGCGGGCTCCCTTTGTTACTCTTGGCTCCCCTCCCCCCGCTCCCGGCCAAATATTTATTGGAAAAGAGGTTCTTCTCTTTGGCCGAAGGTCGGGCACATTTCTGAGAGCTCTTTATTTGTAAATGATTTTTGGCAGGGCCAGGCACCCTTAGGAGGGGGTGGCAGGGAACCCAAACTCCATGCCTGGAGGGTTTCTGGCCCTCCGCAGGCAGGGAGGTGTTTATGTTTGCACAGGGCACCCTAGTCCTGGTCATTAAAAATACATGCACTGTCTATATTTTGCTTTTATAACAGCCCCTCTGTTTAATATGGTTGTTTGCTTTGTTCTAGGGCAAGTCTATGCCCTCATCTCCCATCCCCGCCTCCCATTCACACCCAATAAGCAAAGTGAGGCGATTCTTCTAGGCTTTTTTTCCTACTTAGAAGAACTGAGAAGTCAAACTGGAGGCTAATGGGTACCAACCCGCCTGAAGTTAAATCCAAAGCATGCGTTCATGCTAAGTCGCTCAGACTCTTTGCAACCCTATGGACAATAGCCCGCCAGGCTCCTCTGTTCACGGGATTCTCCAGGCAAGAATACTGGAGTGGGTTGCCAGGCCCTCCCTCCAGGGGATCTTCCCTATCCAGGGATCGAACCGCGTTCTTATGTCTCCTGCATTGGCCGGCGGGTTCTTTACCGCTGGCACCACGTGGGAAGCCCAAATACAAAGCATAGCAGCATCTATCTTGAAACTGCTGCCTCTTCCACCAGTTTGCCCTCACTGAGGACTACTAATGGACCTCTGGTCTACTTGGTAAGCATCACCCTTCTTAATCCTACTATTTTATAATTACATAGGCACAGTTTGCTGCTGCTGCTAAGTCGCTTCAATGTGTCCGACTCTGTGCGACCCCATAGACGGCAGCCCACCAGGCTCCCCCTTCCCTGGGATTCTCCAGGCAAGAACAGTGGAGTGGGTTGCCATTTCCTTCTCCAGTGCATGAAAGTGAAAAGTGAAAGTGAAGTTGCTCAGTCGTGTCCCACTCTTAGCGACCCCATGGACTGCAGCCTACCAGGCTCCTCTGTCCATGGGATTTTCCAGGCAAGAGTACTGGAGTGGGGTGCCATTGCCTTCTCCAGGCACAGTTTAGCTTTCATTAAATATACGTTGGAAGTATCTGTGTCAGTTGGCAGGGACTCTATAGTGAATACTGCTGCCAGGATAGTGGAGCTGGATCTTCATATTCCTTTCCATCTTGTTGGTCGTGAAATGTCTCCATTGTTTGGGAACCACAAGTGGCTATTTTCTGGGACCATTGCCACTGGAGGTTCAAACATGTTGCCTTGTCCTGTCAGTCAGCCCTGGCAGTCTGATTTGACCCGCTGTGCCATCATTCCTCACTAACATCTAGCTGAAGATCAGATTGTTGCATCAGATTGCTGGGGTGGTTTGGGCGGGTCCTTGAGTATTGTTTCTCAAGGCCTGTGGCAGCTATCCATCCTACTTGCATTTATTTTCCAGTCAGTCCTTACTGCAGCACCCTTTGCCATCTTGGCATCAGTAAACCATGCGAAACCCTTAGGTGGCAGGGATCGAACTGTGCAATGGTTCCATCCACGTGGCAGGGCCATAATGGTCCCATAGTCAGTGAGAAGTTGGGCACTGCTGCCCCTCAGCAGATCAGTGTTTGCCAGCCCACTGAGTGACATGCGGACTCTGCTGATTCATTCTGTCCTTTCAAGTCATGTATTTCTTGGATAGAGGGCACGTTCCTGAGGTTAAAAACTTTCAGAGCTGCAAGCTTCCAGAAAAACAATCAGGAACCTACTGGCCACACATTTCAGGGGTTTCAGTCTGATGCTGAGAAGATGAACTAGAATTGGCGCCGATAATATGCCCACAGCAAGGAACTCCATTGAAACTGAGCTAAAAATAAATGTGCTGAGGATGAGGGAAATGATGGTCCCTCCTCCCCCCAATAGGCATGACCATGAGAAACCTGCTAACCACTGAGCTTGAAAAGAAATTAGGCTTAAGGTTCAAGGCAACACAAGGCATAAGTCAGTCAAGAGCTGGAGGTTCTTTTTTCTTCTGATTATGGATAACATCTCAGAATTCCTTCCAGCTTTGGAACTGTGGGGTTTAATCAGAGAGCATTTCTCTGCATTCCTCACAGGGCATCTGGCATCTTGATTCCTGGTAATCCCTTTTTTTTTTTTTTTTGTCTTCATCAGCACCTATACTCGATATTGTCCATATGGATCACGTGTGTGGGAACACACAAATTAGAGCAACTTTTGTCTTTTGTCGTGAAGGGCTGACAGGGCAATAAACACATGCAGCCTCCCTCCTCCAGGAATTCCTCATCCTCCCTGTGTGGCTCTAGCCCTGTGGATAATATCATTACAGGACTAAACAAATAAACAGTCGATCCGAATCAACCGGGAGGCACTGGGGACTACACAGTTCCTCTCTGCAGAGATGATACAAGTAAATTTACACTCACAGCTTGGAAGTGCTCCAGCGGCTATGAATAGCCGTTCAGTTCTGTCAGGCTGGGGAGGCGCTGGGGCACTGGGCTGACCCCCTAGCTCTGTCTTTGCTTCAATCAATGTGAGCTTTCAGGGTTCTGTTTTCCTTACTATCCTCAACTGGGAACATCAAGGACCAGTAACACTTTTTATGAACCCTGAACTCAAAGAAGAAGCTTTTACTACGAAGTTAACATATTAAACCCAATGACATGGATGAAAGGTTAATACACTTCTGCCAGCCCAGAGCTTCCCCTTAGAAGGTGATTTCCTGTGTTCAGGCTGTTGCTGCCATCGCCTCTGCCACAGCCCCAGCCAACAAGCACGTGGATCCAGAAGATGGATACCTCATGCAGCATCAGCAGCAGAACAGAAACTGACTGTTCTCGGGAAAACGGTGAAAGCTTATTCTCATCCTCACCCACAAATTCATTAATATCATTTTTTTAATAGAAAAGGATCAGTTACGATGATACTGTGAATACCACATGACCTTTTATTTTCCCAAGTTGAAAAATGTAGCTTTCTCGTTTCCTATCTTTAGACATGTGTCAGCAGTTCCTGGGGTGTGCAGGCAGGCCTCTTCTTATGCCTCTTCTGGTGAGTGGAGACTTTCTTTTTTAACCATTACTTTTCCTGAAATGATATAATAGTTTTATGTGTTTTTTTTTTTTAAGATAGAAAAGATATATCCTAAAAGAGTGGTCCCCAACCTCTGAGAAAGAACCTGCCTGTCAATGCAGGAGGCTGAGACGTGGGGTTTGATCCCTAGATCAGGAAGATCTCTTGGAGGAGGGCATGGCAACCCACTCTAGTATTCATGTGTGGAGAATCCCATGGACAGAGGAGCCTGGCCGGCTACAGTCCATAGGACTGCAAGAGTTGGATATGACTGAAGTATCTTAGCACACAACCTCCAAGATGTAATGCCTGATGATCTGAGGTGGAGCTGATGTAATAATAATAGAAATAAAATGCAGAGTAAACGCAATGTGCTTAAATCATCCCCAAACCACTCCCACCCCAATCGATGGAGAAATCGTCTGCCATGAAACTGGTCCCTGGTGCCAAAAAGATTGAAGACTGCTGCCCTAAAACATTAGCAGTGGTGGCGAGATTTTGTGTGTGTGTGTGTGGCAAGATTACATTTGAAAAAATTTATTTCTATTTCTCTGCTTTTCCTCCTGTCACATTCCCCCAAGTTTGGTTCAAGAAGTGTAGCTATTTTTAGAGAGAGATAAAATTAGTTTTTAACAAGGTTATTCTTAAGCAATGTTGGTCCTCTTGAGATACGCACTAATTTCAGTTCAGCATACTCAGCAAAGGTACCAAATTACTGTCTGGTTTATCTGTTCAAAATCTTCAGCTATTCAGAGGGTCTGCCTGCATTTATTCAGGGAGCTGAAGGTGGGCTGATGGAGGATAAAAGCAAATAAAACAGAAAAAAGAGTCACACACACACACGTATGAATTAGATAGCGTTCCTTTCAACAGGTGCTTTCTGGTATTTATGACACATGCTGGAAAACAACTCCGTCTTCTTCCAGCGCCAAGGGACTTGTGCAGGGGAGCCCGGGCTAGGTCAGCATCTGCTTTTTCATCTTAAACTGTGAAGGTTCGGGGTGAACACAGAGGTGTGGTACAGCATCTGGGAACCAAAAAGAGGCCGGCCAGACTCCGAGGGCAGGGGAGGGACAGAGGGCCCCTGGTGAGAGCAGCCTCGCACGGCTTCTCGGAGGTCACCATTCTAGAGAAAACGGGTGGAGGGGCAGAGGAATGCTGAGCGATGAGGGAAACAAGTCCAGATCTGGGCATTCAGTAATTTGAGTTCCAAGGACATCTCTGCCATGGAATGGCTGTGAGAGCCTGCAAAAGTGCCTGAACATTCTCTGGGCCTTAGCTCCCTTCTTTCAAAATGAAGAGGTTGGTCTGCTGATCCCAGGTCAGGGTGGGTCAGCTCCCGTCTAGTAGAGTGAGGACTCTTCAACATGTGGTTGAAGAGCTTTAGTGAATAGAGTTGTCTAGTCATGAAGAGACTTTACACTTTCCTGAGAGAAAGGCCCTAAGGTGCCCCCGAAGTGGGTGGGGCAGATAACCAAATCCCCAAAGCCCGCCATGACAACCCCAACAACTTGAAGAAAGTGCGGCCCTCAGATCCAAAGCCGGGATTAAGTGGGAAGATTTTTGGGTTGCTCTGATCATTTGTGTGAGGCAGAGGTTTAAATTCTCACCCAAGAGACATTACATTGAGCCCCAGGATGTGCCAGGTACGGCGTTGGGCAAGGGGGCAACAAAGAAGAACAGACTCTATCCTCTGCTCATAGTGGATGATTGTGGACCACCACCCCCCAAGCCCCCACCTCAAGTGCCTGACTTAGGAGACGAGTGACTTCTGGGTACTTTTTATTTGTGTATTTGTTCTTGGCTGTGCTGAGTCTGCTGCTGCGTGAGCTCTTCTCTGGTTGCAGCGAGCGGGGACTGCTCTTCGCTGCACTGCAGTAGCCTCTCCAGCTGCGCAGCACAGGCTCTAGGGTGAGCGGGTTTCAGTAGCTGTGGATCCCTGGCTCTAGAGCACAGGCTCAATAGTGGTGCGTGGGCTTAGTTGCTCCTTGGCATGTGGGATCTTCCTGTCCTGGGGATTGAACCTGAGTCTCTTGCATCGGCAGGCAGATTCTTTACCACTAAGCCACCAGGGAGGCCCCTGGTTAGTCTTTAGAAACTCTAGTTTGGTAGGGAAGGGCCAGCTCCTGAGGTTAGAAATCAAGCTGTGGCCTGAGGCCACCTGGCAGAGATCTCTAGGGAGCAGGGAAGGAAGGTGTTTCTGATAGGGCTCTAGTCCTTCCATTGCTGTCGACACTGACTCAGAGTTCTCTCTGTAACCTGAAAGCCTAGTGACTATTATTGTGTTGCCTATATTTTCTTTTGGTTTCCCATCATATTCAGCTAAGTCATTTTTGAATGCCAGCCTGTCTTAGCTGCATGAAGAGACACTCAAGAAAGGGGGTTTACTTGTGCCCGGGCTGAACTGAGGAGGAACTGGGTGTTCCAGGAGGCCAGGCATGGCAAAGGCGGGAGAAAGATAACTCTGGAAATAGCTGAGATTTGGTGATAGAGATAGAAAATAAGATTCACTTGGACAGTCATTTTTCTCACCTAGAGAAATCTCCTTCCAGAAAAATCTCTCACTTTACACTATGTTTAATAATCTGCATTAAAATATATATATATGGAACCCTTCACAAATCTGCATGTCATCCTTGGGCAGGGGCATGCTAGCTTTCTCTGTATCATTCCAATTTTAGTATATTTGTTGCAGGAGCAAGCACGTAACCTACATTTTTAATCAGCCCCTCCCAAAGTTGGATTGGGTTAAATGGTCCTTACATCGCACATTGAGAACTGATGGGATGGATGACTGAATAGGATGGAGTCTTAAGGGATTCACTGAGCTTTCTTTTTCTGGTACACCTTATAAAGACATTTTCTTTATTTCATTTAAACACATAAGAGATTATTATTTGTTTAGGGGAATGTACCAGGTTGAATGGTGTTCCTCTCACATTCATGACCTTCCAAATCAGCTAGCACCTTGATCTTGGCCTTCTAGCTCTTATAGACAGAACTGTCTGTGGCTTAAGCCATACAGTTGTCATATTTTGTTATAGCCGTTCAGGCAGATTAATAAACCTGGTCTGTGTAAGAACAGGAGGAGAGACACAGGGAGAAAGCCATGTGACAACAGAGGCAGAGGTTGGAGCAATACAACTACAAGCCAAGTAATACGAGGATTACCAGTGGCCACCAACGTGGCACTAGCGGTAAAGAACCTTTCTGCAGGGGATATAAGAGATGCAGGCTCGATCCCTGGGTCGGGAAGATCCCCCGGAGGAGGGCCTGGCAACCCACTCCAGTATTCTTACCTGGAGAATCCCATGGACAGAGGAGCTGGCAGGCTACAGTCCAAAGGGTTGCAAAGAGTTGGACATGACTGAAGCGACTTAGCATGCATGCACCAAGAAGCTAAGAAGGGAAAAGGAAGGATTCTCCCTAGAGACTTGAGGGAGCAAGGCCCATGGACACCTTGATTTTGGACTTCTAGTCTCCAGAACTGTGAGAAAATGTATTTCTGTTGTTTGAAGGCACACTGTTTGTAGTGATAACTTTGTTATCACATAACTTTGTTGTGATAGCCCTAAGTGACTAATATAATGTTTCAGAAATAATCCTGCCATTAGAGAAGTAGACAAGCTCTCGATATAGGCATTTATTGTTTTCTAGACTTGTTTGCTTATATTTTGAAGGATACTGGTATTCAAATATTTGGAATTGTCATGACCTAGACAGTGGGCCCTGGTGGCTCAGTTGTTAAAGAATCTGCCTGCAATAGGCAATGGCTATCCACTCCAGTATTCTTGCCTGGAGAATTCCACGCACAGAGGAGCCTGGCAGGGTACAATCCATCAGATTACAAAGAGTTGGATGTGACTGATCAACTGATTTGTTCACAGTGGTTTTTTATAGTTCATAACATCTTTGCCTTAAATTGTCCACTAAAACAGAACCATACATGATCTTGAATATTTGAGA
Source organism: Bison bison bison (assembly GCF_000754665.1). Taxonomy (NCBI): domain Eukaryota; kingdom Metazoa; phylum Chordata; class Mammalia; order Artiodactyla; family Bovidae; genus Bison; species Bison bison. Next base: position 3,146,713 of record NW_011494901.1, read on the forward strand.
CAAACAGGTGTTTGATTTTTTAAAATAAGATTAAAGAAGAATAAATGTACTTGTTTTTTATAATAAACAGAACACTTCAAAATTTCATAATAGAAAATAAATTCATTTTGAGGTTCAGTTGTCAGGCATGAGTAGATTTGAAGTAGTCACTTTCTCCTCTTAAAATTCTAGAAGTTAACTTCAATAATAAATCTGATTTTCCATCTGTTTGAAGTCATGGTAAAATTTTGTTCAGTGAGTTTAACTACCTGGATGAAACTTCAGTAACTTGAACATAGCAGAAAAACTCATGCAAGAAATCAAACATAGAGCTCTGGGGATTCCGAGGCACGGCACTACAAGCGGCTGGAGCGGCTATGGGCCGCCGCTGGGGCTTCCCGATCGGCTTCTTGGTCGCCGATAAAAAAAAAAAAAAAAAGAAATCAAACATATCTCAAGACATGTTAACAAAATCCTCTCTTCTTTGATAGTTGCTTTGTAAATTACATGAGTAGATTTTACTTCTCAATGCTGAAAGTTCCTTGTGTTTTGTAGTTGGTACTTTAGTGAATCTAACATCTGACAAACCATTGATTTGCTAGCATTTAACTTGCAATCTCTGAGTTCTCAGGGAGGTGCTATATTATGGTATAACATGATAGAGAAGGGGCAAAGAACTTGGACTGTTGCTGGCATATCAGTTCTTTCCATTAATAAAACACTCAACTGAGTCATTTTCTCGAACCACTTTTCCATTATAAAAAAACTTAAATCAAAGGACATGACTGCTTTTATTGGCAAAGCAGTAGATAAATCAGAGACGTAAAAATGCAAAAAGAAGGATTTGCTACAACCCTATGCAGAGTGGACTTGCTGCGTGAAAGGTTTATTCTGTCAGTTTTCCTCTGGAGACACTTAGGTTTAAGGAAATGTTTGTACTGTTCTAGAGAAAAAGTTGGCTGTGTGTTTTTCTTTTGTGTTTAGGCCACTCTGGAAGTAATTCCTTTGGGCACAATTATCTAACATATGGTGATTTAGAAAAAGACCAAAGCAGAGGTCATTTGGATGTTTTAGACAGGAAAGAAGAAATATCCATCTTGGAGAATAAAATGAAGTCAAGAAGGGCTTATGGTCAAAGCAACTTGAAAAAAGTGAGATAGACTTCAGGCAAAAAATGCAGTTCAAATTTTTTGGTTTTGCTTTTTTGTTGTTGTTTGATTTTTGCATGAGGAATGTACTTGTGGAGTTGACCAAAAAACCTTGATAACAGAGAATTTTGATGCTGAACAAGGCACAGAGGAGATGCAGGCCAGCCTTCAGGCTGTGTGTGTGACCTGTCCAGCATCACAAGGCCCTGTGTATACATGAGCTCTGCCCTTGGTTTAATGTTCTCTGTTGTTCTCTTGAAATTCTTAATAATTTTTACACCCCATATTTTTACATATAAATATAGGAATATAGGAATTTTACACCCTATATTTTAATTTTGCCTGGGACCTGCAAATTACATAGCTAGTTTTACAAAAGATGGTCTGTTCTAAACCTCTCTCTTTTTTTTTTTTTTTTAAGATGAGGAAATGAGGTCCAGGAAGAATAAATGACTTGCCTGGTGGAGCTGGGGATAGAACCAGTTTCTCTGGTTCAGCATTGCAAAAAGAATTAATATCTTAAGTGTCTAAACAGAGAGAAATGCTTTTCACCCTCATACTAAAAAGAAGCTTCTTCATGCACCACAAATGAGCCAAGAAAAACACTGAAAGAATCCAAAAGAAAGAAAGCTCTGGACCCAATTGCAACACAAATTAGGAAGACCTCACATTGATTTTTCCCATCTCTCTTTGAAAAAACATTGGCTGCCATAGTAATATCCTTCCCTTCAGCATCAGCTTTTCAGATCCTCTGAAGTCGGGGAATCCTGGCACATACTTCTTGTCTTCTGACCCAAACAGCCAGGCTGTCAGTACATCTAAGCAAATGATGACTACTCTCCTGCCGTGGAGAGCTGACAGCCCTTCTCTATGCATCTTCATCCGTGCTGCTGTCCCACTGAAAACCGATGGCTAATTTTAATAATGAGGCACTTTTCTTCTTGCATGATCAGGAAGATAATTACAATCATCCGACATGAGCCAAGCAACAAACAACACTGCAAATCAGAACTGAGTTCATGTGTTATTGGGCCAGTGCCTGTCTTCCAGAAGGGCACCAAACTCAGAGGGAAGCTGGGGAGCTTTTGCACTCGACTGGGAAATGTCCTGTAATTGTGCTTTCTGTATGTTTAGGCTGACATGGCTATCAGAATTCATGCTTTCAGGGGATTCTAAATGAAGCAAGCTACATTTAAGAGTTGGTCTTTAAGCTTTCTTTTAAGATTGGAACAAAAGAGCTGCTTTTAAGCACCATGCGTGTGTTAGTCGCTCAGTTGTATCTGACTCTGTGCAACCCTATGGCCCTTAGCCCGCCAGGCTTCTCTGTCCATGGAATCCTCCAGGCAAGCATACTGGAGTGAGTTGCCATTTCCTTCTCCAGGGGATCTTCCTGACCCAGGGCTTGAACCGGTATCTCGTATGTCTCCTGCACTGCAGGAGGATTCTTTACTGCTGAGCCACCAGAGCAGCCCCTTTAAGTACCATCCTCCCAGTCAACTCTCTATAACTTTCTGATGATGAACAGCATTTATGAAAATAAAAAATGTAGGTTTGCAACTCTGCCCAGAGGTTGTCAACTGGAATTGTGTTGGAACGGAATAGGCAAAGGAATTCTCAAAACCCATTTTTTCCCTCATGAGAGACATCCTATTTCAATCCTCTTGGTGTAAGTCAGGATGAATATCTAGACAGGCGCCCACCTCCTGACTGACAGAGAAAAAGACATGTGAAACAGACAAAGTTGATCCCAGACCGAAGGAACCGGAATGAGAATGTGCACTCTTTCTAATGTAATGCTTAGTTGGTGTGTTTTGAAGTGGTGTCATGGATTTTTACTGGCAAAGAGGAGCCAAAAGTATAGAAAGTATAGCTCAAGCTCTTTTTAAAAGAAACATTCCCAACTTTGTCAAATGTCTGGTGAGGGTGTGGAAGGGTGAGTCAGCACATATTTTCCACATGCAGGTCAAGTATAGAGGAGGGAGAGGTGGAAATGCAAGGTAAGATTTGCCTTGGCAGGATTTTTACATTATAACATCTTGGAGCTGAAAGACCTTCTATTCTTCCACTCACATTTTATAGATGAGAAAACTGAGGTCTGGGGAAATTGTGAATTACCTGAGGTCCAAGGGAAGTCTTCTTTACAAAGTGTGCAGCTTGGGTGAACTCTAAGTCTGGAAAGTTCTGGGGAGAGGAAGTGGGTCTCTGAGGCACAGTGGTGTTAACTCCTGTAGCCTTGACAGCCTGAAGCGTGTATCTTGGGGTTGTATTTCTGAACTGGCTTGGGGTTTTGAATACAGAGAACTTATTCACAGCACCTTTCTCAAATCACTCCACACCAAGACCACAGCGGCAGACAGCAAAGGGGAAACAAAGAAAGAGAGGTGATGGCCCTGGGCTACTTTGAGAGTCTGGGTTGCCATACCCAGACTGCCATCACTGCCAAACAACAGCAGTGATGCTAATTGAGGTCCAGACTAGTTACCTCCCAAAGAGTTCTATTTCCTACACTTGGAGTTCTTTTCTGACCTCAGAAACCTCCAGCCTCTTAATCTGACTACATTTGGATGAACAGCTCAGAGAAGGAGGCTGAAGCAGCACATAATCAAGCAATGATTACAGTCCTGTATGTGTGGAATCCAGAGAAGGCAATGGTACCCCACTCCAGTGTTCTTGCCTGGAGAATCCCAGGGACGGGGGAGCCTGATGGGCTGCCGTCTATGGGGTCGCACAGAGTCGGACACGACTGAAGCGACTTAGCAGCAGCAGGAGCAGCACATGTGGAATCACCTACGAGGTGGCTATCACAGAGGAGGGCATTGTCACGGGAATTTGGGGGGACAAATGAATCCCCTTCCACTAACATGATAGTCTTAGGAACTGCTATTTTACCAAAGGTTGTGCTTTCATTTAGTTGGTTTAGAAATAAAGAAAATGATGCTCTTTATAAAAGTAGTTACAGCCTTTGGATCTGTTTGGTCTATAGATTGTTGTTGTTTAGTCGCTAAGCGGTGTCAGACTCTTTTGTGACTTCACGACTCTTTGCCAGGTTCCTCTGACCATGGGATTTTCCAGGCAAGAATACTAGAGTGGGTTGCCATTTCCTTCTCTAGGGGATCTTCCTGATCCAGGAATCAAACTCACATCACTTGTGTCTCCTGCATTGGCAAGCGGATTCTTTACCACTGAGCCACCTGGGAAGCCCTTATAGGTCTATAGATACATAAAATTTTAAAATAGCACTAATTAACCTGGAAAAGTGAATAGTAAGGGTGGCTTTCCATCTACTCATTGTCATAGGATTTTCAAACTTACAAAATTCGCTTTCGAGAATTTTCCTTGAAATATGCAAAATTTAGCTAAACCATGATTAACCGTTATTATTTCTATGAATACGATAGCAACTTATCATAATCATGTGTGCTAAGTTGCTTCAGTCGTGTCCGACTATTTGCGACCCTATGGACTGTAGCCTGCTAGGCTCCTCTGTCCATGGGATTGATTCTCCAGGCGAGAATACTGGAGTGGGTTGCCATGCTCTCCTCCAGGGGATCTTCCCCACCCAGGGATTGAACCTGAGTCTCCTGTGTCTCCTGCATTGGCAGGTGGATTCTTTACCTCCAGCACCACCTGGGAAGCATGGGCTTTCCCAGTTCCTATAGCTTGTATTCAAAATTCAGTTCTCTTCCCATTGAGAACTTAAACCAGTCCTTACTCCCCAGTTCTCCATTCCTACGGCTTGAGTTCACTTCTGAAAGTAAACTACCTCCATGCAAACACAAGTCTCAAAAAGCTCTTTTTTAGAAAGAAGAAAATAGGGCTAAGACATTTCCTACATTTTTTCAAACTGCCCCACCCCACCCCCACTGGCCTCCCCCATACCCTTCATTTAGCAGTTCAATTTCAGTCTTTTACAATTTTTCTTAATTCTGACATCCTGTATGGCTTACAATCGTCTTATTTAGTCCAGATTTTTAGCCTAGTTTTCTTTTTCAAGCCTAGTGTACTGATGCCTCCAATCCTTTCAAATCCATAGCTATAAAAATGCCTCAATTCTCCTCTGAATTCAAATGCCCATTAATTTCAGTGGATTTAGCCCAGGATAAGGTGAGGATAGCATTGTGTCTTTAATTAGGCACTTTTCAAATCTCCTGTGGTATGTAGAGTTTGAATTACTAAATTATGCCAAAAGCATTTCATGTGAGGGGGGTGTGAAGATTAAGAAGTCGTGGTTTCTAAACCGCTTTAAAAATCTAGATATGCAAGGTCTTTTGCAAACGTACGGCAATGCCTCTAGTAACAGACGTTGCCTCAGCCCACAGAATAAATTCTCTTTGGGGAAAATGTCTTGGCCCACTAAGCCTGGAGAGGGTAAACATGCTGCAGTAACTCCACACTGTGATAGCACAGGCTTCGGCAACCCGTTCATTCACCCATTCAAAGACACTCATTAGATACTTATGTCAGTGACTCGACTAGCACCTGCAGAGCAAAGACATCAATCACCTCCAGGTTGCTCAGATACCAGTATGTGTATATGCATGTATTTGACGGGGTTGACCAGTACACAATCACTACATATCTTAAGGAGGAAGCAAAGTGCTAGGAAGATTTAGAAAAAAGAAAGTGCTAACTGGAAGATTCAGAAAGGCGTCACAGAAGAGGTGATCTTTGGATGAAACTTGAAGGGAAAGCAGAATCTTATTTAATATATTTTTAAATTTTGCAATACGTTTTGTGGTTTCCAGTCACTCAGTCACGTCCGACTCTTTGCGACCCCATGGACTGCAGCACACCAGACTTCCCTGTCCTTCACCGTCTCCCAGAGATTGCCAAACTCATGTCCATTAAGTCGGTGATGCCATCCAACCATCTCATCCTCTGTCGTCCCCTACTCCTCCTGCCTTCAATCTTTCCCATCATCAGGGTCTTTTCCAATGAGTCAGTCCTTTGTATCAGGTGGCCAAAGTATTAGACTTATGGGTTTGGCGGGGGTGGGAATCACAGAGAAATGCCCTTGTTATCACACTATGTCAGGGAGTACCCAAAATCCACAGAACATCATAGCCAAGAAATAAGTTTAGATATATACACAGTTAAAAACATATTAGAGCATTGTCATGTATTTCTCACTTGGTTCCCCCTCCCCCATTCTTAACATCTTGCATTCCCACAGAACACTTGTTAAAAGTAAAACCAACATCGATGCATTACTATTAACTATACTCCACCCCTTGGGAGTGTCACCAGTTTTCCCATGAATGTTCTTTTGCCGTTTCAGGATCCATTTGAGGAAACCACATTGCGTTTGGTTGTCATGGCTCCTCAGACTTCTCTGGTCTATGAAAGTTTCTCAGTCTTTGGTTGTCTTCATGACCTTGACAGTCTTGAGCAGTGGCCACGTAACCCAAAGCATGTCCCCCAATCTGGATTTGTGTGATGTTTTTCTCATGGTCAGACTAGACTATGGGTTTGGGGGGAATCACAGAGAAGTGCCTTTGTTATCACACTATGTCAGGGAGTACCCGATATCCACAAGACATCGCAGCCAAGAAGAAGAATTTTAATGAGGGAATTTGACCCACCGGTGAAAAGGGTCTATGTGAGCAAGGTGTGTTTGCAGACTTGTGAGCAGTCCAGGTGGGCTGACGGGTAGAGTACTCACAAGGGAGCAGAGGGAGATAAGGTGAGCATTGCACTAACCGCTTTTAAAAGATTTTGTGGAAACTAACTTTTTTAAAGCTTAGGACTTTGTGGTTAAGTGCTTGGGTGGATATTGTAGCCCCCAATATTAAAAGGTAAGAAAACTGAGGCTCAAGCATTTAAGAGGATCGCAGAAGGCTTCATGAACAGTGGCAGAGTCAGGCCTTAGGCACCATTCTGTTTCCCACCCCAGGGTTCTTTGTTCTTCATCTTGGTCTCTGTGCCCGGGAAAGGCCCATGGGTTAACTGTTGGGAGTGATGAAACAGTATATATGAGTCTGACGAATCTATCAGGGCTGGACCCCCATGTGAAGGTAAAAGTGAGAGTGTTAGTTGCTCAGTCATGTCCGACTCTTTGTCACCACATGGACTGTAGACCACGAGGCTCCTCTGCCCCTGGGATTCTCTGGGCAAGGATCCTACAGTAGTTAGCCACTCCCTTCTCCAGGGGATCTTCCCAACCCACAGCTGAACCCAGGTCTCCTGCTCTGCATGCAGATTTGTTACCGTCTGAGCCCTCAGGGAAGCCCCCCAGCCCGCATGCTGTAGCCCATTGTCCGTCTACACTCTGCTCACGAAAGCAGAGCAAAGTCAGCTCTTCCTTTTGAAGAGATGAAAGCTCTTCCGTGCAGATCTGAGGAAGTCTCCTGTCTGCTACTTCGTCTGGTGTTTGCTGCAGTATCCATGCAGAAAGGGAATGTGCCACCGAGGTTCTAAGGGTGGAGAATCTACCATGTAGTTCCTACTGGCAAATGTTCATCCATGCGTTCCATGAATGATCAGGGAAACAGAAGGAGCACAGCGATCTTTTGGCCACTGGAAGTTAACTGTTGGTCTTGGTTGACTCAGGTACAGATTGAGGGGACAATGTGAAAGACCAGAGGAGTCTCTCTTCCTTTCTTTTCCACCAAACTGTGGGACTGGCCCCTTAATATGTCAGTTGCTGCTGCTGCTGCTAAGTCGCTTCAGTCGTGTCCAACTCTGTGCAACCCCATAGACAGCAGCTCGATAGGATCCCCTGTCCCTGGGATTCTCCAGGCAAGAACACTGGAGTGGGTTGCCATTTCCTTCTCCAATGCATGAAAGTGAAAAGTGAAAGTGAAGTTGCTCAGTCGTGTCGGACTCTTTGTGACCCCATGGACTGCAGCCCACTAGGCTCCTCCATCCATGGGATTTTCCAGGCAAGAGTACTGGAGTGGGGTGCCATCACTTTCTCCATAATATGTCAGAAAGGGAGCTAAATTTGACTAATAGAAAGTTTCCTTATCCCACCTTTTTTAGATTTAACATTTACTTCTTTATTTCACAAAGATGTACCATGTACTCACCATGAATCTGGGTTTGTTAGGCAACAGAAATGTAAGATAAACAATATTAATAAGTCTTCTTGCTTTCAAGAAGCTCACCACCAGGGAAAAGAGTAAGAAGAAAACTTAGTGGGAAAGAGAGTAATTAACTATCTGGGCTTCATAGAAGAGGTGATGCTGGAACTGGGTCTTGTAGGACTGTGAGGGGTGGAAACCAGCACATGCAAAATCATGGTAGAGAGCAGCAGCACAGCACGCCTGTGGGAAGTGGGAGTCGTTTGGTATTGCTGGAGCATAACCCGGGGTGTTGGGAACACAGCTTCTGCTCCAAGCCTCCATCCAGAGCCATCCTCTGGGGGTGAGGGTGGGCAGAGACCTCCAAAAAAGAGCTCTCTGGCATTTTACCTTCTATGATACTGTCCTTTAGACAGCCGGCTCTTTGGGATTTTTGCCTGACTTCCCATTATTGCAACTCCATCTTGGAAGTACATAGCCGTAATGCCTAATCCCTTAAAATGTGTTGAAAGCATAACAGCATTTGGTCTGTGATCAGCAACAGACTCTCTTGCAACTAATTTTTATGCAGCTCAAGATTGAGTGGAAACATCCCACTGTACTTAATACAGGGTTCCTGTAAAACTGCAGGGTTTTGGGGGGTGGGGAGATTATCTGTTGATCTTTGATATTCACTTGTTCACAGAGCTCTGTCATTATACTGTGTCACATGGCTCCGTTATAGTTTCCAAAGCCATTAAATGCTAAAGAAAACAGGATTTTTCCAGCTCTGATCTCATTATATGTACAAATTCCAAGAGCAGCCTCCCAGAAAATAAAAGTTTTTATACAACAGAGTGGATGTGTTCATGAAAGATATATTGTTTATTTTCTTGGCACAGAGTTAACTCTAAAATAAGATTACTTAATTGAAGAAAACATTTCCTGACATGCTGAGAAGCAACATTTGAACCAAATCTCCTCTCTCTTAGATTAAGTCTAGGGTGGATATGTTCTAGGCTATTTAATCCATGTGAATCTCAAACAAAATCATTTTAACTACTGAAGCATTTAGTTGGTAAGGCAAAATGTAACTCAATACTGTAGGCAACAGCTTGTAATCAATTATGATTTTTAGTTGGGGAAGTTCCTGGGGTTTATTGTTACAGTAGTAGTTTATTTATTTATTTATTGGCACAAAAATTTTCTTAAATCTGGAAGCATTCAGTTCAATTTTTCATCGCACGGGCTGCTTCTGGCTTTGGTTTGCAGGGTAACTCAGCTCATTTTTAGTGGTTCTGTTTGCTATTTTTAGGACTTTGGGAGCAGCATCATAGTATATAATATTACCTATTATATACTACACTATAGTTATATCTAGCATGATATATAGTTTGTATATTTATTATATAGCAACTATAACATATAACATTATATATTATTTTATAGTAACATATAATATTATATATTATACACAGTCATATTCGCACTATTAAAACTAGTCTGTATATGTATGGTTGAGGCAGCTAGTTGTTCACTAAAATGCCTTTTCCCTTTGGGCACATGGCTGCCTACTAGAACAGATTTATGATCATACTTGAAGTTAGGTAAGGTCATGTTCTCATCTGCAGAATGTGAACAGAAGTACTGGTTGCCTCTTTAAGGGCCAGGCTTTCCATGTGAAATATACTTCCTTCATACCCACCTCCCCCTTTTCTTAGATTTTTGTTTTTTTGATGTGGACCATTTTAAAAGTCTTTATTGAATTTGTTTCAACATTGCTTTGGGGTGTTTTTTTTTTTTTTTTCTTTTGACCTTGACGCATGTGGGATCTTAGCTGCCTGACTAGGGATCGAACCCCCACCTCCTGCATTGGAATGTGAAGTCTTAACCACTGGACCACCAGGGAAGTCCCCCCCATACCCTTCTCCTGCAGTTTGGATGTGGAGACTCAGCTTTGCCCAGCTGGTAAAGACAATGCCCTAGGATGGTGGTACAACACAGTGAAAGGAACTTGGGTCCCTGCATGTTCGTATGGAGCAGAGCTGTGCTGCCCATCTGGATTGCTCACCTTTGAACTGAGAGGGAAATAAACTCCCCAATTTTTTAAGCCATTGCATCAATCAGGGTTCATTCGGAGAAGCAAAAGCACAAGGAAATATAATGTGATCAGGGATCTGTTACAGAGATTTTTATCGTAAGCAATTGGGGTAGCTGGTGGAAGTTTCTGTTAGACTGGCTCTGTGACTGACGCTAGAAATCAAAGTCTGCGGGGCGGGCAGTGGGGAGGGAAGGTGGGACAAAACCGGGTAGAGCAAGAATAAAGCGGAACCCATCAGCACCGGCTGGAGTTGCGGCTGTTTCTGCCCTCGATGGTACGAGCGTCTTCAGAAGAAGCTGAATCCTTCATCATAGCCCCAACACACACCGGCTCAGGAGTCAGAGAAGCCGAAGGCACATCCGGAAGAAGGAGGAGTAGCTCAGGCCGGACTCCCACATCACACCATCAGGGTGAACCAGGAGATTAGTCACAGCAGCTGCCGCTTCTCTTCGGCCTTCCAAATCTCACGTGAGAATCTCTCTTGTGATGCATTCTAACTGGAAACATACAGGGAGTAACATTCTGGGAAATAGAATTCAGCCTAGCTACGCTGACACATGACAAAGCCACCACAGTCAACCCTTGTCAGCTTACATTATACACGGTTGTTTAAACCATATTTTATCTCCAAAACCATGATACAGTTGTGCTTCAGCCAGATGGGATGCAACCATCACACATACAACCAAAAAACACAGTGACTCTTTCCCCAGAAGAGGATACAAAGTCAGTTTTTTTGATTTTTGATGTTAATTTTTCTTCTAACTGATTCACAATCTCTATGCTTTGAATATTTGTATAAAGGTAGTTACTATATAAAACCTTTTGGGTTAGGTGATATGGAGATTAGAAGGGAAAGAAAACAAAAATTGTTGGTTAATATATATATTATATATAAACATATAAATATTAAAATGAGAAAGAAACTCTGACCGTCCTCATTTACCCAATGGTCATATGATCATTGCTGGCATACAGCATTCCTTTCTTCTGCCACCCATTCCATTTACCCTAAGCAAGCACTTCAGTTGCTTATGGTTCCTTTCCTGGTGGGAGGACTCAAATATTCATTCCTCAAGGGTCTGGGTTATTTGTGATCCTGCCTCAATTGGGTTGTTGTAGTTTTCCTTTAATTCTAGGAAATAGAGATAGTAAGAGGTGGCCCAGAGAATCTCCTGTACTCCAGATCTATTGTTCCTTAGCCCTATTGTGTAGTAATTCCAGTTTCCCCATGATTATCAGGGTCAATCCCCAGAGCCAGTACCAGATCCTCTTCTCTGCTCATTGATTCATTGACATGAACAGTGTGCAGGTGGCAATCTCAGCTTCCAGTTCAGTGGAATTATTGCTGTATCCCTTGGTGGAAGCATTTTCCACCATTAGTGCCTTTTGAAGCTAACATTTTTAAACCAGCAGAGTCAGTTGCAGGGATGAGAATAAAAAATGTTGCTATGTTGCTAGTGAATCACTAGGGGGTAATTAGTGATAAGAGTCAGCTCCGTGTCCTCCCCTTGATTCCCACACCCATAAGTCCAGGCTATAGGAGAAAACCCACCATATACTGGACATCAGTTTGATGCATATCAGATCAGATCAGATCAGTCACTCAGTCGTGTCCGACTCTTTGCAACCCCATGAATAGCAGCATGCCAGGCCTCCCTGTCCATCACCAACTTCTGGAGTTCACTCAGACTCACGTCCATGGAGTCAGTGATGCCATCCAGCCATCTCATCCCTGTC
>NW_011494901.1:3158781-3159305 GCF_000754665.1 Bison bison bison
AGCATCAATTCTTCGGCGTTCAGCCTTCTTCACAGTCCAACTCTCACATGCATACATGACCACAGGAAAAACCATAGCCTTGACTAGACGAACCTTTGTTGGCAAAGTGATGTCTCTGCTTTTGAATATGCTATCTAGGTTGGTCATAACTTTCCTTCCAAGGAGTAAGCGTCTTTTAATTTCATGGCTGCAGTCACCATCTGCAGTGATTTTGGAGCCCAGAAAAATAAAGTCTGACACTGTTTCCACTGTTTCCCCATCTATATCCCATGAAGTCATGGGACCGGATGCCATGATCTTCGTTTGGAGGACATTGCCCCAGCCCTGCAAGGCATTGTCACCTAGCTGGCACTCAAATGAGTTTTCAAAAGGCTATTCCACTATTATATCAAGTCAGCTGCTTTAAGATGATGGGGAGCATGAATTTTACCGGCATGGACCCACTATTGCAACTTCTTTGCTGTAAAATGAATTCCTTTCAGAAACAATGCTGTTTTTAGAATACCATGATAGTGGATAGGCAT
>NW_011494901.1:3159542-3165791 GCF_000754665.1 Bison bison bison
AGGCATTCTATAAGTCTAAACGGATAATTGTTTAGGTAGAAACATGGCAGACAAGGAAGGCAAGAATTGAAAGCCTCCATTCCAGTAAGAACAAAGTTCTGCTCCTTTTATTTTGAAAATAATCCAATATAATAAATTTGTCACCAAGCAGCTGGCTAATCCCCCTGGGGAATGTGCCATATTAGGAATGCAAAGCCTATTGGGAGTTTGGGCACTCAGGAGTGGCTGTAGCCAGATCAGCCTAGACTGGAAGTTCATGTTGCTGAGTCCCTGCATAACCTTTATCCCTACCACGGCCACTTTGTTCATGAGCCCGTTGGGCAAAGCCAAGAGTAGATAGAGAAGGATGCTGACTGATTTCCACAGAAGGGTCTGCCTCTCCCCCTGGGCATCTTTCTGTAAACATTCACGTGAGACACAAATGTCTCACCCTCCATGCCCATTCAGAGAAGTTATCCACGTATGTTTCCTTGTCCTTGACTCCAATTTTTAATCATGTTCTCTCCAAGTCCCTGACCATTCAGTTGCACCGTTAGCCACAACCCATGAATCACTGTGATCATACATCTCTCCTTCCAGCTATAGCAGGTGGTACTCGCTGAGCTGTTAACCTAGGAGAGCTAACTTTGGCTATTTCCAAAGGATTTCGCCACACTCCTGGGAAAGTCTTAGCAAAAAGTGGTTTCCAGCTTGCCTTGGTTCATAACACTGATCTTGGATACTGCAGCACTTACATAGGCACTGTAACACAATCTTATACATGGTAGTGCCATGGATGGATAACCTGGACCGTGCTACTGCTGAGCCCGTCAGAAAGCAGCCTGATGCAGAAGAAGTTCACGCATCTGCCCAGCAGCTGAGATTGCTTAGCACATGACCACTTCCATCCAACAAGACTGTATGGATCAGCTACTATGTACCCAGTTCCTATTCCACAGTAACCTTTTTATGCCATTGTTGAGCTAAGCTAATTTTAAGGACCCATGACATTAATTACATAACATTACATTTATTTCTTGTTCAGGTTAAGCTCATGTGTATATCCAAGCCTGGAGTCGTAACTACTGCCTCAGAAGTGCTCAAAGGGGAAAAAAGGAATTTATTGTTTCCTACTAATTAAATATATAGATTGCTGAAGCGATACACTATTAAGCTCTGGGAGGTTAAAGCCCATTTCTGACATTAGTCTTTTTTTTTACACGAAGGGATTGGTTCTATATTTATCTATTTATGGCTGCGCTGGGTCCTCATTGCTGTGTGCAGGCTTTTTCTAATTGCCAGGATCAGGGGCCACTCTCTAGCTGCGGTGTGTGGGCTTCTCCTGGTGGCTTCTCTTGTTGCAGAGCGCGGACTCTAGATGCTCAGGCTCAGCAGTTGTGGCACATGGGCTCAGTTGCGCTGTGGCATGTGAGATCTTCCCAGATCAGGGATCAAACCAGCGTCCCCTGCTTTGCAAGGGGGATTCTTAACCGCTGGACCACTAGGGAAGCCCCTGACATGGGTCTTACTCAGCACTCTCGAGCTTTCTTTGGTGTTCTGCACATGACAGAGCTTTATAAACAATCACTGAGAGAATGAATGAGTTGTTCACCAAGCTCATGTCAGAAATTTTCTGAGATACCTCAAGGAGCTGAACTCTGGGCCCAGAGGTAGTATGAAAGAAAAATGAAAGTATTAGTCACTCAGTTGTTTCTGACTCTTTGCGACCCCATAGGACTGTAGCCTGCCAGGTTCCTCTGCCCATGGAATTCTCCAGGTAAGAATACTGGAGTGGGTAGCCATTCCCTTTTCCAGGGGATCATCCTAACCCAGGGATTGAACCTGGTCTCCTGCCTTGCAGGCGGATTCATTACCATTTGAGCCACCAGGGAAGCCCCAGAAGAAGTACAGGGTAGTAGAAAAGCTCTGGGCCAAGGCCAGGGCAGCTGAGTTCCAGCTTTAGCTTTGCCACTGCTGGCTGTGTGACCTTGAGCAAGGCACGGATCCCTTTTGGACCTTATTTTTGGTCTGAGGACATTGGAGAGTTGAATAGCAACTATGAGAGGACTCTGATTTGTTTAGACAGCGTTCCAAAAGACTGAATGCGGATGCCTTTGGGGCACACATTCTCTGGTTTTCTGAAGCCACCACCCATTCCTACCCTTGGTGCATTTTTATTCCCAGTCTGGCCCCTGGAGCCGTTTTGAGTTCGTATCTTCTGAAATCCTAGACCCCAGCTCTGATATTCTCTGAGTTCATGCTACTGGAGTCTAAGTGCCCTATGGGCAGGAGTTTGAGCCTGTTTTGATCACCACTGAATGCCAAGCCTAGTATGTTGTCTGGAATCTGACAGATGCTTTAGAAGTGTTTGATGAATGAGTGAATGCATGCGTGAGAATGAAGCAGACGCATGTCGAAAGGGAGGTGGGGGTGACCGCCTTGGGAGATGTGTCCCTCCAGTTTGGATGTTTGTTTTGCCTATGATGGAGTAGGAAGGCCTCTGGTCTTCTCTAACTCCTAAGCTTGTCCGGGAGGTCTCAGGTTGAGTGTGATGAACAGAAATAACATCTCTGCGAAAAAGCATCCAACATCAAATAATACGAGTTGGTTTAAATATTGACTGGCACTGCTCGCAAGCTTTCCTAAGAAAACCGGTCATGTCCCGAGCCTTGTCCCGGATGCCTCTGCCTGAGCTTCTTGCCTGTATCCTGACCTGTATCCTGACCAAGTCAGTGCTGCCTGACTGCTGGGTCCACTTGAAGAACTTCCTGTGAGCTTCCTATTGCATGTTTTGAAAAATTCCTTTCTGAGAGTTCAACCCCACAGCACTGCTGTTAACACTTAATAAAAAAAATTTTTTTCTGATAGCTCTTAAACTTTAACATCAGATTATAATACACATCAGCAGAAAATTCCACACAGGTCTTCCTTGCTAAGCAGAAGTGAGTTCCCTAAACTCATCAGCTTTGGGGAGAGTAAAAACCCAGCTCACTTTCATAGCACCTGGGGAGAAACTCTAGTAAAACAACTTCCGGTCCTTCAGAAACAGTCCTGGCAGTTAGAAGATTAAAATGTCTCTTAGGCAAAAGAACAAGTTGGAGTTAGAGGCTTGAGACTTAAAGAAATCATTTAAAATTAGGAGTGAATGCTGAATTACTCCTAAGCATGTATGTTATTTTCTTACATTTTCCTTGCTCTGATGATATGTGGCACATATCTTTAACTGGTGAGTTAAAAATGTAAATAACTTGACAAATTTTGTTTAACAAATCCAGACTAACACTGATTTAGATTCCTGAAGAGAAAAACTTGAGTTCAAACCGCACAGAGAGAGGACAAAGCAAAACCTAAGAATTCTTCTGGCCTTTTAAAATTGAAGACAGCAATAATGACCATGGCCTGGAAACGGAAGGTCTCAGTCTGTGCTCCAGACCCCTCTGGTGGAGTAGCATTTCATTTATAATTTGGAGGCACAGGTGGCATCTAATCTGGGCTGACAGAGCTGGGGATGAGCAGAGCAGTCCTTTCTGAGAGTAGGTGGTGGAGGCTGTAAGAGAAAATTTCTGTGAACACGGAGGAAACCCTCTTTTCCTCTACATTGTTGGTTTTCACAGGAAATATCCCAGCCAGAGTTTTTGGGTTTTTTTTTTCACTTGTCATTTTTAGATGAATCAGCCTAGATGCTTTTACCCTGCACTGCCTGCTCATCAGGTCACAAAGTTAGAGATATCTTGGAAAGATGAACAGGCAGAAGAAGAGAATCTGACCCACATATTCGAAGGCTCTGCCTTTGCAAATTAGACCTCAAAACAGCACAGTGTTGTGTCCTGTCCTTGCAAAGAACAGCAAGTCTGAGGTTTATTCATGCATCTCTGGCTTATACTGTGTATGTTATAATCTGTATCTAACCACCTAATTAAAAATAAGGATGTGAATGTGAAAATTCGTTTTAACTGAGAGGGAGAGTGGTTCAGCAGACTTGAAATTTAGAACGAAAGTGATCAACTGAGATCATTCCAACTGTATAGCATTACAGGGTAGCCTTCAGAAGGACAGTGGGAGAAATGAGGGGCTAGTTTATAGAAATGATCCTGCAAAACTCTTTACTAGTTTATACAGATGTAAATTATAACATGGGCAGTTGAAGAATAATAACTTCGTCTTTTTCTTTAGTACACTGTAAAAAATATTGTTTTTCATGGTCATAATCATCTTCATCGTCTCCCAAACCAACAAAGTTCATTCAAACTTAATTATTATATTTTAAGCATTGCTGGTATCAGACTCAATTTACAGCCCAAGGAAGACAGAAGTGACACAGATTCCTATGCAAAATACACACAATTAAATTAATTACTTGAAAAGAGAAAGGATTTTTCTCAAGAGAGAAAATCAATGATCAGAGGTAGGTAGTCATGAGTGTCAGAGGTGGTAAAATTCTTAAGGCAAGCCCCCTTTAAGTTCATTTTATATTTCCCATAGCAATTAGCACAATGCCTTGCACAAAATTAGTGTCAGGAAGATTCTGTTAAGAAGATAGGATTTGTAAACTTTGGAAAATGGCATAACGTTTCCCTTCGAAACATCTTAAAGAAAATATAAGTGTTTATTCTGGTTCTGTTTTTATGTATTCTCTCGAAACTTTCCTCTTTAAAAGAAAGGGGGGAAAGTGCTCCCTCAGTTTGTCCCAAGTCCTTCCTCTTAAATTGGGATCCTCTCATGGTTTACTCTATTGCTCCCACTTCCTGGAAAGACATGTTTCCCCTTGTGGAGGCTTTTCAGTGACTGCTTCCTCACAAGAGAACCAGAAATAAGTCTGGAATGTCCATTCTTGGAGCCCTCACCATGTTGTCGTCTGGACAATGTCTGACTTGTATTGTCTGTGCAACTCACACTGGAAAATTTCACAGGGACTGTGCTTCTGAGTGAACTATTTTGGACTGCTGACACTAGTTGACAATGCTTGAAAAAGACATGCGTGTGTGTTAATTGTTCGGTTGTGTCCAACTCTTTGTGACCCCATGGACTATAGCTCACCAGACTCCTCTGTCCATGGGGATTCTCCAGGCAAGAATATTAGAGGGGATTGCCATGCCCTCCTCCAGGGGATCTTCCCAACCCAGGGACTGAACCCACGTCTCCCGCATTGCAGGCAGATTCTTTACTATCTGAGCCACCAGGGAAGCTTCCAGGGAAGCCATCCTGCTGCTAAATCTCTTCAGTCGTGTCCAACTCTGCGACCCCATAGATGGCAGCCCACCAGGCTTCCATGTCCCTGGGATTCTCCAGGCAAGAACACTGGAGTGGGTTGCCATTTCCTTCTCCAATGCATGAACGTGAAGAGTGAAAGTGAAGTCGCTCAGTCGTGTCCGACTCTGGTGACCCCATGGACTGCAGCCTACCAGGCTCCTCCATCCGTGGGATTCTCCAGGCAAGAGTACTGGAGTAGGATGCCATCGCCTTCTCTGAGGGAAGCCATAAATAGCCATAATTCTTAGACTGATTTTGAGGGTAAGATTACTAAATATCAGAGTTTTCATAACAAAACATTAAAAGTAAAAGAATTCCTAAACATTCTGGGTTTGATATTATCAACCACTCTTGTCACTGTCTTCTTTTTTCTCCTGAAGAGGCTTTCTCTTGCTTGTCCTCAAAAGAGAGTGAGTGCTGTAGCTTCCAGTTCTACCTCTAATTAATCAGCCTCACCTTGCAGAGGATTCTGAGGAGTGTCATGCTGGGTTAGGAAACCAAGAATAACCATTGAAGTTTCCCACTAGAATTAAAACAAATGGGTGCGTGAGACCACCAAGGCTTTTAGAAAGCAGCATCTATCAATCTGTGTTCAAAGTAAATAGTCTTCAAGAATGTGCTATGAAGAAGCCCTGTGATGATGTTTTACCAAAGGTACATGTGCACACTTGTAAAGGGCAAGAAGTTGTTAAAAGGCTTGCATGAAAAAGAAAAGCCTGGGCTCTCTGTCTCTCCTCATTCTCATTTTCTGAAGACAAACCCACTCTATTTTTCCAAACAATTATTTGATATTCACATCTGATGATTTATCTCCAAATTAAGTGATTTTATTGCTACTTTTTGAGCTTTCACTCTTAACTATTATCTTTTGACTTCCTAGAGCAGACTACAAGGATCAAACACTCTTTTTCACCCCCTTCTATCCCCTATATTCACATGATCCATCAGTCTCCAACCCTGCACTCCCAAATACTTCTACATGCTTTTAGTTTTATATATATATATATATATATATATATA
>NW_011494901.1:3165891-3176825 GCF_000754665.1 Bison bison bison
ATATATATATATTTGCTGCTAAGTCGCTTCAGTCATGTCCGACTCTTAGTGACCCCATAGACGGCAGCCTACCAGGCTGCTCTGCCCTTGGCATATTCCAGGCAAGAGTACTAGAGTGGGTTGCCATTGCCTTCTCTGATATATATATATATATACACACACACACATATATATGTATATATATATTCCCATTTTATGACCATTTAAAATGCTATTGTCAGCTGAGCTATGTAGTACACTATGATTGCTTTTCCTTTTCTCCACAACTTACTGTTTTCCCTGGCATCAATAATTGCCTTACTGCTTTTTTGCTTGGTTTTCTATATATTTATCACCAAATGAGTCCAAACTCTCTTCCAGTTATGAAACTCTCCTCTTAATAAGCTCAAATACTTTAGATAGTCCATTAGATGTCACCCCAAAAGCCTTCTAAACCCTTCCAATCTTGATTACTTTGTCTTTAGGCTTTTTACACATCTGTTGTCTTGGGTTTTCCCTGCATTACTATCTTGAAAGTTACCTTGGCCTCTGTCTTATGTTGAATTCCCTGTTTTTCGGATCTCATGTCTTCCTCTTTCTTGGTTTATTCAATTGTTTTGATGGAACACATTCTCCAGGAGTTTTCTGAGAAAGGGTAAATGGTGATAATGTTTTGAGAATTGCATTTCTGAAGATATCTCTATTCTACCACTCTACTTGATTAGTGCTGGGGCTGGGTATAAAATTCTAGGTTGGAAATAATTTTCCCTCAGGAATGGAAGACATTTCTTCTTGGCTTTTATATTTCTAGCATTGCTGTTGAGAGGTCAGATGCTATTCCAATTCCTGGTACTTCGTACCTAATTTTTAGGATTTTCTCTTTGTCATAAAGTGTTAAAATTTCATAATGATGAGCCGAGGTGTGAATCTATTTGTATCCACTTTGGCCAGAACCTGGTAGGTAATTAACTCTGCCAATTTTAATGAGTTATTGGATGATCTACCCCCTTATCTGTTTTCTTTGTCTCTTTCTGGAACTCCTACTCATCAATGATCAGTGTATAGGGCTGGTCCTCAATATTTCTTACTAGTCTCCTATTTTTCTATCTCTTTATTTTACCCTCAGGGATATTTTTTCAATTTCATTTTCAAAACTTTTATTGAGACTTTAATTTTTATTTCCTATATTTAATTCTCCCCTTTTAAATGTAATATCGTGTTCTTGTTTCATGTAGGTAATAGTCATTTGTTAAAGGTTTCATCTGCCTACATTATTTTCTTCCAAGTTGTTGTATATTTGCTTGATTGTTGATTTGGCCTCTTTTTTCTTATTAGAATTCGTCTTCAAATGTTGGTAATCTTGCCATCTATTGGTATGTAAGAGTAGGATGCTACAAAGTTGAAAGGAAGTTCTGTATGCAAAGCAGGGCTTGTCAGACTCTGAGCTTCACCTCACTCTGGGGTGATCTGGGTAGGCCATTTCATAGGTGAATCCCTGATGTCAGTTTCTAGGTCTTTTCTCCTAAGCTGGCCAGATTTATTAAAGAAGTCTCTTCTAATTAGGATGTCAAAATACTGTGGGATTAATATTAACATTCAGTGTGTCAGCTTTCACTTATTCACCCTTTTTTTTTTGGACACATTTTGTGCCTTGATTTCTTGGTGTTCCTCAGCCCAACAGATCCTTTGTCTTATCCTCTTTAGGGAAAACATTTCTATCTTCTTTTGGAGTATTGGAGGAGATGTGGTATGGGGTTGGTCTCACTGCTTGTCAAGCTCAACAAGTCCTCTGGATATTAGCCCCGTTATTATCCCCACTTCCAGAAGTAACTGGTACTGCCAATTCTTATACTTTTGGGGGATTTCATACCTCTCAGCTTTTCCTTGGGCTTCCCTGATGTCTCAGTTGGTAAGGAATCCGCCTGCAATGCAGGAGACCCCAGTTCGATTCCGGGTCAGAAAGATCCCCCTGGAGAAGGGATAGGCTACCCACTCCAGTATTCTTGGGCTTCCCGAATTTCTTGGGTCTGCTAAGCCATTGCCACTCTTTCAAGTGCTTTTCAGCTGCTAAAAGCACTTGCTATTGTTTCACCTCCTCTCTTCGTTTACCTTTCGTTTTTTGTTTGTTTGAATCCTTAGTTGTCACTTTAGTGGAAATTATGGAGGAAGTGGAGGCAAATGTGTATCCAACCAACTATTTTTAACTGGAAGTTCACTCAGTAATCTGATATATTTATTAAAGAAAAATAGAAGTAATGTTCTACAGAGAAAGGTTCCCTTTTGTGCCTGACACGTGTAGAATCTAGGGCTTACCATACATTGCTAAGTGAAATAGAAAGTAATATCTTTATCAGTTCTCTCTAATATCTGATCTGTAGGTTGCATCCTTGGATCACATCCCTGCCGTGTTGGCCAGAAGTCCTGTGGCAGTCCCACACCATTGGGCCTATACTAACAATACAAGAGTCTTAGAAAGAATTTCAGCCTCTCATTTTAGCATGCCATTCTCTTCACCTGCAGCCAATTACTGAGTAATAACAGGGATGGGAGAGGAGGACCTGAAACTCTAAGAAATGCACTACTTCTCCTCCTTTATGGCATAACCATGAGTTTGCCCCTCCAGCTGCCCTTCTTGACCTGTCTTTTCCCTGGTCACCTTCACAACTCCAGGACAGAGGGAGAAGCACATGCTTCAGTAATCCACCAAGGACTGCCCAGTCCATGGAATCAGGAGCTAGATTCTGCCAGATTACTATTCTCAGAAACCCAGTGGATAAATACATGGCTGCAAGGAAACAGCTTATCTGCCTTCTATTTGCATTACTTCTTTGGAAGGGGAAAAAGAAAATGAAGATTTAAAAGATTTTTAAAGCCAAGAACTCTCAGTAGGGTCGATTCTTTGTAGGTGAGTTTACATGTGGGGCTTCCAACTATCTGTTGATACTTACATATATGTGCACACACACACACACAACCCCCTTAATGCTTTTATGTAGGGCAAATGAGACCTACATGAGTACCAGGCAAGCCTGTAATGGGAGAGAATCCTCAAAGTGGGAATTCCATAATCTCAAGACAGTGTTCATGGGATGCGGGAAGGGAGGACCCTTGGCTTGGCAAGCGTGGGATGAAAGTCTGAGTGCACTGACTATATAGACAGGCCTCAGGATTGCCTATGTGTTTGCTTTTTAAAGTACCACCTAGGGACTTCCCTGGCAGTCCAGTGGGTAAAACTCTGTGCTTCCACTGCAGGGGGCATAGGTTTGATCCCTGGTTGGGGAACTATGATCCTGCACGCCACACAGCAAGGCCAAAAACACAACAACAAAAAAATAAAATACCACCTGGCTGTCTAGTATCTTAAGCTCCACACCCTGGGCATTTGTCAGCTTTTGATATTTAATAGCTGTGTTCCAGCCGTATCTCTGACTCCAGAGCTGAGGCTTGCTTGATTTATGATTTGGATGATTCACACAAAAACTTCTTGACATTCCTGCTTGGGTATGGAGTGTTGGCAAGAGTTCTCATCTAATGGGGCCTTCCTTTATCTTTTCCCTCCAGCGTGCTCCTGTGTTTCGAATTCAGATTTCTATTACTCAGTCTGTTGCACGGCTCAAGAGCTTGGGAACTGGAGGAATTCCTGAAGGTAAAGGGAAGCTGCTCAGGCTTGGACGTTAATGACACGGCTTATTTCAGCTACTTGGACAAGTGCCTCAGGCTCCATCCTGCTCTTGCTCCAAGCTTCTCTCAGAGCCAACACCATTTTCTGCATGTGTGTCTTTATACATAATTTTCAGTAAACTTTGCAGGCAGCTGTCTTTCTACATAGGGGATCATCTGCCAGAAATACAGGAAACCACACAGCCCAGAAACAAAAAGACACTCGAGGTACTGTTTAGAGAACACATGTAAGATGTTGGAAACCACAACATCCTACACCTGTAGCAACATCTACTGCAGATGAGTATGTGCTTTGCAGTCCATTTTAGACTTTAATGCGAATGACTTCTAAGAAACAAACTCAGGCTTGCTTTCTGCCAAGTTCCCTGCTGTAGATGATTACTCCTGAAAGACCGCATACATTACAACTTTACTACCTCTGGAGCAAAGAGGAGACTTTATTTGCAAGGGTTTGCCCAACTCAAGCCAAGGTCATCAACTGAGGTTTCTGTCAGAGCAGTTTTGGCCCCAGAGATTCTGCTTGCTCTTTCAAAGTAAACAGGAAACCCAAACAAACCCTATAGGGCTCGTGCCTAACAAAAAGCAGACCCACTCAGTCACTCACTCACTCATTATTGTCCAAAAGTAGCATTTACCACGTCAGTATTAGTTCTAAGAAAAGCACGTTGGCTCTGTGAGTTTTAACTCCCTCCTAATTGCGTTTTCTGAGGCTGGACCCAGGGCTCAATGATAGACTCAAAGAACGCACTGTGCAGCAGGAAGCTTTCCATTGACTGGGGTTTGAGCACCTTATCAAACAGAGATTTTATCTTTATTAGTTTCCTATTTAAACCCAAGCTATAAACACCGTAACCATTAACAGTTTCACTGTTCAGAATACATGAATGTTCTTAAAACTGATGACTATCTACAATTTTGGGCAAGATCCAAGACTATAAACTCTTGTGTGCAATGAGAACCACAAGGGCAGTGAGGCTGGGAGCATCGGGAGTGTTACATGTGGCTGGCTGCCTCTTAGGAGATATTTTAAAATTAGGGGCTCTTTGGGGATTTCTTTCATTTTTGTTTTATTTTGTATTTATTCTGGGTTTTTCTGCCTGAGCCAACTTCTAAACAGGGATACTGGAAAGGCTTGGCGAAAAAGACCCAGAATGTTCTTCTATTAATTTTGTCCCTGGCTAACTTGAGTACCTTGAGCACATGTGTCTGATGATCAGTTTTCTGAGCTGGTACTTTATTCCTTTCACGGTGTTGTGTGCGTGCCTGCGTGCTCAGTTGCTTCAGTCGTGTCCAACTCTTTGCGACCCCGGGGACTGTAGCCTGCCACGGTCCTCCGTCCATGGGATTCTCCAGGCAAGAATACTCAAGTGGGTTGCCATGCCCTCCTCCGTGGTGTTGTGTGAGGACCACATATGTCTCTTTAAAAAACATAAATTGATAAATCTAAGTCTCCTTTTGCCTTTAAAGTGAAGAAGGTTATTAAATTACCCAGTGTATTAATTTATCTATTGCTATATATCAAATTATCCCCAAACTGAGCCGCTTAAAGCAATAAACACTGTAAAAAATTTTTTATTTTATTGAAGTACAGTCGATTTGCAATGTTGTGTTCATTTCTACTGTACACCAAAGTGATTCAGATATCTCTCTCTCTGTATATATATATATATACATATATATATACATTCTTTTTAATATTCTTTTTCTTTATGGTTTATCACAGGATAGTGAATATCATTCCCTGTGCTCCATGGTAGGACCTTGCCGTTTACTCCTTTTATATAAAATAGCTGTGCTGAGTCCCAAACTCGCAGTCCCTGCCTCTCTCATCTCCTTTTTCCCTTGGCAACCGCAAGTCTGTTCTCTCTGTCTGTGAGTCTGCTTCCCTTTTGTGTAAAAGTTCATTTGTATCATATTTTAGATCCCATGTGTATGCGACATCATATGGTATTTGTCTTTCTCTTCCTGACTTACTTCACTTAGTATGATAAGCTCTAGGTTCTTCCATGTTGCTGCAAATGGCATTATTTAATTCTTTTTTATGACTGAGGAGTAGTCCACTATGTATACATATATGCATATGTATAAAAACATCTTTTTTTTTTTTTTAATCCATTTGTCTTCTAAACAAAAGTGGAGTCTGGCTACTCACTGTTCAAAAGCCATTAAAGAGACAAGGTTGGTGGAAAGGAAAATTTGCTTTGTTTTGGATGCCAGCAACCACGGGGAGGGTGAACTCCTGTCCAAGGGCTGACTCCCCCACAACTGACAATCAGTGGGCAGATTTCATAGACAGGAGGGGGTTACAGGTAAAGACAGTATAGTTAGCTTTGATAGTCATCTTAAAATTGTCATGTGGTGCTCTGACCAGTCTCAGTTGATTATTTTAGGTACAGTTAGTCTTCAGTTCTAGGGTTGGTTTGTTCCCATTTCTCTGCGGTCAATTCTTGGAACTGTGGCAGCTTATACCATGGCTATAGTCTATAGTCTACTCATCATGTGGTTAACTTCTTCTATTTGGTAGGGGTTTCCATATCTATAAGACAGCTCACAGGATATGGCTCAGAATATGATCTATAGCCCACGAAGAGGAACTAAACTATTATTATTTAGTCTTGTTGCACTGTTTTCCTTTGTTTCTGCATTTTCTCACTTTTCTGATTAAATTTATTCTTTGGCTAAAGTTTTTCCACAGACAAAAGGCAGGCAGAGGACAATGGAGGGGAGGGCAGGACCACAGGGTCCTCCTCCATTTGAATCTGTTGATGGACATTTAGGTTGCAAAACAATAAACACTTATCTCATAATTTCTATGGGTCAAGAACTCAGGAGTAGATTAGCTGGATGGTTCTGGCTCAAGGTCTTTCATAAGGTTGTAGTCAAGTGTTGGCCAGGATTGCAATTATCAGATGTTTGTCTGGGGCTAGAGGATCTACTTTCAAGATGGCTCACACACATGGATATTGGCAGGAGATTTTGGTTTCTTGACACATGGACCTCTCCACAGGGCTTCTTCAGTGTGTGTGACACACCAACTGGCTTCTCCCAGAGTGAGTGATCCAAGAGAAAGCAAGGCAGAAGCCATGATGCTTCTATGACATAGCCTGGGAAATCACACATTGTCAGGATATCCTGTTGGTTACACAGGTCAGCCCTATTCACTAAGGGAGCTACACAAAAATGTTAATACCAGGAAGTGAAGATCATTGGGGGCCATCTTGAAGGTTGGTTACCACAAATCAGAACTATATTGGCAAATAACTAAGTGAATTAAAAATGGTTATTAAGACCATGTTTGAACTCAGCATACTTCAAACATTTTCCCATGCTCCATTCACATCTGTCCTGAGCACAGAGTCGGAATAAAATACTCTCAAACCTTAGAGTCAGAGAGTAATGGTTACAAATCTGGCTAATTCATGTACTTGTTGAGCCAATATGCTCTCATTTGCAAAATGGAAGCAATTCTGTACTTATGTCACAGGTTTATCATAGACATTAATCAAAAGAACGGTACCTAAGTATACTCAATCAATAGTAGTCATTTTTATTAATTATTATTGCTTTCACTATAAATTCAGCTTGAGAGATGAGGTGAAGTGTCCAGCGTTTGCATTCTGGCATTCTTGAGACAATAAGTCTGGATATTGCCTAGGTTCAGGTTTGAGGAATACAATGGCTCAGTGACATTATCAAGTATGCAGGTTCTTTTCATCTTTCTTCTCTGCCATCCTTGATATTTGTGTTCCATCCTTGATAAGGTACTGCTTCAACTTGGAGTATCATGTCCTCATACAACTACATACTAATGAAGAAGTCCCTTTCTTTTACTTCTTTTTGATGTGAAGAAAATCTTCCCTGACCCCTAGTAGAATTTTCCTAGTAGTTAATTGATCTCAGTTGTGTTACATGCCTATTTCTAAGCCAATCATTGGCAAAGGGTAAGGAATTATAACATGTTGGCTTAGATTAATCAAAGGTACTCCTTGGAGCTGGGGAAAGACTTGACTTCTCGGAAGCACATGGCTATATGATGCCTTTAAAAATTAAATGAAAGAAAGATGGAGATGGCTTTTGGGTGAGTCAGCAGCATCTGTTTCAGGGTACAGGGAGATAAAAGTTTTAGAATTTTGCATGGCTGAAAATGTCTTAATTTTGTTTGCACACATGAGTAGTTCAGCTGGCTGTAGAATTCTGGACTGGAAATTATTTTTCCTTAGAATTGTAAACACATTGCTCTATTCATTATCTTTTCACTTCTAGTGTTATTTTTGAGAAGTTCAATGCCATTCTGATTTTTGGTCTGGGACTGTTTTTCTTTCTGGAAGGGTTTTGGAGTTTCTATTTATTCACGTTTCTGAAATTCTGTGAGTATGCCTTTTGGTGTAAGTCTTTTGTTAGTCTTTGTGCTATGCATTCAGCTGGCCCTTCTGTAGTCTAAGAACTTAGTAAGTTCTGGGAAATTTTCTTGTACTGTTTCTTTGAAAAAAGAAAAAATCTCCCTCTATTCTCTCTGTACTTTCTTCCTGGAATTTAATTTGAGTGTAGGATTTCCTGTATCGATCTTCTAGTTTTCTTATCTTTCCTCACCCTATTTTCCATCTGTCTTTTTGTTCTTTTCTGACAGATTCTTCAACTTCATCTTAACTCTCTTTTACTGAATTTCTGTTTTGCTACCCTATTTTTAATTTTTAAAATTTCTTTCTTGTTCTTTTAATGTTTCGTTTTTAGAGCATCCTTTTTACATTTTCTGGATGCAATACCTTTTCCCGTCTCTACAAGGATTTTACTTGGAAGATGTGTGTGTGTGTGTGTGTGAACATTTAAAAAGTTCTCTAACTCTTCTCAGCTACTTATTGTTCCAATTTGGTTTTTGTCTTTTGGTGAAATATCTTCTTTAAAGTATCCAGTGACTCTTCTTCACTTTCTTACATATAAAAGAAAAAAAACACTTTACTCACTTCACTGTCTGCTCATAAGATACATTGTAATAGAGCAGATAGGAATGCCAAAGGCCTAATGACATTATGATGCAGTGCTCCCAGGTGAAGTTGAGAGCAGTCATTGCTAATGCTTATTAAGAGTGTTATTTTATCTAATCCTCATAACTCTGTGATCTATGTATTATTACCATCCTCATTTTGCAGGTGAGGAAACTGATGCTCATAGGGTTATACAATCTGTCCAAGGAGTTGATGAACATGAGCTCTAAATCATAATACCATACCCTCTTAGTAGGTGAAATTTGTCCTTAGCACGGCCCACTTTCCCTCTCTCTCTCCCAGGCCCACCATTGAGTGTTCTTGCTTCCTAATTCTTTGGTGCCCTCATGGTTTCTTAGGTATCCTCACTTTGTCTTGATACCCATTCCTATTATTTTTCAAGATCCTCTGCCTTCCTATATTTCTTCCCCCCCACCTCCCTTTCTCCTCCTCCAATCAAAATGTCAATTTCTTTAATGGTACTATCTCAATCTGGCTTCAGAAGAAAAACAAATATGTCAACAGATATATTGACAGATATATTGACATATCTCAGAATGAACACCCACCACTACCATTCCAGTAACTAGCCTTTTAGAGGGGACTGTATTAATTCTAATTAGTTGTGGAGTCAACATAAGTAACACTTCTTGATCCAGCACTGCTCTGTAGGACAATAGAGACAATTGGTCTTGGTCATTGTTCCTAATGTGTTAAATTTTTAGTTGAGAAGACAGTTTGCCAAAACGATAATCATAGTACATCAAGTATTATATGCTACTCTGTGAGATATTGAACACCTTTAAAGATAGTGACTGCTTGACATCATAAAGGCAACTTGACCTTCCAAGTACATTGAAGTTTCAAAGGAAGGTGTGGACTCAGGGCAGCAAGGTCTGCAAGAGATGGTGCCCAGAAAATGCCTAGAGGGATGTGTGTGGAATCTAGAGAAGGGACAAGGATGAGTAACTGGGGTGTCATGAGAGATGACCTAAGGCTATCCTTACTCAGGTCATCAGAAGAAAAGGGGTCTGTGGCAGGGTGCTCTTTGAAGCAAGGATGAGGAAGATGCAGAAGTGACAGATGATTCAAGGTAAATGTCACACCAGTTGCTCCCAACTTTGGTTCTCAACAGCAACAAAGCTGCAGAAAAAGAGGGCTGCTTCTTCAGAGCATGTCTCTTCTGAACTTTTGAATGTTTTCTAGATGGAAATGCTTTTTTTCAGGCTCTCCAGGTGGCTCAAAGGGTAAAGAATCCATCTGCCAATGCAGGAGATGCAGAAGACACGGGTTCCATCCTTGGGTGGGGAAGATCCCCCAGAGGAGGAAATGACAACCCACTCCAGTATTTTTGCCTGGAAAATCCCTTGGACAGAGTCTGGTAGGCTACACCATAGGCTCGCAAAGAGTTCGACAAGACTGCGCATGCACGCACACTTTCTTTTAATATACCTGTAAAATCTGGAAGAAATACGATAAATTAATGTCGTGATTATCAATCAATTAAAGATGTATCAGCTTCAAATTTAATCATGTTTCTTGAACCGAATTCCTCATTAAGAGAGCAGACCTTCAGTCAGTTTTCAAGACTTCAGGATAAACTAGCAGATAGATCTTCATTCAAAACAAACAAATCCCTTTTCGACTTTGATCTTTGACTTTCAAAACCGAGCACCAGCCGCAGATCGAAAAACGCCTTCCAAGCTGGCCTTCCAGACCCTTGCTGCTGGGAGTGGGTCCTGAGTCCGTCTGGGCGCGCGCTCGGAGTCCCGGAGCCTCGGTGTTAGGAGGCACGGATTCGAGGCCGCAGCTCTAGGCGCCGCAAAGACACCGAAGGGTCGCTAAGCCGCAACCCAACGACCCGTGTTGAGCACGCCTGGCCTGTGCGGCTGGGATGTTAACTGTGAGGTGTGTGTTTTGGGAAGAAAGCAGGACAGACGTTTCTCACAGAGCGGCAGGTTTCTCGGGGCGGCCTGCACCCTCAGGTCCAGTGGGAGAGGGCGCGTGGAGAACTGAGCGCGGCCCCACGCGGGCCTCGACGTCCCCGGCCGCAGGGACGCCAGGCAGCCTCTGCACTCATGTGGGGACCCCCCCGAGCGGCCCCCAGCTCTTTTTCCACTCGGCTGCTTCCCGGCCGAGCTGTAAACCCAACCTGACGTGGGCTCATTAATTTGGCAGCGACTGGAAGCCTGGGCCAGGGCGGCGCACCCGGGAGGCCTTTGTGCGCTCAGGGTCAGGTCAGAGGGCAACCGAAACACGGCTGAACCCTGCACGCGGCTCCTGGGCGCGGGG
>NW_011494901.1:3177387-3177777 GCF_000754665.1 Bison bison bison
GAGGCCGCCCGGTCCGGGCTCTGCCCCCGAAGCCCTGGGGCCGGGTCCTGTGGCCTCTCCGGAGTTTTCTTGGGGGTTTCGGCCTGGCGCCCCCGAGGCCGGGCTCCGTGTTCTTCACGCACGTGGTGCAGCCCTGGCTTAATCGGCTGGCATCAAGGCAGCCTCGTGAGCCTTTGTGTTCTCACTCGAGCGGCCGAGGCGTGCGTGCGGGAGGAGGGACGCACAGGTCCCGGCGGGGAGAGGAGACCGTGGCCCTTCTCGGGGCTCACGGTCTAATTCCCCCGCGTGCTCCTTGGACCCACCAGGCTGGCAAGGGCCTGCCAGATTTCCTTCCCCTCCTCCACTTTTCTCGACGGGGGGGGTGAAATGGATTCATATTCAATCATTGTA
>NW_011494901.1:3177877-3183237 GCF_000754665.1 Bison bison bison
ACTATTTCCTCTGCCATTCAGAGCTAACCACGTGTAATTGGCCCAGAAGTCTGTTGTATTTTGGGAAACTGTTTGCGATATCCCATCTGTTTTCATCTCGCGGTTCAAACGAGTCTGTGTTTACCCTTCTGTCGGGGAAATTGGTTTACATGCGTAGCAATTTCAGTGCGACACCGAAATATTCCCTTGAACTAACGCTACGGGTCGGACAGGCTTTGTACTGCTAATAACCCTCCATTACGTCTGTCAGGAGACATTTACACAGCTCTCGGTCGGTCTCCCATAAAGGAAATTTAGATCCTAGGTTTATCTTACTTATTTGAACACCAATTGGTCTCCGGCAGTGGCCAGAGACGCAGACGCACGGGTCGAAGGAGGCGGCGGGGCAGCCCGGGAGCAATCGGGTCGCGGTGGGCAAAGCTCTGACGTGTTCTGACTTTTGTGGGGTGGGCTAGGCTACGCTGACACTGAACGACCCCCGCAGCAGCTCCCTCCCTGCACCCCGCAGACTCGTTTGCGACTCTTTTCTGCATACGGCGATCCGCAGCTTCCCGCCCAGCTCCCGGCGTGTTTCGCGGATTGAGGATGGGTTGGAGGCGTAGGCGGCTCAAGCCGCCTACTCCTTTGGGGAGCCGCGGGAGATGGTTCGGGGCTCCCAGGAGGAACACGGTCTCTTCCCAGGGCCGGGGCGAGAAAAGGGATCCAGTCAATGGAGCGTGAAGCGCCGGCCGGCACTGGTGCGGGTGGGTGGCGGTCTCGTGGTTTAGGCCCGCCGGCGGCCGTGAGGTGGCCTCGTAACAAGCTCCGCAGCCCGGGAGAGTGCGCTGGAGTCGCGCCCCGGCTGTCCTGGGGCTGAGTAACTGGAGAAATTGCTCTGAGGTAGTGTCGGCTGCCTTGGCTGAGAGGCCCGTAATCAGCCCTTGGCATGTGTGCAAATGCTGATTTTGCGGGTGTTACTTAATCCACGCTGGCGGTGAAAAGCCTCGGGTTGGTGGCAGGCTCACCTCCCAGCGCCAGGCTTCTTCTCGGTCTGGTCTGAAGAGCAGGACGTCGGGTGCGGTGACCGGGTGAGAGTGTGAGTCCGACGTTGGGGCTTCTTTGGCCCATGGATTGAGGACTGAAAAAGGAATGTGAAAACGAAGCTGCCGCCTTTATTTGGGCGATTGTCCCAGTGTCCTGGTAGAAATTAGCCATTTCCTCTGCAGCCCATGCTAACTTACTCTTTCAAGGGGAGGACTAGTTGTTACAGGGAAAAAACGGTAGTGATTTACACACAGTATAAAATGTGACTGAGGTCGACTTGAAGAAGGTACTAGAGGAGCAACATCCATTGATCATTTAAACTTCCGTACCAGAGAGTCTGTGGAAGGCCATAAGATCAATGAAGGGCTCCTCTACAAAGGAAGACCCAAATTTTAGTCCTAGGGGTTAAAGAGACCTTTGGTAATTCCATTAGGGTGGAGGCCCTCTCCTGGGTAAATGCAGATAAGGCCAGAACCCATGTCTCCACAGATAAAGTGTCCATCTTTTCCAAAGTTGGAAGGAAAAAGCTCCCACACAACCTTCATGAAACCAGCCCCCAGTTTCCTCTACTACCCTCGATTCCTTGTCATTTGACTTACTATTATACTGGCAATGAGTAATTTTAAAAAGCAAGATATTCTGGGAGAAAATGAATGAAAATTCCAACCCACTTCATCCCTTAAATTTCAAAAGGCAAAATAATCCATTAACTCATGACTGTGCTTCTCCCCACCCCCTCCAACAAAGGAGTGAGAACTTAAATTTATGCAACAACTTGGCTTTGGTCTCAATTATAAGGGGCAGGCTTTCTTTTCAGATCCTTGAGCATTTTATTTTGTGGCCTTTCCAATACTTTCTACTGAAAACAAATCTACAGAGGATGTGAAAGGATCTGAGGTAGTTTTAGTCAATTGGTGAAGACAATTGGAAGGTTTGCCCAGAAAAGTAATAATTTTAAGCTTAAAATTATACTTTTTTATTCATAGTTAGCATAGCCACAAAGTGTGAAGAAAGAAAGACAACAGAATTATCTCAGAGTATAGTAAAGACAAGGTGTTAGTTTAATAAGGTTTCTTTGTAGAGGCTGACTCGGCCTTATTGTCATTCTTGATATTTGCTTTCCTTTGTCTGCCTTACACATCTAGTACAGCTGACAAAACTGACACCAAGGAGAGTCCTCACACAGTTTGCTTTTGAGAGGCTGCTATTTGCTTAGCACTAGCAATAATGAATGGAGGAGCCTGGTAGGCTGCAGTCCATGGGGTCGCTAGGAGCTGGACACGACTGAGCGACTTCACTTTATTTTTTCACTTTTATGCATTGGAGAAGGAAATGGCAACCCACTCCAGTGTTCTTGCCTGGAGAATCCCAGGGACAGGGGAGCCTGGTGGGCTGCCGTCTATGGGGTCACACAGAGTTGGACACGACTGAAGCGACTTAGCAGCAGCAGCAGCAGCAATAATGAAGGATATGAAAAGAACAGATGTGTTCCCTCCCCTTTTGGAACCTCTGATTTGCTTAGGGAGAAAAGACTTAGAAAATTTAGGATATTTATGTCCCTTAAAGAGATAGGAAGGGCTGTATAGTATTGCTGAGGGGACAAAGTGAGGAGAGCAGCAGTTAGAACATGAAGAACTGCGCAGTTCACAGGAATCTCTTCCGGGTCACCCAAGTGGTCCGCAGGTCATGTTGGAGACAGAACTGGATGAGTAGATTGGGAAGCTTAGTATCCAGATGGGGCCTGGCTCAGCTTTGCACTTCTCCCCCTGACCCTTCTGCACCTGCAGTGGGCACTGGAAACAGCTGAAGGACAGATCTAGAATTCATGGTGTGTGTCTGCCTTTGCAGGGGTGAGGTGGACAGGGAAAGGCCAAATACATTATCTGATCATTCTTTATCTGTGGGGATGTTGCTGCTGCTGCTGCTGCTAAGTCGCTTCAGTCGTGTCCGACTCTGTGCAACCCCACAGATGGCAGCCCACCAGGCTCCTCCGTCCATGGGATTCTCCAGGCAAGAGTACTGAGTGGGTTGCCATTGCCTTCTCCAGTGGGGATGTTAGGGAGCTCCATTTGCTAGCTATTGATCCAGAGCCACTTACCTTGCTACCCATGGCTAGGATGCCCAAATGTAACCTCAGGAAAAGAACCTAACTGAATTATGAGCTGAAAAAGTCATGTGGCTTTTTTTCCCCCCTGCCAGGATCTCAGCAGCTGTGTTGACAAACATGCCCCAACAAGACTGCCACCATCACAGGATGAGTCTAAAGGACTTAATTGCTTGTGAGTAATTTACAGAAAGTACTTGAAATTTGGTATGTGATTAGAAAGAATAATCACAGTGGCACATCAATTGCATTTCTAATCATTTTAGAGACCATATTTACCTGGTTGGTGTTTGAAAGCAAAATAATTTTCTCTGCTTGAGAAACATGTTTGATTCTATTCCTCCACATGCATTTATTTGGGAGAGTTAAAACACATCCGGAGAGAGTTGCTGTTTTGATTCTGCTCCCCCATCCCCCTCCCCTGCCACCCTCCACCAAAACCTACACTTTGTCTGGTTTGATTTTTCAGACCACACACACAGAGGACCGAATGGTCCATACGTGATCGTAGTCTTATCAGTTCTATAGTTGGCAGAGGAGTTGATCTTTGGCCGCTTGCCTCTTCATGTTATTGCTCTGTGGGAAGAGGTGCCCCCGTCCCTTAATAATATGGCATGTTGTAGGATGACCCTCATGGCCCCTCAGCTCTGTCATTTAAAACACAGCTAGTTTAAGTCCAGTTGGTCTAAAACCTGCTTTCTTCGGATCTTGCCCAAGATTTTAACCATAATCATCTGCAATGAGCCTATGCTGTCAGATCTACCAACCTGTGCTGTGCCAGAAGGCTGGGGCCCAGGCTGTGGTCAGCCCAAGGCCTGGAAGAGCCTGGAGGAGCCCTCTGGGTGACATACCTTTTGGCACTTCCCTAATCACCCCATTTTGCCCTCCTCATCTGAGGGCTAAAAGCTCCACTTGCCCCTAAAATATCTGAAACAAAATACACATTTAGAAACTTTTGTTCACCTGTAAATGGTTAAATTTTTTCCCATGAATGAAATCATCAAGTACTTAGTTTTCATTTCCTACTTGAATGGCTATTCATGGGTGCATGGAAATCTTGCCCAGCACACAGAGCGTTTAGCAGTCAGTTTCTTCTCTTTTGGAAAACCACCTGTGCAGGTTTTCAGAGATGAGCAGGGAGACCCGAGCCAGTTCCTGTGCAGCCAGTGAGGCCCCAGCTGGTGGACGCCAGGCTCCTGGCAGAGCAGTGGGTGAGGTAGGTAGAGGCAGTGGACGGGGAGGGGGAGGAAGATTGCTATGTGATCTAGAAAGTCTAGTTTCTGATGTTTCTCAGCTGGTTCTGACTGTGATATCCTAAAGATGGTAGCCCTTCAGATGCAGTAAAGATTATAGGTATCGGGTGAAAAAGAACAAGAAGGCCACTTAAAAAAAACAACTCAAAAAGAAAAAAATTTTCATGCTTGTTTTGATTCTAGTAAAGCAACAATCATATGTAAATAAGATATAGTTATTCCTAACACATATATGTTTATTTTTCCATCTATATTTCTTCCCTCTACATACCCAAATAAAATACAAAATCAAAGTCAGCACTTACCATTTATCATATCAGTTCTGTATACTGATTTTTCCTTAAAATGTACAGAATTTTTATTCTATGGACTTCTTTTGGGGCATAAAACTCACTTTACATTCTGAAAAACACTTTAAGTTGTTTCTTTAGCCAAGTTAGCTTTGCCCGTTTTATTAATTGCACTTTTATACATTTGTTTATTTTTGTGATTTATAAAAATGTCCTCATCATTTTAATAGTCACCCCTGGGTGCATAGGCAATGGTTTAGAAAACTTCCAAAATATGGTAATACTACTATAGCAAAACACCATTACAGCAACAAAAAGCACAAACCCACTGAACATGAGCCCAGAACAACATTCCTCCAACTATCTGGGGAAAATAAACCAAAAAGAGCTATCTTTCATCATGCCTGAAAGGTCAACTAACCAGGGCTCTCAGGAGAACAGAGGAATGGTATTTTACAGAGGAGGGCCCCTTATGGAAGACCCTCTGCTTCCAGCTCCCTAGAAATGCACTGCAGGGTGGGGTGTGGAGGCTGAGCTCATTCCAAAAGCTCAGGAAGGAAGCAACGGAGAGCCTGTCCTACCTCCTGTGGATATCTGGGGCTGCATGGGTGAACAGTCACATGTGGTCCATTAGAGCTGATGACCACTCTTGTTCCAGGTGCTGAGGTGTGAGCTCTTTTTTTTTTTTTA
>NW_011494901.1:3183389-3191141 GCF_000754665.1 Bison bison bison
GCTGCTGCTGCTGCTGCTAAGTCGCTTCAGTCGTGTCCGACTCTGTGCAACCCCACAGATGGCAGCCCACCAGGCTCCTCCATCCATGGGATTTTCCAGGCAAGAGTACTGGAGTGGGGTGCCATTGCCTTCTCCATATTTAGGGCTAATAAAGGGCTAAAGGAAGGATTCTTCCTTTGTGTTGCAGTATCATGATACAGAGATGGATTTTGAGTCCCGGCTGTGATTTTTTTGAGTTTTTATTTTATATTGGAGTACAGTTAACGCTGTTGTGTTAATTTCAGGTGTACAACAAAGTGATTCAGTTATCCATACAGATGTATCTATTCTTTTTCAAATTCTTTTCCCAATTAGGTTGTTACAGGATATTTAACAGAGTTCCCCGTGGTATACAGTAGGTCCTTGTTGATGTCCATTTTAAATACAGCAGTGTGCACATGTCAATCCCAAACTCCCTAACTATCCCTCCTTCCCTTCCCCTCTGGTAACCATAAGTTCATTCTCTAAGTCTGTGAATCTGTTTTGTAAATAAGTTCATTTTTATCATTTTTTAAGATTCTTCATATAAACAATGTCATACAATATTTCTCTTTCTCTGTCTAACTTATTTCACTCAGTAGGAAAATCTCTAGGTCCATCCATGCATTGCTGTTTCCCCAGCCAAGACATGGAAGCAACCTAAATACCCACTGACAGAGGAATGGATAAAGAACATGTGGTACATGTATACAATGGAATATAACTCAGCCACAAAAAGAATGAAATAATGTCATTTGCAGCACCCAGCTGTGATATTTACTAGATGTTTGATCTTGGGTACATCACAAAGTTTTTCTTGGATTTTTAAGTATGTCTCAATGTTAGAGACAATAGTGACGATGGCTTATCAGAGTCGATAAGAAAATTAAATGAAATAACCTGTGTGAAAGTACTAGAGTCATATATTGAAAGTGCTCTTTACGAGACTGTACTGCTACCCAAATTTCTTCCTGAGTCTCAGTCATCTGGACTCTCTGTTTGTCTTTACTTACATGTAGCCAGCCTTTGCTGTTGTGAACTGGATCTCAGCAATTGCCTGAAGAATCCAGAGAAGGGAAGGGTAGCCAGTCCGAGAAAATGGCCCCACGTTGCACTGCGTCTGACAGCACTAGGCGTGCAAATAAAAACCGAGTCACTTGGGGTGCAACACAGATTCTGGCAGAGCCTGGAGTGAAAGAAAATGCAGTGGGGCCTAAGGAAAGATGGAGGGGACTAGAGGATGTTCAGCTAACTTTTGCAAGCCGTGTGGGGAAGCAGTGTGGCGTCTTCATTTTTCACTAGTGATTTTTCACCACCTCGGCTCTTCTATTTGTGTTTTCCCTCTTCCTGCTGCTTCTTGAGTGTGACTGAGGGGTTCTTCTGAGTTCTGTAGACCTTCAGGTGATCTTGCATTAATCAGACCAGGGATGCTCTTGGTTGGGATGAACCCATGGGCGATGGACTCACTGGACAATGCTTGATTTCTGGTTTTTATGAAATCAACAAGAAATGAAACATGGAGCATAAAATATTAAATGCCCTGTTGGTTTCTAGTTAATCCAATAATCTCATTCTTCATGCTACTATAGATCCAGAATGATACTATCATTATTTGAAGAGATGGAGAATAAAGACTAACACCTTCCCAAAACATTGCAGGGCTCTGCAGTTTCCTCTGAAACCTCTTTTCCCTTTGTGGACGGACTTGAACTCGACAGACCATGGAGTGTCATTGAGCATGCCCACTTTCATAGCAGTCTGAGCTTCATAGGCCTTGAACTTATGGCATCCCTTCATGGTGGACATGGCAGAAAGTGTCGGACATGCCACTTTAGACTGAGCTCTGATCTCCAGACTGTGAGTCGTGTAATTCATATCCTCCATGTAGCTTTGCCATTGACAGTTATTAGCCAGAAGTGTTGCTGCCAACACAAGTTTTGAGTAGATTGTGGTATAAACAGATTTCCTCTTTACACATTCTAATCAGTGCAGAAGGATTGTTTTTATTGAAACCGTATCTCAGCCTGTTTCTCCGCACATGTAGGCACACATGTACAGAGTTTAAATTGTATTTATGGTTGGTAAATGTTCTAATTATGGAGCTGCATGTGTTCAGAGGGGAAAATTAAATCAGTGAACACGGGAGGCCAGGATGCCCTTCCTGGCCTGGTTTAGGTTCTTTATGGTTTTAGGCTTTGAGAAATCAATGCTGTGAAGCGGTGGGTGACAATCCAGGAAGACATTTGATTCCTGACTGATTTACAGTGTTATCTATAGATTCTTTTTTTCTTGATGAGGTGGAATCTGATTCCTTATTGCTTGTGTCTTCTTAATGTGTCACAGAGCAGTTTCCAAAAAGCTATTCTTCTGGAAAATGTCTTGGTCCTCTTTTTCCATATTAGAGTACATGAAATGCTAACATAGAAGAGGGATGTAATTGACGTTGTGCCCACTAACCCCTTCCCACACGACTGCCATGACGATGACAGCGAGTGGATTACTAGTCACCAAGCAGTGCCCAGTCTTTGGAACTCACCTAAGGAGAGATGTGGACATCTTCCGCAGTGCCACTAAGAATGCGGTCCTAACTTGAGCAGGCCAGTGTGCGCTACAGGGTTTTGAAAGTAGCTGCTGCCACTGCTGTAGAGTTAGCTAAAGGATGTTGTAGTTTGCAAAAATGGGCAAAATATGCACTCCAAGGATACGTAGAACACAATCTAGCCAGCTCTACTCAACCACAGAAATTCTGCTGCTGCGGGCAAAATGCCTTCCTGGTGTAAGTTCGAGCTGACAGATTACTGAGGGAAATTTTTGTCTCACCTACACTCCCAGATTATTCAGCTCACTTTTATTATTATTTTTTTTAACACACCACTCAACCCTCCATGCAGACTGTGTGGTATAGACCTGGCACCCTAAACTGAATAATCTCCTTGGTGACGGCCGAAAAGTAAAGGCATCTGTGGCATCGGATGGGGTGCCTCAGGTTGGTTCCAGATGTCAAGCTGATTAATGCTAGTCAGGGCTGCCAGCAGCTAGGCCTTGTGAGTGCACAGATCCTGGCGGTTGTGGCATCAGTGGGTAGAGATGTATGCTCATGTACTGAACACACGCCAGTCCTTCTGTAACAGCTCAATAGAATGCCCAGAGGATCATGGATTCTTCCAGCATGTGAACTCCAACACATCAAACTTTTCAGCCATTTTCAAGTTTACTAACCTAGCAGGTTTGTTCCCTTAAATTAA
Organism: Bison bison bison; assembly: GCF_000754665.1. Taxonomy (NCBI): domain Eukaryota; kingdom Metazoa; phylum Chordata; class Mammalia; order Artiodactyla; family Bovidae; genus Bison; species Bison bison. The sequence continues at coordinate 3,186,653 of NW_011494901.1, forward strand.
CATCAGTATTTCTATGCTAAGAAGTCCAATCTAGGAAGGCCCTAGTGGGAGAAGCCCAAGATAAAGTTTGGATTTTTGTGACAAAAAAGCAATATATTTCTATGATACTTCCAATTTTCCAAAGCATCGTTGTATTCACCTCCTTTCTCACTTGTAGCTTTAATCCCTGTGAAGAAGGCTGAGATAGGTGTAATCATGTAAGTGATCCAGGGTTTGTGTAATGACATACTCTGTGGATATAAGGTGTTATTGACTTTCCCCATCTGCATGAGCCCTGTGAGATGGATGAAAGGTCTACTGAAGGTCATGCAGTTTCATCAGCACGAGAACTGACCCACCACCCTGCTTAAATCAGTGTTTCTCAAAGTGTGGTCCCTGGACTAGTAGCATCAGCATTATCCCAAACATAGTGGGTCAGGACCTCTAGAAGTGGGCCCAGCAATGTATTAACAGAAGCCCTTGAGGTTATTCTACTGCACACTCAAGACTGAGAACCTCGGGCTTGTATCACTAGTTCCCAGCTCAGGTTTCTTGGACTCCAGAGCTCAGTGGACATAATGATCAAACCCCATAAGTGCTCTTCAAAACTGCATGAAACTTAATGAATGAAAATCATACTTTAAAAAAACTGTATATTTTACTACACAGGGCGGATACATGAATGTTGGGAAAGGACACTGATTATTCATCAATGCCATTTGGTATCCTTTCATACATGCAGTCACTCATTTAATCATTTATAGGTTATCTAATATGCTCTGTGCTAGATACTGAGAGATTCAAAGATGGTATAGTCCCTACTCTTTTTTTTTTCTTTCTTTTTTACTTTTTAAATTATGAAAGTATGATGACACATTTACAGGAGACTTAGAAAATACAAAACAAAGTTACATATAGTTCCACTATATATTACAATTATTTTTTAAATAAATAAATATTTTTAGTTGGAATTTCAGTATCAAACTCTCAGAAATTAATAGAATGAATAGACAGAAATGTAGAAGGATATAGTAGACCTGAAAAGTAATGAACCAATTCAACATAATTAAGATTTATACAATTTTCACATAAGAGGGAGATACAGATTCTATTCAAATTCCCATAGACTATAAATGTGGAGATACTGTGGTCCCTACTTTTGAGATAACATAAGCTTGTAAACAAATTATTGCAATACAATATACTAAGTACCAAAAGGCACATTAAATAGTACTGTTGTAGAAAAAAAAATCTTCTGAACTTGGGGGAAATAATCTTCAGACTTGGCCATGTTACTGTTACTTTGTTACTTTAGGGCTTTGTGCTTGAACTTGGACAGTTGAGACGGGGAGAGATGGGATGGCAAGACAGCTCCCTCTTGATTCCCAACCACTCAGCTGAGAACTGACAGAAACACGAACCCACCTCTGGGTTCTGGGTTTGCCTTCTTCTTGGAACTTCCTTTGTTTCCTGGGCTATAGCATTTCTGATTATGAGGAGTACAGAGGGAGTGTTTGGAACAGGCTCACAAAGGCTCTGTTAATAAGGAGAACTTGAAAAGGAGACCTGCAACATATTTCTATAGACTTACCTCATCTTTTATTATAATAGGCAGTTACTGAAAAGGTACTTCTCTGTTTAACCAAGGACTTGAAACCAAACGAAATGTCCTCTTGATTCAGAGTCTGCTTGAACATTTCAGTTTTCAGTACAATTACTTTGGAAAATAATAGGTTTAATTTCAGTTCAATTGTTTCACAGGCCTTTGTCTTAAAAAAAAAAAAATCTGTGATTATGTGGTGGGGAAAAAAATACTCTGGGTTCATTTTGCTTTCAAATTATAGTGAGGTTTGTTCCTATTTGTCAGTTTCTTGGTTCTAGAATCGTAAGCCTAAGCAGATGCAGGGCCCACCTCTGTGCTTCATCTCAAGTTTACTTTCTGTCTGTAATTCTACTTCTAAATGTCTGTATGCATGAAGTATATCCAGCATAACTAAAACAAGAGGGAAGGGAAGGGGCAGGGCAGAGATGTTAATACCGGGAAACTTGATATGTAACAACTGAAACTTACATGGAGAACATTAGCAATGGCTTTCTTCTGGTGGGGGAGTGCTTCTGGTTCTAAATGAGGTGTTAGTGTTTGTGGGGTGATAACCTTGTCCCACTGAATTATGATGAGAAAACAACCCAGTTGCCTACAGAGCCAAAAACAAATCTCAGAACTGCTTAACTCATCCGTCAAACAAATAGTATTTTAGGAAATGCAGGACAGAGAAAAATGCACAAAAGAAAAGGAGATTTATTTATTTGTACAAAAGTAGAACGACAGGCGTTTGAGTGGATCCAAATAGCATTTAGGGAGGAAAAAAAAAATGTGATTCATTGCCAGCTATTAAATCTTGTTTATCCTTCTTTAAACTAACCAGAAACACATTTTGGGAAAACGCTAGTTAACAGTTTAAGCATTGACAGCCTCCTGTTGTGCCGCTTTGGCTTCCCTGCCTTCCAAGGGAAGACGATGGGGTGAAGCTGTGAGCCTTGTTTCCTAAGCCCGTGGCAAGGGACGAATTCCAGTCCTGCTTGTGATGCTCGCCCTCAGACTCTGAGAGAATTCTGTCAGTTTCCTCAAAGAGGAATGCTTGCCTCACGGTGAGGGCAGGAAGGTCTGTGTTTACATGATAGTTTCAGATGAAACACCCTGAAGGACACAAGACATTAATCAAAGACACAATGACTGATGAAGTCATGTGTCCTTTAGAAACTGCCATTTCCCCAGTAGCCAGTCGTTATTACAGTGTTTCCCAGACCAACAGCTGAACTCACCAAAGCTGGCTCCAGACACAGCTCTGTGATCGAAATTCTTCCCAGCACTTGACAAGGATATGAAAAGTTTGCTGAAATCCCACGACCCCCAGGTAGGAGAAGGCCCCTCAGCTTGCAATATATGTGGTGGGGGCCCCTTCCAGCCCTGCCCTGCCTTCTTCCTTCTACAGGGCTTCAAGGGAGTAGCCTTCTATGGCTGCTTCTGCTGCCCTGTCCCCTCTCCAGCACCCCTTTTTTAAATGTATTAGTATAATTATTTTGGAGAAGGCAATGGCACCCCACTCCAGTACTCTTGCCTGGAAAATCCCATGGATGGAGGAGGCTGGTAGGCTGTAGTCCATGGGGTTGTGAAGAGTTGGACATGACTTCACTTTCACTTTTTCACTTTCATGCATTGGAGAAGGAAATGGCAACCCACTCCAGTGTTCTTGCCTGGAAAGTTCCAGGGGCAGGAGAGCCTGGTGGGCTGATGTCTATGGGGACACACAGAGTCAGACACGACTGAAGTGACTTAGCAGTAGCAGCAGCAGCAGTATAATTATTTGGATTTTCGATGCCCTTAGAATTTAAAGGGGCTGTACCTACCATAGACTGTAGGGATTAACTTAATCAATTATAAAAATATGCACATTTGGGGGGAAAAGCCACTACTATCTTTTTGCAGTCCAAGCAAATCATTCTGCCACCATGGTTATCAGGATTTGTAGTCTTCATACTATCTAGAAAGGTGACTCTGTGAGTTTAAGACCACAAAGAAAGGCCCAAGTGGACTCATTGGATCCAAACAACTCCGTTCCTCTTCCCACTGCAGCAGTCTAGGCAGAAGGAAGATTCACACAGTGATTTGCTGACCTTCGCGCCTAGAGCACTCGTGGAAGGAACATGCTGTTTGCCCTTGGTGGTCGCCTTCTCTCCTTTTTCCTCATAACCTTCAACTGTTCTCCTTCGCCCAACACATCACATTCCCTCATGTATTTCTATTAATACTATAAATTCCTTGAGGACACAACTTATTTGTTTTTGTACTGTCTTCTCTTAGCAGAGCACGTACCACATAAACTTAGGCATTGAAAAAGAGTAGTCAAAATGTTTTTCTCACAAGTATATAGGGCCTTCTCACCTGCCAGCATCATGAGCCACTTAGGCAGGATCTGGAATTCCAGTTGAGCTATTTCAAATCCTGAAAGATGATGCTGTGAAAGTGTTGCACTCAATATGCCAGCAAATTTGGAAAACTCAGCAGTGGCCACAAGACTGGAAAAGGTCAGTTTTCATTCCAATCCCAAAGAAAGGCAATACCAAAGAATGTTCAAACTACCGCACAATTGCACTCATCTCACATGCTAGTAAAGTAATGCTGAAAATTCTCCAAGCCAAACTTCAGCAATATGTGAACCGTGAACTTCCAGATGTTTAAACTGGATTTAGAAAAGGCAGAGGATCAAATTGCCAACATCCGTTGGATCATCAAAAAACAAGAGAGTTCCAGAAAAACATCTACTTCTGCTTTATTGACTACGCCAAAGCCTTTGACTGTGTGGATCACAGCAAACTGTGGAAAATTCTGAAAGAGATGGGAATACCAGACCACCTGACCTGCCTCCTGAGAAATCTGTATGCAGGTCAAGAAGCCACAGTTAGAACTGGACATGGAACAACAGACTGGTTCCAAACCAGGAAAGGAGTA
>NW_011494901.1:3191241-3214021 GCF_000754665.1 Bison bison bison
TTTAACTTCTATGCAGAGTACATCATGTGAAATGCTAGGCTGGATGAAGCACATGCTGGAATCAAGATTGCCGGGAGAAATATCAATAACCTCAGATATGCAGATGACACCACCCTTATGGCAGAAAGCGAAGAACTAAAGAGCCTCTTGATGAAAGTGAAAGAGGAGAGTGAAAAAGCTGACTTAAAACTCAACATTCCGAAAACAAAGATCATGACATCTGGTCCCATCACTTCATGGCAAATAGATGGGGAAACAATGGGAACAGTGAGAGATTTTATTTTCTTGGGCCCCAAAATCATTGCAGATGGTCACTGAAGCCATGAAATTAAAAGATGCTTGCTCTTTGGAAGAAAAGTTATGACCAACCTAGACAGCAGATTAAAAAGCAGAGACATTACTTTGCCAACAAAGGTCTGTCTAGTCAAGGCTATGATTTTTCCAGTAGTCATGTATGGATGTGAGAGTTGAAATATAAAGAAAGCTGAGCCAAAGAATTGATGCTTTTGAACTGTGATTCTTGAGAGGCCCTTGGACTGCAAGGAGATCCGATCAGTCCATCCTAAAGGAAATCAATCCTGAAATTCATTGGAAGGACTGATGCTGAAGCTGAAGCTCTGATACTTTGGCTACCTGATGCGAAGAACTGACTCATTTGAAAAGACCCTGATGCTGGGAAAGATTGAAGGCAGGAGGAGAAGGGCATGACAGAGGATGAGATGATTGGATGGCATCACCGACTCAATGGACATGAGTTTGAGTAAGCTCCGGGAGTTGATGATGGACAGGGAAGCCTGGTGTGTGGCAGTCCATGGGGTCGCAAAGAGTCTGACACAACTGAGTGACTGAACTGAACTGAGGCAGGATCTCCACAGGTTCAAGGTGGTAAGACACACTTTCCCCCAGATAGCTGCCCAATACCTAGTATTTGGATGAGTCTTCTTTTTTCATTTTAATTAACTCTAGAAACAACATTTCAACCTTTTCCACCACTATCACCATCCCATCACGAGAACAAAAAAGCATCTCTCATCATCATCCTGTGGGTTTCCTGAGCATCTGCATTTTGAAGATGAGAATCCATCTGAACTATTACAACAGTACCTACAGAATTTCTTGGATGAGAGGAACAACATAAAATATCTTGAGAGGTCAGAGGAAGACAAACTTCGATTGGAAGAAAGGTGTGCATTCTCTTCCAGCTGTTTGGCAGTTGACAGAGGGAATGAAGACAAAGGTATAGAAAGGAATGGAGAGCATCATGGAATGAAGGAAAATATGGGCGGGAGATGGACCAGTCAGAGTGTTAGCAGTGGGGTCCAGCCTCGTAGATCTCTGGCTTTCATTGCAGAACACAATGATAAAGGGAGGAAAGACTTTAGAAAGTAAATCATTGAAGTTTCCAGGCACTATAGACTGTGTTCCTCCAGAATTCGTATGTTGAAACCTAATCCTCAATGCAGTGGTATTTGGAGGTGGGCCTTTGGAAGATGATTAGGTCATGGGGTGGAGCCTTCATGAGTGGGATTAGTGCCCTTATAAAAGAGGCCCCAGAGAGCTCCCTCACCCCTTCCACCAAGTGAAGACACAATGAGAAAATGGCTGTCAGCAGTCAGCAAGAGAGCTTTCATGAGAACCTGACTGACACCCTGAGCTTGAACTTCCAGCCTCTAGAACTGTGAGAAGTAATTTTCCATTATTTTTAAACCACTCAGTCGATAGTATTTTGTTACAGCAACCTGAATTAAGACATTGGAATACAGTAGTGGGTTAAAAAATCTCATCAGCCCTTTGCACCTATTCACTTGGCCACCTGACCCATGTTTTGGTGTTTCTGGAAAGAGCAGTGCTGAATGGGCTGTGGATGGGACCATAGGTTCAGGAGAGGAGCTGAGCTCACAGCTGGAGGCAGTGGGAACTGCCTCCAAGGGCCCTCTGACTCTGGCCTGGCTTCCTTTGTCACCTCACCTTCTTCTTCCTCTTTCCAGGAAGGCTGTGGTCTTCATCACATTCCAGCAGGAGACATGGACTCACATCAAGCCATCACACTGAACCCTCTGTGCTTAGAGCTTTGTATCCAGGAGCATGACAGCAAGGACTATATCGTCATTTGGCTCCATACTCCTGCACTGAGAACAAGAATCTCAAGAAGTGATGAAGTCTGTGACCCAGCAATTCCACTCCAGGTACCCATGGAAGAGAACTGAGAACACATACATATAAATGTGACCGCAGTGCTATTCATAACAGCCAAAACGTGGGAACAGTCCAAATGTTCATCAGCTGATGGCTGGAGGAACAAATGTGCTCTGTCCATACCCTGGGTTATTATTAAGCTCGAAAGGAAATAGAGTAATGATACATGGTATAAGATGGATGAACCTTGGAAACATTACGCTAAGTGGAAGAAGCCACATACAAAAGGCCATATACCATGTGATTCCATTCTGATGAAATATATAAAATAAGCAAACCCACAGAGAATGAAAGTAGATTTGTGGTTGCAGGAGGCTAGGGGATGGAATAACGGGACACGTGTGTGTGCATGAATTTGCTTCAGTCGTGTCTGACTCTTTGTGACCCTCTGGACCATAGTCCTCCAGGCTCCTCTGTCCATGGGATTCTCTAGGCAAGAATACTGGAGAGGGTTGCCATTTTCTCTTCCAGGGCATCTTTCCCACCCAGGGATTGAACTTGTGTCTCTTGTGTCTCCTTCTTTGTCAAGTGGGTTCTTCACTACTAGCGCCACCTGGGAAGCCCAGAATAATGGGAGTGGCTGCTGATGGGTATGGGATTTCTTTTTTGGGTGATCAAAATGTTCTGGAAGTAGATAGTTGTGATGGTTACCCAATATTGTGAATATACTAAAATGCACTGAATTATACACTTTAAAATGATGCATTTTATCTCAATAAAAAATGCAATTAAAAAAAAAACATAATGAAATCAAGTTGCTGGTGAGCAGCAGTCCTCTTTCCTTCTTTCTTCCCTTCCTCAGCCAGCTGGGAACCTTGTTCAAACACTTGTACACCCCAGATCTGTATTTCAGCTCTTCTATTGACTCTTCCATCTTTTCTTCACTTTCCAACCACTTCTCTGCCTTTAGGGACCATCCTTTGAGAGTCAAGTGTGTATTCAGTTCTGAGTATTCCTTCTGGTGCCTGCAGTCTGCCTCGGGTCTTTGGGACTGGGTTGATCTAGATAGAAATCCCAAATCACCACTCTGTCTCTGGGAACACTACACCTCTGAGCCGCTCTATGGAAGCTGGATTTCTCAAACGTTGGAAAGCAGCAGGGAGGCTGGTTTAAGAGACGGACTGATAAACAAGGCCTGGCAAAATGCCAGTTTGGGCAGTCTGGGTTTTGTTGGTATTTTGCTGCTGTCATTTCTGCTGTTATGAAACAAAGCCTTGGAGTAAAGAGTTTCCTCTATTACGGGGTTTCTGAGGACCCCTCAGTTTGCTCCTTTACCTGTTCCCTCCGCAGCAGGGGCCAGCACAAGCCCCTCCCTCAGGCTGCTTGTGTGGAATCCACACATCTATTTAGCTGAAAGCATGAGAGTTCTTCAGGGTACAAACCTCATGAAAGTAGCAGCTGGGGCACTCATTGTGCCCATTCTGAGGGCTCCTGGCTGCAATCCTACCCCATCCCTGCCCACCTCACACATGGGACTTCCTGCTTTGCTCTCTGGATAGATGAAGGTGCCTCAATCTAGGTGTTTCTAGTCCTTGCTTATCTTTCACTCATTTCTAATAAGCACGTCCAGGAGCACTTTTATCCCCATAGATGAATCTGAACGACAGACAAAATGGGAAGCTTCTTATCATAAAAGTTCTGGGAGGAAAAGGGAAATCATATCCCACCCTGGCTTTTAAGCAGCATGCTGAGATGTGAGGCAAATGAGGTAGTACTGCCTTATCCAGACTAAAATAGTTTAAGCTGGTTAATAAAAATGAAAGCTTTGGGGTTTATTTTCTTAGCTGACAAATAAAGCTCAGAATAGTCAAGTGGGTTGAAAAATATTCAAGTGATTCACATCAGAATGCTGGCCATTGGTTAGTCTACAAGGAGCACCAGTAGAACAAGCCAGGTCATTATCTGCAGATTTATTGGAAACACACAGCCCTAATCATTAACAGCTTACTGAGCTACCTCCTACCAGCCAAAGAGAAGATATTTTTGGAGTCAGCATTATGTCTTTCTCAATTGTGTTCGTGGATTAGTCAGAATGCTGTGGTGTAAGTAACAGACAGAGATTCTGGATGAACCAAGGAAAAGGGATTTTACTGGTGTCTATCTGATGTTCAAAGATTGACAGGGAGCCTGGAGAACCAGGCCTGGGGAGAACAGTAACCAAGACTGCTCCAGAATGAGGAAACTTGTAGAATGGGAATGATACCATAGCTGGAACAGTTGGGATAAGGCATGGGCGCCACCCTTGGGTCACTCAAGATTCAAAGTCTCAAGAGGAAGCATCCAGTTGGTTGAGGCTTTATTGCAAGTGTGCCAGTCACTTTACTACCATAATGAAAGGGAAAAGCATCTCATCTCTCAGCTTTTGTATAGGAAGTGGGTGTCATCCCATCAAAACTACAGGCACTTCCCTGGTGGTCTAGTGGTCAAGAATCCACCTTGCAATGCAGGGGACGCAGTTTCGATCCCTGGTTGGGGAACTAAGACCCCACATGCCTGAAGCAACTAAGCTGCACCTAGCAAATCCTGTGCACTCTGAGCAGCAGAGATCCTTCGTGACGCAGTGAAGATCCTGCCTGCCGCAACTGAGACCCGATGCAGCCAAATAAATAAATATTAAAAAAAAAAAAAAGGATTGGATCAAAACCAATCATCGCTTCTTTCATTTGAAGCAGAAAACCACTTGAAACAAATGACCATAGCTTCTCTGTGAAAGAGTGTCCAGTTATCTGTAGGAAGTGTTTACAATGAGGCCTTAATTTTCTGGGCATTCTGGCAAAGGTGATGTATGAGGATGAGCTAAAGGAATATCTGAAACTCTTACTGGCGCTCCCGCTCAACTGGTTGGTGCAGGTTTGGCTGTGTCAGTGGAGACGACGTGAGCTAGTATTTACACACAGACAAATGACACGTGTATATAGCAGTCAATCAAAGTAGGTAAAGGTGAGCTGAATAAACCTCCTTTGTGAGGAATTTCAGCCATTTTTTTCCATCAAAAGACTTAATAGGTGATGAGCCCTTCCGGTACTGAGAGGTAGGAGACTCGCAATGCACTTAGAACCTCTGTGGACTCCATCAGCATTCACAGTATATGTACATATGCTGTTAGCCAGGGCCAGCAGCATGGCACCTGAGGAGCAGCAGCCCACCGTCCTGAACAAGCACTCGGCCCATGAGGGCCCTTCTGGGTAAGCCTGCGTAGGGCATGGTAAGCAGTATTGTTAAGTGGGCTGTTTACTTTGCCTCTCCTATCATTTACACTTCGTTCTGGCGAAAAAAAAAAAAAAAAAGTGTGGAACGTTGATGGCTGAAAAAGATCTACCATGATGGTGCCGGACCTGTTCCAAAGAAACTAAGGCAATGATCATGTTGGACCACACTGTAAGCTTTACAGCAACTCATGTTCCCCTAAGGGTGTGGTTGAGCAAACATGGGATAAAGTTCAGCAGGCAATTAGGAATTGCAAGTCTTGTGACATTGTGGAAGAGATCTGAAATATCACAGCAGCCTTGGGAGACTTAGTAACAATTATATGAATGGGAGCTGGAAGAACTGCCCCCAGAGACATGTCATGACTTCAGGGGACTGGAGAGGATTGGGTGTGTGCTTGCCACAGCATAGTTTTCTCGGAGCATGGAAGGAGGGAGCAGGCGGTGCTCCCTCTCCCAGAAACACCTCCTCACTCGAGGAAGGTGCCTGCCTTGAGTAGCTGCTCTTTACCCACTGGTTTCTCAGATAATTGACTCAGCTTTTCACTCTTGCAGAGCGAGTCAGCAAGGCTTTCAGAGAGGAAAGTTTGTTTGTCTATATAGTATTCAGCATGGTTTTGTGGTTGCAATAGATATTCCATTAGGATTCTTGGTGGATAAACCACAGATAACATTCTCCATGCCTCTTTGCATGTAATCTTAATAATGGAGTGCTTGGCCAATATTTTATTGATTATTGAGAATTAGGAATAATAATGGTTGTGTTTGTTGGAGAGCATCTGGGGAAAGATAATTAGAAACATATTTTTGTCACGGCAATGAAACAATTGTCATGTTAGTTTTTTAAAGAATTCTTCTAAAAGAATTAGGATTACTTCTTTTTTAAGAACAGCTTCTAAAATAAAGATCATGATATAATGCTAAAAATTAATGTTTTGCTTGGGCAACTTAGAAATAAGTTCGTGAGAAGTAGAATACTATTAATAATGAAGAACTAAAACGTAAGCTTAGCTGTTATTGTTATGCAGACCCACCTCCAGAAAATTTGGCTTCCAGGAATGGGCACACAGAATAGAATCCAACTATTCAGGTTTATCCCATGTTTTTGGGCTTCTTAATATAATAATCATGCATTTTAATATAAGTTTATATAACATTCTGGAGATACTTAAAGTCTATGTCAGTTTGAAAAGGATTTAAATAGCAGCGTCTAAATTGTTTTCATATATAGTGTAGCTTAGTGAAAGTGAAAGTGAAGTTGCTCAGTCATGTCTGACTCAGTCGTGTCCAACTCTTTGTGACCCCATGGACTGTAGCCTGCCAGACTCCTCCCTCCATGGGATTCTCCAGGCAAGAGTACTGGAGTGGGTTGCCATTTCCTTCTCCAGGGGATCTTCCCAACCCAGGGATCGAACCCGGGTCTCCCGCATTCCAGGCAGATGCTTTAACCTCTGAGCCACCAGGGAAGCCATAGTCCTAGACAACTTGATTTTTTAATTATAAATCTCTAGGGCCAGCTTAGGATGGATTCTTTGTAAAATCAAACATTAAAATAGAATCAATATTATGCCTATGACTTCATATATTCCTTTGGTATAGATTTATAGGGAATATAATTTCAAATCTCTGTTAATACATGATTCTTCGCGTTTCTCAAGCTTTAATATAACGGTGTAAAAACCACAGCATTTTAGCATGATGGAAACTATCATTGATTGGAGTGAGCACCAATCAGAAGGTTATTGTAATAATTTGAGCAAAAAATGCCAGTGGAGCTAGTAAGAAGTAGCTGGATTGTTAATAGTTTTCAAAAGAAGACTCACCAGAATTTGCTGGTGGAGTCCTTGTGAGTGTGGAAAGAGGACTCAAACATGGCTCCAGGGTTTTTGCTCTGAGCAGACAGAACAATGAAGTTGCCGTTTACTGTCAAAAGAAGAGCTATCAGAAGAGTAGATTTTAGGGTAAAAGTCAGGAGTTCGGTTTTGGACTACTAAGTTTGAGATAACTTTAAGACTTCTAAGGGAAGATGCCAAGGAATTCACTGGAATAAAAGTCTGACATTTAGGTGAGAGGTCTGGGCTGGAGGTAGAAATCTGCACATCATCAGTGCGTATGTGTATTGGAAGACTTGAGAGTGCGGAAGGATGAGGACCAAGGATGGAGAACCTTGGGACGTGCCAAGATTCAGAGATCAGGCAGATGCATGGAATCAGCAAGAGTTAACTCTGAAGTGGCCAGAGAGGGAGGGAGAGCCCAGGGAGAGTGGCGTCCCAGAAGACAGGACAGGGATGTTGTTCAGGGAGGGAAGAGTAATCACCTTTGTCAGTTGCTCCTTAAAAGATGAGAAAAATAAGAACTGAGAAACAGACTGCCCTAGTTTGTCCAGAAGTCCCCCAGTTTGGGCTACAAGTCCTCAGCCAGCTGGGATGGTTGGTCACTCTACCAGTGAGAAATGGCCATTCCTTAGCAACATATGGGTCAGGAGTGATTTAGGCACGGTAAGTTTGTGTGGAATAGTGGGGACAAGTGTGGACAAAACTGAGTGGAGTAAGTTGGTTTTAAGAGAGAAAAGGTGGATTATTGTTACATCAGGTGTGTGTGTGTGTGTGTGTGCGTGCACACTCAGTCATGTCCAACTCTTTGCAGCCCCATGGACTGTAGCCCTCCAGGCTCCTCTGTCCATGGGATTTTCAGGCCAGAACACTGGAGCAGGTTGCCACTTCCTACTCCAGGGGATCTTCCCGACCCAGGGATCAAACCCATGTCTCTTGTGTCTCCTGCATTGGCAGGTGGATTCTTTACTGCTGTGCCCCCTGGGAAGCCCAGGTGTTACATCATACATATTACAATACCATTACTTCATTATTCTTACATAAGCTTAATATGTTATATACAAAAATTTTTTTATTTTTTACAGATGAATTCTGAAGTATTTAAGAGAAAAATATTAGGTTATCTAGGACTTTCTTTAAAACACTTCAGCAAGGACAAAGCAAATAAGTTATCTCACCTATAATAATAATAATAATTGTTGTTATTATTATTATTTTGGCCATGCCATGCAGCATGTAGAACCTTAGTTCCCTGACCAGGGATCGAACCCATGCCCCCTGCATTGAAAGTATAGGGTCTTAACCACTGGATGGCCAGGGAAGTCTGTCGCTTGTAATTATTAAGTCTGGGTAGTATAATTATGAGGTTCATTATAATATTCTCTATGTTTATATATGATTGAAATTTTTCATAATAAAAAGTTTTTAAAAATTTAAAGGAAGTGAAGGGGTGAAAAGGAATTAGAGGCAGCAGGAATAAACAACCTTTTCAGGAGGTGGACTGTAAAGGAGAGTAAAGAAATGGGCAGTACCTGGATTGGTCTCTGTATTTCGTTTTGTCTTCGAGCCGGGGGAAGTTGCAGTTTGTTTGGATGCTGCGGTGGACACACTGATGAGGCAGGCAAGGCGAGGCAAATGCAGCTGTGCTGGCCTTGCTGGAGTAGGGAGAGGGGGCGGGGCAGGCGGGGCACAGGTGTGACACCATTGGTCTTAGTGACAGTGGTGCTGAGCTTGTCTGCAGTCAGTAGGGATCCTGTGATGATTGGCTATAAATTCCAGAGGGCATCCAGTGGAGGTGTCTGAGGTTGGGAAGGTGGGGAGTTGGTCAGACTGAGGGGATATACCAAGATCTGTGGGAGTGAGTCCTAGTGAGAGGGATGGTTTGGGATCTTGGGATTCTGGTCATGATGGGTAAATATCCAAGAAGTCAACATGGGTTTGGGTATCATGGGATTAGCCATATCAGGCAGATGTGAGGGTGAGACTGAGAGTTATGGGGAGAGAGGAGGCTCGTAGAGGGTGGGCCATCAGGAAGCATAGGAAACTCTGCAGCTGTGTCCTCCCGCCCCAGCCCCCAGCTGACTAAGTCCCAACGCTATCTCTGGCTCAACCTGTGGGGTTGGGACCCAGTGATGTTCTTATCAGAAAGAGGAGGGGAGGGAAAAAGGAAAAAGCAAGAGTCAGATACTAAGGAGGGCTTCCCAGGTGGTACAGCTGTTAAGAATCTACTTGCCAATGCAGGAGATGCAGAAGCCTTGGGTTCCATCCCTGGGTTGGGAAGATCCCCTGGAGGAGGAAATGGCAACCCACTCTAGCATTCATGCCTGGGAAATGCTATGGACAGAGGAGCCTGGCAGCCTACAGTCCATGGGGTCACAAAGAGTCGGGCCCAACTGAGCATACACACAGAATATACTAAGGGAAATTAGAGACGTCTTTCAGCTCCCAGACCTGATAAGGTCAAGATGAGAACGTTCTGAAAACCAAAAATGCCAATAAATTTACTGGTGGGTCACAAGGCCATTAAGTTCAAGTTCAGGAATTTAATCTCTCCTTTGGTCATTCTGTAGACTTTCCAGGGGCAGAAAATTTGTCATGTGAAATGGAGTGTTCTTCCTTATGAGTTTGTAGGTATGCTGATTAGAATTTATGAGGACATGGAGCTTTATCTTTTATCTGTTATCAAAATGAAAGATATAATGCTTAGCGGCTTTCCAGTACTTTCTCAAAAACTTGTGAACATATCACTAGGACCTCAAAAATAATTGTATTGGATCTATAAAGACACCTGTGTACCAGGGCCTTCTGTGGTGTGCCTTGCTGGAACCTGTGCAGGAGGACCTGTGCAGCTCCAAGCCCATCTCTGGGCAAAGCTCTCTCTGACCCACGTACTCCAGACTCCCGGTTCCGTGAAGTTCTGCGGAAGCCCTCACACAACCCAGTGATAGCCCTCACACCACTCAGGTGACCCCTGAAAGCAACCTTTGGTTGTTTTGCCTGAGTCTCACATCTCTGCACAGATGGTTTCTCATGGTCCTTCAAGGAATCTATTATTTTGAGTCTCACACATTGCTTGGCATAAAGTAGGTATTTAATGAATATCTGTTGCATGAAGATAAAAGAAATGCATGAGCTTATTTATTTATTGAACACCTTATGGGTTGCAGACATTGTTTTATGTACTAAGGAAATGCTTGTAAATAAAAGAAATAAAAATCTCTGCCTCACTCTCACGGGTCTGACCTTTTAGAGGGAGGGAAGCAATGCATGTTCTTACAATACATGAGGAGGGAGCAGGGTGGCAAAAACTGAACTGCAAAGTGAAGCCTTACTGAGTGCCTATCATGTGCCAGTTGTTTTAACCTGCCATCTAGAACTTCCCTGGTGGTCCAGTGGTTAGGACTCCACCCTTCCTCTACAGGGGGCATGAGTTTGATTCCTGGTCAGGGAACTAAGATCCCGCATGCCTCATGGTGTGGCCAAGAGAAAACAAATGTCTAACATGCCACCGGGATGGCATCACCAACTTGATGGACGTGAGTCTGAGTAAACTCCGGGAGATGGTGATGGACAGGGATGCCTGGCATGCTGCGATTCGTGGGGTTGCAAAGAGGCAGACACGACTGAGTGACTGAACTGAACTGAACTGAATGCAGTAAGTAGTATTGATCCCCATCTGAGAGATATGCAAACTGGGGCTCAAAACGGCGAGATTCCCAAGATAATGGTGCCAAATTGGCAGAGCAGGAATTAGAGTGCAGATCTCTCTGACTTCAGGGCCCAGATTTCTCACCAGTACACTGCCCTGCTTCTCAGTCCCTGTTGAGCACTAGGAGTAGCATTTCTGTTGGGAGCGTAGGTTCACTGGTAAATCTGGAATCCTCCGTTCTCTCTCTCTGTCATGGACGGGAGCTAACTGAATAGCAGACACCTCTCTTGCAACCAGCCTTTGACGCTAAAGGCACTTGATAGCTTTAAGCTATCTAGCTCTCAGGTTAATTTCCATTTAGTTACAGGTGCAAATCTAAAAGCTACTGCAACTTAAATCCAGGAGCCATTTCACAGGTTGTTAAAATGCCAGTTCCTACCATATGACTAAGGAAAAAATGATTCAGCTCAATAATCTACCCACATCACCTAAAAATCAGCAGTAATGCCCTCATAATCCCTGTTCCAAGTCGTGCTCTGAATCCTGGACAACATTCCTGATTTATTGTTCTTATTTCCTAGTGAGGTATGACTGACATAAAGTATGATATTAATTTCAAGTATATAACATACCAATTTGATACTTCTGTATGTAGTGAAAGGATCACAATAAATCTAGTTAGCATTCATCACCATGTGTACTTACAAACTTGATTTTCTTGTGGTGAGTTAGTGTTTACCCAGAAGTGGAATTACTAGATCATATGGTAGTTGCATTTTTATTTTTTTGAGGAAACTCCATACTATTTTCCTTAGTGGCAGCACCAACTTACAGTCCCACTAATAATGTAAGGGGGTTCACTTTCTTCCACATCCTTGCCAACGTTTGTTATTTGTAGACTTTTTAATGACAGCTGTCCTGACGGTGTGAGGTGATGTCTCACTGTGTTTTTAATTTGCACTTCTTCATTGAGTAGTGGTGTTGAGCACCTTTTCATGTGTCTCTTAGCCATCTGTATATCTTTTTTGGTAAATTTCTATTCAGATCCTCCACCTATTTTTCAAGTGGATTTTTTTTTTCTGTTAAGTAATAGGAATTTTTTAATGTATTTTTTATATTAATGCCTTATCAGATATATGATTTGTAAAATCTTTTCTCCCATTTGGTAGGTTGCCTTTTCACTTTGCTGATATCTTCCTTTGCTGTGTAGAAGCTTTTTAGTTTGAAGTAGTCTCATTAATTTAATTTTGCTTTTGTTGGCTTTGTGGTTGGTATTAAATCTGAAAGTCACTGCCAAGAGTGATGCCAAGGAGCTTACCACTTATGTTTTTCTACTAGGAATTTTATGATTTCTGGTCTTGCATTCAAATTTTTAATCCAGTTTGAATTAATTTTTGTGTGTGGTATAAGATAGGGATCCAGTTTCGTTCTTTGGAATATGACAGTCGGGTTTGCCCAGCACCGTCTGTTGAAGAGACTTTCCTTCTCCATTGTATGTTCCTGGCTCCTTTGTCCTAGACTCACTGATCATATATATATGGCTTCATTTCCGGGCTCTTTATTCTGTTCCATTGATCTATGTGTTCATTTTTTATTCCAATACCATACTGTTTTGATTACTATAACTTTGTAATATAGTTTGAAATTAGGGAGCATGATGCCTCCAGCTATGTCCTTTTTTCTCAAGATGACTTTAGCTATTTGGGGTCTTTTGTGGTTCCATATTGTCACACTGCTTATTTAACTTATATGCAGAGTACATCATGAGAAATGCTGGGCTGGAAGAAGCACAAGCTGGAATCAAGATTGCCAGGAGAAATATCAATAACCTCAGATACACAGATGACACCATCCTTATGACAGAAAATGAAAAGGAACTAAAAGCCTCTTGATGAAAGTGAAAGTGGAGAGTGAAAAAGTTAGCTTAAAGTTCAACATTCAGAAAACGAAGATCATGGCATCCGGTCCCATCACTTCATGGGAAATAGATGGGGAAACAGTGGAAACAGTGTCAGACTTTATTTTTTTGGGGCTCCAAAATCACTGCAGATGGTGACTGCAGCCATGAAATTAAAAGATGCTTACTCCTTGGAGGGAAAGTTATGATCAACCTAGATAGCATATTCAAAAGCAGAGACATTACTTTGCCAACAAAAGTCCATCTAGTCAAGGCTATGGTTTTTCCTGTGGTCATGTATGGATGTGAGAGTTGGACTGTGAAGAAAGCTGAGTGCGGAAGAATTGATGCTTTTGAACTGTGGTGTTGGAGAAGACTCTTGAGAGTCCCTTGGACTGCAAGGAGATCCAACCAGTCCATCCTAAAGGAGATCAGTCCTGGGTGTTCACTGGAAGGACTAATGTTGAAGCTGAAACTCCAATACTTTGGCCACCTGATGTGAAGAGTTGACTCATTGGAAAAGACTCTGATGCTGGGAGGGATTGGGGGCAGGAGGAGAAGGGGACGACAGAGGATGAGATGGCTGGATGGCATCACCGACTCGATGGATATGAGTTTGAGTAAACTCCGGGAGTTAGTGAGGGACAGGGAGGACTGGCGTACTGCGGTTCATGGGGTTAGAGTCGGACACGACTGAGCGACTGAACTGAATTGAACTGAACTGAAAAATTTTAGAATTGCTTGTTCTATTTCAGCAAAAAATGCCATTGGAATTTTAATAGCTATTGCATTGAATCTGTAGATTGCTTTGGGTAGTATGGGCATTTTAACAATTTTAATTCTTCTAATCCATGAATATAGAATATTTTTCATTTACTTGTATATTCTTTAGTTGCTTTTGTCACTGTCTTACAGTTTTTAGTATATACGTCTTTTATCTCCTGGTTAACATTTATTCCTTAATATTTCATTCTTTTTGGTGCAATTGTAAATGAGATTGCTTTCTTAGTTTGTTATTATGCTAGTAAAATATTAGTGTATATAAATGCAACAGATTTCCCATATATTGATTTTGTAGCCTGCCATTGTGTTTGTTCGGAGAAGGCAATGGCACCCCACTCCAGTACTCTTGCCTGGAAAATCCCATGGACGGAGGAGCCTGGTAGGCTGCAGTCCTCGGGGTTGTGAAGAGTCGGACACGACTGAGCGACTTCACTTTCACTTTTCACTTTCATGCATTGGAGAAGGAAATGGCAACCCACTCCAGTGTTCTTGCCTGGAGAATCCCAGGGACAGGGGAGCCTGCTGGGCTGCCGTCTATGGGGTCACACAGAGTTGGACACGACTGAAGTGACTTAGCAGCAGCAGCAGCAATGTGTTTGTTTATTATATCTAATAGTTTTTTAGTGGAGACTTTAGAGTTTTCTTTATATGAATTCATGCCTTCCACAAGTAATGCCAGTTTTACTTCTTCCTTTTCAATTTGGGTGCCTTTGATTTTTCTTCTATATTTGCTCTAACTAGATTTCCAATACTATGTTGAATAAGTGTCAAGAGTGGGCATCTTTTATTCCTGATCTTAAAGGGATAACTTAGTTTTTCACCATTGAATGTGATC
Source organism: Bison bison bison (assembly GCF_000754665.1). Lineage (NCBI taxonomy): Eukaryota > Metazoa > Chordata > Mammalia > Artiodactyla > Bovidae > Bison > Bison bison. The sequence continues at coordinate 3,205,640 of NW_011494901.1, forward strand.
TTAGCTGTGCATTTGTCATAAATGGCCTTTATTGTGTTAGGATATGTTCCTTCTATATATATTTTAAGAGTTTATATCATAAATGGATGCTGAGTTTTGTCAGATGCTTTTTCTGCATCTATCGAGATGATCATATGGTTTTTACCTTTCTTTTGTTAACATGGTGTGTTATGTTGATTGATTTATGATTGTTGAAGCATTCAGTCATCTCTGGAATAAATCCATTTGATTAGTGCAGTAAGTCTCCTACAAATGAATAAGTTCTGGTCCGAGAGCATGTTCTGGGTCCAGTTTATTCCTAAGTCCAACAAAGTTAGCCTAGGTACTCAACTACCACAGTTGGCTATATATTGTATACTGTATTGTAACAGGTTTATAATGCCATCCACACAGATAATACATAAAGAACAAACACAAAAAATAGTACTGTAAAGTACACCAAAGCACAGCCACTTTCAGAGGGTGCACTCATGTGACAACACACGCCAGACACATTAACTTACGTGGACTGGATGTGTAGATCCGTGCAGGTTTCAGCTTGAAGGTTTGTATATAGGGGAATCACTGTGTGTGATACTTTTAATGTATTGTTGAATAAGGTTTGTTTATATCTTGTTGAGTATTTTTGCATCTTTGTTTGCTGGCCTGTAATTTTCCTTTTTTGTGTGGTATCATTGCCTGATTTTGGTATCAGCGTAACGTTGGCCTTGTAAAATAAGTGTGGAAGTATTGCCTCATCTTCTACTTTTTGAAAGAGTTTATGAAGGAATGGTATTAATTCTTCTCTAAATGTTTGGTAGAATTCACTAGTGAAGCTATCTGGTCCTAAACTTTTATTTGTGGGGGGTTTTTAAATTACTGATTCAGTGTCCTTACTAGCAAGCAGTCTGTTCATATTTCTATTTCTTCATGATTATTTTTAGGAATTTGCCTGTTTCCATTAGGTTGTCCCGCTTCTTGGTATATAATCATTTGTAGTAGTCCCTAGTGATCCATTGTATTTATGTGATTTGGGGTGTAAGGTCTTCTCTTTCATTTGTGATTTTATTTATTTGAGTATTTTCTCTTTTTTTAATCTACCTTGTTGATTTTTTTCCAAACAAGCTCTTGATTTCATTGATCTGTTCTCTTGTTAGTCTCTATTTCATTTATTTCTGCTCTGATCTTTGTTATTTCCTTCTATCTTTTAGCTTTGAACTTCATTTGCTCTTTTCTAGATCCTTGAGGTATAAAACTGTTTATTTGAGATTTTTAAAACTTCTTGAGGTAGGCATTTACCACTATGAATTTCCCTCTTAGAACTGCTTTTGTGGCATTCCATAAATTGTGGTATATTGTATTTCCATTTTCATTTGTCTCAATATATTTTTTTATTTCACATTTGCTTTCGTCTTTGACCCATTGGTGTGTTGATTAGTTGCCACACATTTGTGGATTTTCCAGTTTTTTTCCTTTTAGTTGATTTCTAGTTTTATTATAGTCAGAAAAGATTTTGATATGATATCAGTCCTAAATTTATTAAGGCTTGTTTTGTGGCCTAACATATGATGGATCCTAGAGAATGTTCCATGTGTACTGAGAAGCATATGTATCCGATTGCTTTTGGGTGAAATGCTTTATATTAAATGAAACAGTCACTTCTCCCAATCTACCAAGACCAGTCAGCATCCCAGGGGCTTCCCAGGTGGTGCTAATGGTACAGAACCCCCTGGACAATGCAGGAGACATAAAAGATGTGGGTTTGATCCCTGGGTCAGGAAGATTCCCTGGAGGAGGGTGTGGCAACCCACTCCAGTATACTTTTCTGGAGAATGCCATGGACAGAGGAGCCTGGTGGGCTCCAGTCCATAGGGTTGCAAAAAGTTGGACACAACTGCAGTGACTTAGCACTCACAGTTAGCACGTAGATTCAGACTGATTGGAAGCCAGACCCCCAGGCAACAGCTTTTAAAGAATGCAATATATACAGGCCTATGGGACTACAAACTTAAGCCATGCTGTCCCCCAAGAGCCAGGTGATCTGGAGGTGTCCCTAGGGCTTCAGAAGAGTGTGTGCGCTACTTTCTGGGAGATAACCAATGAGTCGACGTGAGGCAGAAGGAGAATGTAAAGATGGCATTCCCCAACCTGCATTCCCTGAGAGCACCTCCATATCCCCTAGATATGTGCCAAACCCGAAGCCTACCCCTCAGCAGCCGCTCCAGGAGCAGCAGCTAGGTGTCTGTCGTGGAAATGCTGGGGGTGTGTTTCAGTTGTCTGTCTGTGCATTGCCCTGGAGGTAGTTACCTGTCAAGGACTGTCTCTCTGACTGTTAACAGTCCCACAGGCCCTGATGAGCAGCCTGGCTTGTTCAAGTTTACTGACTATGCAATCTACTCAAGAGCTGTCTCCAATTTTTAGAGTCCCATGGGACCCAGGAACTCAAGTCCTTCTGGCTTCCAGAGTCAGATGATGAAGAGGCATCTTCTGGGGGGAACTACAAAAACCAGGTCACCAGATATCGAAGCCAGGGCACCAGCCATGTGTAGATGCTCCCCTCTAGGAGTTACAGGGTGTGGCAGAGAGAGGGCAAAGGCAAGGCAGAAATGGAGTGTAAAAATGCACAAGCTGAAAACAAAAAAGAGGGGAAAACAAAAAGAAAAAGAAGAAAAAAGAGATGGTTTCTGTTGGCTTAAGCAAGGCAGAGAAAACTCAGGAAGATGGCACCCACCAGCTTCTAGCCCAGCTGATTATTCCAGCAAGTCCCTGCCCCTCAGACCAATGCTTTAAAATTAGGAAAGGAGTCTCTCACACAAAGCCTGGGTGCTTTTCAAAGGGCTGCTTCTGCACTGGGCCCTGGGCAGGGTGAGTCTGCATGTAAGCCATTTAAGAGACATTTCTCAGTTCACTATAGCCCCGTGGGTCCCAAGGCCATGCACCCCATTGGTTTTCAAAGCCAGATGTTCTGGGGGCTCTTTTCCCAGGTGCTGGTCTTAAAACCTGGGGTGCCCAATGTGGGGTACAAACCCTTTGCTCCTCAGGGAGAAGCTTTGGGTTTTGAGTTCCCTCCCAGTTTTGGGATGCCATGCCAGGTGTGGGGTTTAGGAGAGCTTGTGTCTTAGCCTTTTCTACCCACTTTGATGAGCTTTTCCTCTCCTTTGCCCAGTGTGAAAGAGTGGTTCCATCAGTTTTTATGTTTTTTTCCCAGAGGAAATTTTTTCATACCTTTGTGTATATTCAGTCTGTCTGTGGGAAGAGGCAAATTCAAGATCTTCTTGTGTCATCATCTTAAGCTGAATCCCTCTTGTATTATTATTTTAAAAGTATATTTCTGTATGACTCTGAGCACAGGGGAAAGCAGAAGCAGAAAAGTAAGTTGTCCAGTCAAGACCCAAACTGTGAGACCCAAACTGTATGTGTGAGTAGTAATTACTTCCACACCAGTAGTGGGTCACACCAATTGTGGGCCACACTCCACCTCGTATATCTTCTGGAGCCATGCTGCAGTGAAGGGCAGGGTGCCTGCAGGTATCCAGGAGGTAGCCCCCGCTGGATCTGGATGCAGATCCAGCCTCTGCATCCCCACTTTCTTTCACCCTGAATTATGTATTCCCCACTGTGCCCAGAGAAGGCTGCCGCCTGGGGACTTAAGGTCAGGCTGGCCAGCACTGGGGGTTCCAGCATGCTGTAGGATCACCCCACAACCTCCAGTTGGGTCCATGATGGGGTAAGGATGGGGTCAGTGAGCACCAACACAGACTCTTTCTTTACTCACCTCCAAGGCCCTGGTCACCACATGCAGAGGACTTGAAGAAAAAGGAACATTTAAACATATTGAGTTTCCCACTGGAAGTTAAAACAAGAAATGAAGCAGCAGGGGTTTGCTCCGTTCAGTTGCCTGAGAGCAGCTGCTGACCGTGTCTTCAGCCCCCAGCGAGCAGAAAGCAGTGCTTGCCCCGGGTAGGTACTGCTTCCATCCAAACCAAACTTCCCCTCAATGACTTCATTGAAAGCTAGTTTACATCTTGAAGAGAAACTCCATTTATTTATTTGTAATAACTTGGGGATTTTATGGGCCCACAAGAGGATGTAATTTAAGAAAATATTAGCAAGCTATTTCAAATACCCAGCTTTTGAAACTTGCTATGCCAAATAATCATCAATAGAAACATCTCAATATTAGGAATGAAAAGCTGCAGCAAAACTTCCTTTGAGCAGGGCTTCGGAGGTGGAGAAGTTTTGCAATGTATATTTTTGGTCATGACATCCTGGGGTCCTAGGAAAAGACAACTGGATTTTCAGGAACCCATTATGAACAACATATGACCTAATAGAAATGGGTACATCTAATGCCTCCCTTGTGGGGCTTTAGCCCTATAAATAACTGAGAAAATTCATGGGCTGATCCACTCTCTGTTGCTTCACTTTGAACATGGTGTTGGAGGGAGTTACATGATGTTTTTATTAGGGTTTTAGAGACAAAATAATCCAAGGTTACCAAGAAAGAGGGTGAGCTAAGAATGGCCCCTTGCTGCAGAAATATGGTATTTTTCAAGTTTCCATACTCTTAACAATCGTATGTTAGTGATGTTCTTATTTCCTTAAATAGCCAACGTCATAAATCTTTGGAAATCTTTTTGAACCATGTTCAACCCTATCCTCCTATTGGAAGCATGAGGGATCCAGTGGTGGAAGACACAAATTCTTCACCCATCAAATCTTCATCTTTTATCTCCAGGAGACCCGTGGTGAAAAGGGTGGATGTGTACACATGATCACGTGCTCATCTTGCTGTAATTACATGCACATGCATTGTACTTACGAATCTAGATATCCCTAACCCCACCCCTGATCTTCCTGAGGACACAAAGAAATCTTGTTTATATTTACAGCCCTAGGCCTACACTGCTGCCCAGCTGTTGAGTAAGTTTATGAAGTATTTACTATGCTGAACACTCTCTTAAGTACTGAGGGCCAGGAAGGAGCAGAATCTACAAAAGTGACTGGAACGAGAATTACCATTTCAGAGAAAAATTTAAGACCATAGCTAACATTTAAATCGCACCTTGTATGTTATAAGGTCTTCTCTGACTCATATAAAAACACTTTGAGGGGGATATTTTCCCTATTTTTCAAATGAAGAAACCAAGAATCTGAAGGATAAGTGGATTTTTACGAAGTTGTAGAGCAGTGAGGGTGAAGTTGGGTCTTTCCTCCCCAGGTTTGGCTTTTGCCCCATCGTTTGGGTTTTTGCTTCCTCTCCCCATACCACAGTGTTCCCCGAGTCAAGACACTGACACATATACACCTATTTTTTTCTTTCATAACAGCTTTATTGAGATAAAATTACATATCACAAAGTTTACTTTTTGAAAGATATAATTCAGTTGTTTTTAGTATAATCACATGTAATCACCTCTATATAATTCCAGAACGTTTTCATTACCCCCAAAAGAAACCTCATACCCATCAGCAGTCATGCCCCACTCCCCCTTCTCCATGGCTCCTTGCAACCACGAATCTGTTTTTTGTCTCTGTGGATTTGCCTGTTCATATAAATGGAATAGAATATATATGGAATATGGACTACAGATGAATGTTTCACATGAATGGAATCAGGCAATACATGGCCTTTTGTGTCTGGCTTATTTCACTTTGTATAATTTTCTCAAGGTTCATCCATGTGGTAGCTATGTGTCAAAACTTCATTCCTCTTTATGGCAGAACAGTATTCCAGTATGTGGACATACCACATTTTGCTTATCCATTCATCAGTTGTTGGATATTTGCATTGTTTCCACTTTTTGACTATTTTATTTTTTTAAAGAGAATAAATCTATTTATTTAAGGCACTCAGTTTGTAGTAATTGGTATGGCAGAAATGGAAAATTTAGTATGGGGTACATAGAAAAGCAAAACACAGTTTTCCAGAAACATTCTCATCTCATCAAGTGTCTATGGTCCTTGCACTATAGTTGATGTGATGTTGCAGTTCTACAAAGTACTCTAGTAAAGCCGAAGATGTGGATGCCTGTAAAAGCCTTGACACTTCACCACAGTGCTGCCATGAACATTTGTGTACAAGTTTTCATATGAAGATACATTTTCAATTCTCTTGGGTATATATACCTAGGAATGAGAATTGTTGAGGCATGTAATAACTATGTTTAACATTTGGAGGAACTTCCATACTGTTCTCCAAAGTGATTGTACCATTTTACATTCCTGCCAATAGTGTGTGAGGGTTGCAGTTTCTCTGTATCCTCACCAACACTTGTTATTTTCTGTGTTTTTTTATTTTAGCCATCCTGGTAGATGTGAAGTAATATCTCTTTATGGTTTTGATTTGCATTTCTCTGATGACTAACAATGTTGAACATCTTTCCATGTACTTGCTAAATATCTACATACCTTCTTTGAAGAAATGCTTATTCAAATCCTTTGCCCATTTTTTCTAAAGTTTTTTTTTTTAATGTGGACCATTTTTAAAGTCTTTACTGAATTGTTACAATATTGTTTCTGTTTTATATGTTATTTTTGGCTGTGAGGCATGTGGGATCTTAGCTCCCAGACCAGGGATTGAACTTGCAACCCCTGAATTGGAAGAAGTCTTAACCACTGGACCACAAGGGAAGTCCTAGATGGCATGTTTTTGTTTTCTTCAGATAAATATCCAGAAGTGGAATTACTGGATCATATGGTAGTTGTATTTTTAATTTTTTAAGGAACCTCCATACTGTTTTCCACAGCAGCTGTACCAATTTACATCCCCACCAAGAGTGCAGGAGGATTCCCTTTTCTCCATATCCTCTCTAGCATGTATTATTTGTAGACTTTTTGATGACAGTCATACTGACCAGTGTGAGGTGGTATCTTACTGTGGTTTAGATCTGTGTTTCTCTAATAATTAGTAATGTTGAGCATCTTTCTATGTGCCTGTTGACCATCTGTATTTATTCTTTGGAGAAATGCCTATTTAGATCATCTGCCCATTTTTTGATTGGGTTATTTATTTATTTTTAATATTGCATTATATCAGCTATTTGTGTATTTTGGATATGAATCTCTTGTTGGGCACACCAGACAAATGGGAAGTCTTAAACTCTGGAGGTTTGGTCATCTTTCGGGACCCATCTTTCGGGTCATCTCTTTGGTCCCATCTTTCGGGACCTTCTTTGCAGGAGGCTGCATGGGTCTGAGCCTCCCTTCCATTTAACCTGAAGATCTGTATATATCTAGATATCTGAGTTGAAAGGGGTGTTAGAACTGGTGCAGTTTAATCATGGCTTTGTGCTGCAATCACACTGTCCCAAGAACATTTTATGGCTAACAGTCCCATCTCCAGTGTGTGCTAGGGGCAAGAATCCCAAGGGAGGCGGCAGCAGTTGTAAGATGTTGAATGACACTCTAGCATTATTTTAAGCCTCCACAGAAACCTTGTCACCACATCATGGTTCTGATTATATCCATAGCTGGAGCTACTTTAAGCTGTTATTACTCCCATGGTGGCCACGTTTTGGTTTGCCTATAGGCAGGGACCATAATGCAGAGGATGGGCCAGAGGTGCCATTAAAGTAGCCACATGAAGATGTGTGGGATATAACAAAGAAACCGTTGTCTTCATCTTTTTCTTCTGTACTATCGTAAAGAGTTTTTTTCGGGTATGATGTTAATTCTTGTTCGGCTGCACCTTTGAAGTTTGCATGAAGAGACAACTAGCTAAAGGGGGGTCAGGAAAAGGAAAACAAGTGTGCTCACCAGCCCCGGACAGTGGACACGGTGCCTAAGCACACCAGGGGGAGAGCGCTTTCACCTCTTCTGACTATAATCTGTGTGCACAGCTCGTGCTTTCTCCGGGCCTGGGTTTTGGCATGGGCTGCCTTCCAGTATGACGCTCTGGGAGGCAGACCAGCCAGGGCTTGCCCTCACTGTAAAAATGGGTGCAGTGGTCTTAATACTTAGGCACCGTCTGGATCTTATCATCCTGAATGTGCCTCCAGAGGCACATCAGTGCCTCTATGACCCACTGCTCATGGAGCAAGATTAGTAAAAGAAATCTCTGGGAGACAGCAAGGTGTGGGGAAGTTGTGGGTAGGGTCCTGAGCCTCCCAAAGCTGCTTTCCCCTCCTTGCTTGGTTTATCTTGTGAGGAGTGTGGGTCAGCAGTAAAGGGACAGTGGCCACTTTTTTGTGAGGGATTTGAGGAGCCTGTTCATACCCCTCCAGCTCAGAGAAGCTGCATCTGAGCCTGTGGATTATTGTTGGGTGCCTAAGAGACTGCGGGTCTGTAGTGAAAACCATAACAGAGGCAGACAGCTGCAGGAAACCTATAGGCAGTGCATGAGCATTGGGGGTGGAGGCTGTGACGGGGAAGGGAAGGAAGGCCTTTTATTTATTTTTTAAA
>NW_011494901.1:3214240-3214595 GCF_000754665.1 Bison bison bison
ATCTATTTCACATACGATAGTATACATGTTTCAATGCTCTTCTCTCATATTGTCCCACCCTTGCCTTCTCCCACATAGTCCAAGATCAGATCAGATCAGTTGCTCAGTCGTGTCCAACTCTTTGCGACCCCATGAATCGCAGCACGCCAGGCCTCCCTGTCCATCACCAACTCCCGGAGTTCACCCAGACTCACGTCCATCGAGTCAGTGATGCCATCCAGCCATCTCATCCTCTGTCATCCCCTTCTCCTCCTGCCCCCAATCCCTCCCAGCATCAGAGTCTTTTCCAATGAATCAACTCTTTGCACGAGGTGGCCAAAGTACTGGAGTTTCAGCTTTAGCATCATTCCTTCCA
>NW_011494901.1:3214695-3230058 GCF_000754665.1 Bison bison bison
ATCATTCCTTCCAGAGAAATCCCAGGGCTGATCTCCTTCAGAATGGACTGGTTGGATCTCCTTGCAGTCCAAGGGACTCCCAAGAGTCTTCTCCAACACCACAGTTCAAAAGCATCAATTCTTTGGTGCTCAGCCTTCTTCACAGTCCAACTCTCACATCCATACATGACCACAGGAAAAACCATAGCCTTGACTAGACAAACCTTTGTTGGAAAATTAATGTCTCTGTTTTTGAATATGCTATCTAGGTTGGTCATAACTTTCCTTCCAAGGAGCAAGCGTCTTTTAATTTCATGGCTGCAGTCACGATCTGTCCAAGGGGAGGCCTTTTAAATGGATCTTTCAGTATGACTGGTGGCTCAGACAGTAAAGATCTACCTGCAATACGGGAGACCTGGGTTCGATCCCTGGGTCACAAAGATTCCCTGGAGAAGGAAATGGCTACCCACTCCAGTATTCCTGCCTGGAGAATCCCATGGACAGAGAAGCCTGGTGGGCTACAGTCCATGGGGTTGCAAAGAGTCGGACATGACTGAGTGACTTTCACGTTCAGTACGACTGTGCTGCTTACTGAAAATGGCAGCATAGTGGGGACGGTCAGCAACTCTGCGGTGCTGGGAGGTTTGCACTGAACTCTGGCCATGAGGAATTTTCTCCTTAATACAGGCTGGTGGAAGAGAGATTTTACAAAAGCAACAGGAAATCCTTAAATGGCTTCTAGATCACCCAACCTTCTTATTTCAGACAGTTCTTAAGCTACCTTTAAGGTCTCCCCTGCCTTTCTTTGGCTCATCCTCTTTAGCCAGGTAGATGACACTACAATAGATGAGCCATGGAAGAGTAGGCTGGGGGTGGTCCCGTTGAGGGTCACCAGGAGGCTGTGCAGGTGGCTGCCCTGGCTCTTTGGAGACCACTTAGCTAAGAGACCAGGGAGAGGAGCTCTGTGCAAGTCCCTGAAATCACTCCACACCTGACCTGCCACTCACTACAGTCCAGGCCCCTTTTCCAGTGTGGCCCCCTTTCCTCCTGCCTCCCAAGCAGGGACTTCTAATACTTTTATCTTCTTTGTTCAATTTAAGTCCAGCTCATAGGTTGCTAATGTTGCACTAGCAATATATACCTGTTGCATATTATAGTTTTTTTTTCATATTTTTGTGCAACTATTACTACCATCCATCTGCAAAACTCTTTTCATCTTGCAAAACTGAAATTCTATACTCACTGCACAATACCTAACTCCCAGTACCTCCCTCCCCCCGCCTCTGGCAATCCCTATTCTACTTTCTGTCCCTATGATTTGGACATCTCCAGGCACCTCATATAAGCAGGATCATACAGTACATGCATTTTTGTGACTGGCTTATTTCAGTTAGCATGATGTCTCCATGGTTCATTTATGCTATACCATATGCCAGAATTTCTTTCTTTTTTTAAGGCTCAGTAACATTCCATTGTATGTATATACCGCATTTTGCTTATCCATTCATCCACTAATGGACACTTGCGTTGCTTCCATGTTTTGGTTATTGTGAATAATGTTTCTATGAACATGGGTATACAGATATTTATTTGAGACTCTGCTTTTGATTATTTGGGGATATGTACCTTAGAGTGGATTTATTCGATCACATGGTAGTTCTGTTTTTAATTTTTTGAGTATCTTCATTTTACATTCTTAACAATAGTGTACAAGGGTTCCATTTCTCCATATCCTTGCCAATATTTGTTATTTTCTGTTGTTTTGATAGTAGCCATCCTAACAGGCATGCAGTGGTATTTCACTGTAGTTTTGATTTGCATTTCCTTAATGATTATTCATGTCGAGCATCTTTGTATGTGTTTATTGATAATTTCTGTGTCTTCTTTGGAGAAATGTCTATTCAAGTTTTTTGCCCATTTTAAAATCAGGTTGTTTGTTTTGTTGTTGTTATTGTTGAATTTTAGGTGTTCTTCATATATTCTGAGTAATAATCACTTATCAAATATATAGTTGCAAGTATTTACTCTCTCTTATAATTCTTTATGATAAGATATTTAATCCCTGCCAGAACAGTGATACTACTGATAACTAACATTGAGCCTTTACCATGTGCTTGGTCCTAAGTGCTTTACATACATTGTACCCTTTATTCCTTAAAACTAAATGATTATCCTAAACAGCATGTTAAAGAGCAGAGACATCACTTTGCTGACAAAGGTCTGTATAGTCAAAGTTGTGCTTTTTCCAGTAGTCATGTATGGATGTGAGAGTTGGACCATAAAGAAGGCTGAGCACTGAAGAACTGATGTTTTCAAATTGTGGTGCTGTAGAAGACTCTTGAGAGTCCCTTGGACATCTAGGGGATCAAACCAGTCAATAAAGGAAATCAATCCTGAATACTGATTAGAAGGATTGATGCTGAAGCTGAAGTTCCCATACTTTGGTCACCTGAGGCAAAAGACCCTGATGCTGGGAAAGATTGAGGGTAGGAGGAAAAGGGGACAACAGAGAATTAGATGGTTGGAAGGCATTATTGACTCAATGGACATGAGTTTGAGCAAACTCCAGGAGATTGTGAAAGACAGGGAAGCCTGGTGTGGTGCAGTCCATGGGATCACAAAGAGTTGGACATGGCTGAGCAACTGAACAACAAATGATTATCCCCAGTTTGCAGATCAAGAATCAGTGGTAAACTAAATAAGTGCTGGGGTTTAAACTCAGGTCTGCTGATGCAACAACCCTGCACTTAAGTTCTACACTAGACTCCTTCACAGGTGCGGCCCAGGGGCCTGATGCAGCACAGGCATATTCTGTGGCAAGTCAACAGACCCACTTCTAGTCCTGACTCTGCTACTGACTCAAGGACTGTAATGGAATGAGTGGTGGCCCCCCTTCCCAACGTATGCAACGACCTAATCCTTGTAACCTATGAATATTACCTTACATGGTAAAAGAATGAATATTTGCCTTATATAGCAAAAGATGTGATTAGCAATTTTGAGAGGAGGTGCGTATCTCAGTTTATCCAGATGGGACTTATATGGCATCACAAATGTCCTTATAAGAAAAAGACAAAGGGAGATAGCACAGATGGCAGATAAGAACATGGAGGGTCTCACAGAGGAGAGGGCAGCGTGAAGACAGAGCAGAGAGATGCAGCCACAAGCCAAGGAAGGCCGACAGCCTCCAGAAGCTGAAAAAGGCAAAGAAGGATCCTTCTGCAGAACCTCCAGGGGAAGTGCAGTCCGGGCAACAGCGTGGTTTTGGACTTCTGGCCTTAGAACCGTGAGAATATAGTCTGTTAGTCAGGCTACCCAGTTTGTGATCCTCATTACAGCTGCCACAGGAAACAAATACAGACAAATCAGACACGCGAGTGACTTCTCTGTGAGATTAGCACGTGGGCTGAGAACACAGTTTGGCTTGGTTCCTTGGTTGCTGCACTGGAATCACCCACTATAGGAATCTCCAAAACTTAAAAGCATTTGGGGGGTTGGGCATCACCAAAAAGTGAAGCGGAACCACTTGGGTCTGGGCTCAGAAAACAGCACCTATAAACCCCTCCAGGTCATTCTGCTGGGGTCGGAGGTGACGTATCCCTGGTTTCTGTGCATCCGTTGTTAAGGCTCTGAGGATCTATCAGTCTCTGTGCCAGAGAGAACTCAGCATTCCCTGTTACCTCTTTCCTCCAGAGTCTCAAGAGATGGTCTGCATTTCTGAGGAGAGAAGCAGAGCTTGCCAGAATAGAAATGGATGTCAGAGGACGTCTTTCCAGGACCGCAGAGGCGAACAGAGAGCTTCGGGAGAAAGGGAAGAAGCCAGCAGGGCAGTGGGTGGAAATGAAAGCGCCTGGGAGGTCTGGGGAACCTTCAATAACACTGGATCGGACAACGGAGGGGGCTGTGGGGCCAGGGGGAGGCACCTGTGAAAATAGCAAATACTTGAGCCAGAGACGGTACACATCCTGCCCTGGATCCTTCAGGTTCCCCGCAGAGGCAGGGATCACAGGGCCAGGGTGACGTGTCTCCCACGATGTCAGCGTCCCTGAGGGCCCGTCAGGAATGTGCCGAAGAACTAGCTCAGGGGCTGCGGAGACATCTGAGAAAGGCAGAGGGGAGAGAGAGAGGAAGGGACAGTCAGACCGTCATTCCCAGAGATATAGCTTTAACCTCTGCCCCTTCCTGCCTGCCAGCTCTGGGAGACCCTGACAAGCCAGGAAACTTCTGTAGAAGGGGTGGGTGGGGCTGCGGGCTGGGGGAGGGCCTCTGCCAGGCGCCACGGTCTCCCCTCCACCACACAGCTGACAGACACTTGAGAACTTTCCTTCCCAAGCCTGTATCCTGCTGGTTCGGGGCAAAGTGTGCAGCTTTCCCACCAGGATCAGTGAGGAAATGGCCTGGTTTGGACTCAAACAGACTGCTGTGTTTTCCCAACAAGGCCTCAGCTCGGTTCAGGGAGCCCCAGCAATGCCCATTTTTCCAGGGTGCCTCTCCTGCCCTGCCTCCCTCTCCCTCCTCTGAGAACACATCACCTAGTGTCTGTAAGGCTTCTGCTTCTTGTTTGACACCCCTTATTTACAAAGCAAACAGAATGTTCCTTTTAACACACATCATGCTAAGTTTATTAATGCAGAAAACAATCCCAGGGGGCCGACCCCGGGGGACCCTTGAAACCTGCCAGCACAAACTCTTCAAACGCTCAGTGCGTCAGATCCTCCAGGACAATATTTCACACAATGGAGTAAAAATAATATTTTTCTTTGGGCCTTTCCAGCCGCTTTTGTGGCGAGCAGACAGAAATTATTTTCTTACTCTGCTCCCAGAGCAGAAATCTGGACGAAGCTGCGTTTATTTGTTTAACACAATGATTTCATCCTAAATGTCTCGACAGCAAATAGTTGGTGGTTTAATAAAGGGCCTTTGAAAGGAGGCTGGAGCTGGGGAGATGCGAGGCCTGTGGCTCTCGGGGCAGAGCTGCCACGGGCTACTGAGGCTGGGGCAGAGGAGGATGGGGTGCCCCCCTCCGGGCGTCTGGGGGCTCAGAGACATTTTGTGCTGCTTCCATCCTGGAGAAGGAAAGAGACTGGCCCTTTGGTCACAAATGCCAGGTCTTCCCCAAGACCAGCTCTGCCAGATACAGACAGACATAAGCCCAAAAGCAGATACTCAAAGTTGCTTAAAGGAGAGAAGCCTTTTGTATTCATTCCTGCTTTTCCCCGATGAAAAATTATGTCCGTGTCAACCTAATGTTGGCTGCTGTTCTGATGCCAGCCCAGAGTTCAGAAGCCAGGGCTCTGATTCGGAGGAGGGAGAGGGAACCGCGCGGGCTCAGGCTCATTGACTCCACCAACAAGCAGAACCTTCGCTTCAGCCAACTGGGTCTTCCAACTTGCAATTAGAAGTGTCAACAGAAACTCAGAAAGGCTCGTTTGCACTTCACTTCTTTTCTTTGGGAAGAATTGTCAGAGGGAGTAAAATGGAACCAATATACTCAGAGGAAAAAAGCCAAGGGAAGGTGGTGAGTGGTATAAAAGTTGTGCAGGTGGTCCCAGATCTTTGGAGTCCAGCTCCCTCATTTTACAGGGGAGGAGGCAGGCCCAGAGAGGGCCTGTGATATGTCTGAGGGTACACAGATAATTAGAGCTGTGGCTGGAACCTGGGCATCCAACTTCCGGGATAAAGAGGGAAAGAGCCCAATCTAGCCTTACTGCCAACAAAACCAAAAGACTGAATAGCAGGTCTTCTTTTTGCCAGCTGGGACTTGGATGAAGCATCTGATTCAGTTCCTGGTGATTTGGTGCTTGGAATAACTGATTTGGATCTGACTCAGTTCCCAAAAGAGATGCAAGAACCAGCGTAGAAGAGAATGTCTGTTCATGCACAGAGATATACTCCCAATTATAAAATTAATGCTTACTCATTGAAGATTATGTAGAATATATACAAGGATAAACAAGACAGCAAAGATTACTTAATTACTTTGCATGCTAAGTTGCTAATTTGTGTCCAGCTCTTTGTGACCCTGTGGACTATAGCCCATCAGGCTCCTCTGTCCATGGGATTCTCCAGGCAAGAATACTAAAGTGGGTTGCCATGCTCATTTCCAGGGTATCTTCCTGACCCAGGGATCTAACCCATGTCTTTTATGCCTCCTGCATTGGTTCTTTAGCACTCCTGGTGGGTTCTTTACCGCTAACGCCACCTGGGAATCCCAATTACTTTAAGTACCTGTAATAATGTATTATTGAGCCTCTTGATGAAAGTGAAAGAGGAGAGTGAAAAAGCTGACTTAAAGCTCAACATTCAGAAAACTAAGATCATGGCATCTGGTCCCATCACTTCATGGCAAGTAGGTGGGGAAACAGTGGCTGACTTTATTTTTTTGGGCTCCAAAATCACCGCAGATGGTGACTGCAGCCATGAAATTAAAAGATGCTTACTCCTTGGAAGGAAAGTTATGACGAACCCTGACAGCATATTAAAAAGCAGAGACATTACTTTGCCAACAAAGGTCCATCTAATCAAGGCTATGGTTTTTCCAGTGGTCATGTATGGATGTGAGAGTTGGTCTATAAAGAAAGCTGAGCGCCAAAGAACTGATGCTTTTGAACTGTGGTGTTGGAGAAGACTCTTGAGAGTCCCTTGGACTGCAAGGAGATCCAACCAGTCCATTCTAAAGGAGATCAGTCCTGGGTGTTCAGTGGAAGGACTGATGTTGAAGCTGAAACTCCAATACTTTGGCCACCTGATGCAAAGAGCTGACTAATTTGAAAAGACCCTGATGCTGAGAAAGATTGAAGGTGAGAGGAGAAGGAGATGACAGAGGATGAGATGGTTGGATGGCATCACCGACTCAATGGACATGAGTTTGGGTAACTCATGGGAGTTGGTGATGGACAGAGAGGCGTGGCATGTGGCACTCCATGGGGTCACAAAGAATCAGACACGACTGAGTGACTGAACTGAACTGAACTGAATAATGTATTACTGTTAATTTATTGGTATATCTCCTCTTGGAGAATGCTTTTGTCCTTGCTTCTATATGCTTTTATGTACTTAATCTTTAAATAAACTAAAATATTCACTGCTTTTTTAAAAAAATGATTTGAGTTTGTTCTTAAGTTTCTTCCCATATCACTATAGTCTCTCTGAAGCATGATTTTAGAAAGACTTTGTGGTATCCATCATATTAAATGACTGTCATAATTCCTTTCTCCAACACCCATTAGTCTGGTCATAGGACAGAATATCTTGGTGTAGGTCTTAAAGAAGAGTCACTGAAAGACTGTCAGGCTACGTGGGAAATGAACCCCAAATTCTTGCAGCAATTGAGATCTTTCTTCTACTTTCAGAGTAGCTTCGGATACCTCTCAAGTCCAACTGCCTGTCCTGCCCTCAGCTCTCTTTTATCCTTCCCATTTCTCTCTTTTTCCTACTTTCTTTCCAGACCTGAGACAGGCATATATCAATTCCTTACATCTTCAGGGTATTTTACAACCTCAAAGAGTTTTTATAGAAATGGTCTCATTTGCTCTTCATAAAGATTGCTTATGCCCCTGCAACAGGGGCCAGGCAAAATGACTTCAATTTTATATTCAACAGATGTTGCTTGAGTGCCAACTGTTTGCCTTTTAGTAGCCACTGAAGGAGGGATGCAAATAAGTAAGTCTTTATTTCAAGGAATTTTTAGTCTAGTGAGCACTTTGAAGAACTTCAGTAAGTGACGGCTGTAGTTTTTATTGGCTTAGATGACCTACCTTCTGTCACATGGCTAGTTAATGGCTCCGGGAAGTGACCTAGCATGCCTTCCACTTTCTGGACTCTATCCCTATACCACATCAGTTAGTTAGGAGTTGATTCAGAACTGGGAACTGGTCAGGGCAAGTGGTTGATAGGAAGCCTGTAGAATTTCCTCCACCCCTTCATCTCCAACCCTCGTATGAAGTCCTAACACTCACGATGCTGAATTTCCCTAAGAGGAGTTCATGGACTGAAGCTTTCTTGGTGTTGGAGGTAGCCATAATATAATTTATCTTTCAATGAACCAGTGGTTGTTTTGGATTAAACTCCGACTGCATTCCTCAAAGGATAAAAAGGAGGAAGGAGTTAATAATAGTTTTTGAGCATCTCCCAGGTCTCTGCTAGTTTCTGTACTCTATGCTTTACATGTATTATTTAATTTAAATCAGAACACACAAGGAGTTCTATTCATTGCTGTGTTGCTTGGGATCTAGTACAATATTTGCCACATAATAAGCCTTGAGTACATATCCAATGAATTAATGAATACTCAGGTAAGAAAATGGAAATTCTGAAAGGTTAGGTAATCAGTACTAGGTCACATAGTCAGTATGTGATGGACTTGGGATTCTATAGGGATTCTTCCTGGCTCTAGAGATGTGCTTTCCCAGCACTCCACTCTGTCCCTCGGGAAGCTGTGTGCACACTTGAGGCCATGGAGGGATTGTCATCACAGGTGTGGTGGCTTGGAGCGTCTGGTGCACTGCGCACAGACTCTCCGTTTGGTTCGTTTTTGCCTCTTTCTACAGCTCCTAGAACTTCGCTATGAAAACAGCACATGCCATTGTGTCTGCTGATTGACTGTTCCCTTCCTCTAAGTCTTTCTGAATGCTCTTTCCTTACATCATCATTTACAATGGCAGTTTGACTCCTTGAGAGTACAGAGTGTGTTATTTTAAGTCCTGTAGTGTTTTTACATTCTTTTCAGAGATGTGAATAACACTGGCCTCCCTCTGAAGAAGTTAAAGCAAAACAAAACACAGTCGAGTTTTGTAAATGTTATCTCTAGATGCAGACATGTGCCATTTCTGGGGACTCGTTGCGCAGGGTTTGCAGAGCCACTGCTGGAGCTGCACTCTTCCTCTGGGGATGGCATATTCTTCTTTGGTTTGAGTGCTAGGTCCTGGCCAGGGAGCTAATAGTTAGATCTTAAAGGAAAGACTCTTGCTAGCGAGACTATCTGCCTAGCATGCATATTTTTAAATCCATGCATATGTCATTGTTCAAATGTCTTTGGAAATTTAGAATCTGGATGCTTAGGTTTCATGCATTTCCAAGATGTAACATTCCTTCAGATTTGGAAAATAGAGCCTTATGAACTAAAATTAGAGTCCCCTACTCTGAAGTTAAATAACACTTTACCATTTCTTCTTTCTGAATCATGAGATCTTTGCTAGTTATGTACATATTGACATAAGAGAACATTGATGTCTGAAGGGTTATAGGCACTCTGTGGGAACATCTAGCTGATACTAAAACACTCCATTAGGATTATTTGGGAAAAAAAATTAACGTGTGCCAAGGAGAGTGCTTTCAACTCGGCCTAGAACACTTTGGGTTCCTTTTTCATTATTTTTACCCCTCTCCCATCCCAAGACTCACCCATTGCTTAAGTATGCAGTGCTCTTGACTGAAACACCACCAAGTAAATATTTCAACGCCAGCAAATTACTGACTGCTGTAGCATGATTTGTCTTTGCCTCCCAAGTCTGAGTCTCAGCCCAGCATCTCTGAGAGATATTTTTTTTTAAGGTGGAGAGGGGGTCTTCCAAAAGTGATGGTTTTATATACAACTTACAAAGGGTAATAGGATCCAGCCTGAAATTTTTTTTGGGGGGAGGATCCCAGAAAGTGACCTGACACTCCTGATCATGACTTTGCCCTAGTGGAACTTAGACTGTGTCTTGGGGGCTCAGTAAGTTATCTAGTCAGCCCACTCGTTTCTAATCTGAACCAAATATAAGCACACCCATGTGAAGGTGACCCAGGGAACTTTTTTCTCCACCTTTTGAGACTTGCTGTGTATATTCCTGGCATGCACGCAAATGAATGATGTAATTGATCGGGGATACTAAGCAGACCACTCAGATGTAGCACCTGACTTTAGAATAACTTACCTTCTGACTCAAAGTCACTAGGCATAGAGTCCTCCTAAAACCTCAAAGTGCTACTCAATATGTTAAATCTCCTTTGCTTATCATTAAATTACTTAAAGCACAATGACAGCCTGGTACTTTTAATATTCTTTTTATGACATGTCATGTCTATCACAGGTCAAAAGGGGTCTCCCAAACAAAGCAATAACTTTGAGTGAAAAACTTATATAAAGTCTGTCTATTAGAAAAGTTTGTTTTGGCCTCCAAACATTGGATTTTATGGATTCCTATAAAATCATGACTATTTCTTAGCAGTAGGATTTTCCAAGCCTTGCAATGAAATTCTTAGTAATACTAGTTCACTTTAAATGAAGAATGAGAGACTTTGACCTCAGGATAGATGGATTGGCATGTTTTTCCCTATTCATGCTACTAAATACAGCTAAGATCCTGACATTATATATGAAACGAGTGTAGGGAGACTCTGAAAGATGGAAGGAAGAAGGCAGACCAGCCAGGGACAGGAGGCCCCAAGGAACAACATAGGGGTGAGTTCTCTGGGTTTTCTTGTTGCCTCGTATATTCTAGACTTGGAGCTGAAGAAGTTCACCCCAGGAATGCCAATGGGTGCAGACGTCAAATGCCCCAATAAAAGTCTGCTTTCTTTAGCCGAAGCACAAGGAGGAGTGCAGCCCAGCGAAACAGAAAACTCAGCACATTATAGATCGGGGGATTTTTGCAGAAACTAATGCTTGTGATGTTCATATGTTTGTTTGTTTTTTTGCTGTTGAGTAGGTTTGCTGAGAGCTCTTGGTGACCAATTATTTCTTTGGAATTTTCATTGGTTTATAGTTCACAGAATTGAAAAGTGAGACTTGCTTATGATATGATTTTGGCAATTCATTTACTATCCATTAATTTTCAGCAACCCCACCTGCAAATTGCAAATTGAAATAAGCAAAATGTCAAAAATAAAGAGTATTTTTAAAGGATAACAAGCCAAAGGATATGCTTAGGAAGAGGTAGTGGTATAGAACCTTGTCTCAGGTATATGATTTCTGTATTTCTGTTGATTATTATTATGGGAACACAGTGCCTCACAACCACAGGTGAGCTGTTCATAAATATTTATTGAGTTGAATTACTTTCTGCTAATTCTTCCTTTCCATTAACTACGAAATTATTAAGAATAGTCACACACCCTTTGAATGTTTTTAAGTGAAAAATGGTTTGGACTTCTTTGGTGTGAGTGTCATCGGAGAAAGCAATTACCCCGTGCCAGGCACGTTCTGAGAATTTTACGTATTTCATTCAGTGATGATAACAGCCCCACGAGGTCGTGTGGCTGTTGGTGGTCTGCCCATATCCACACTCACTCTCCTCTACACCGCAGGCTCTTACTTCAAGCACCTGAAATTCTCTGCTTTTTCCGCCCTGGCTGCTGGAGCACATTCACCCCACGTGCAGGACCCTGGGGTGTTAAGATGCTCAGAAACAGCCCCCAACCAATGATAGAGGGGATTGGCGGTAGTAAGCCAGCCTCCTTACCCCTCTGGTGGGGTGCCTGGTGTGCACTGTGCACACACTCGTGCAAACGAGCCGCAGCTGCTCACAGGCAGCTGCTTCCCACTGCCTCCCCGTCCCTGTTCCACTTCTCCACCCCTAGCAGGGTGTCCAGGAGCACCTTCCAAGGAAACTCCTTCCTCTCAAATCCTGTCCTAGAGCTCCTGGGGGCACCCAAACTAACAGCCCTGGGTAACATTACTGTCCCCATTTTGGAAATGAAACTGAGGCTTTGAGAGGCTGGTTACTGGAATATGGATAGAAAGTAAGTGGCAGAGCCCGGCTTCCAAATTCAAGTTCTAGCTCCCATTTTATAATGCCCAATGACTCTGAGTGCTGACTGGGCCCTAGGTACCATAAACACTTCGTCCAGCTTATTGGGCAGGTGATAAAATAATCTCAGATAGGTGACGTGTCAAATCCAACGTCACAAGTAGTCCGTGGCAGAGTGAGGATCGAAGCTCAGGTCGGTGCACTTACCATCCTGCCACACAGCCCCCTTGGTGCCTGCTGTGTTTAGCTGCTTTTTAAACTAGATAGCTCTCAGATGGAGGTTAAGGGAGTCCAGGGCTCTCACTGGCAGGTCCAAAGGGGCACAAATTATAATCCTCAAATGGGCTGCACCCCTTGTCCTAAGTCTTTCTGCTGTTTTCTTGGTGTGAATTTCATGAGTCTGCCAGTCATCCTGGATCAGAATCTCCAGGCTGTTTTCTTCCCTCAAGTATTACCTCTTCTAACACTTACCTCTGCTCAGGAGTGGTTCTGGATGCTGGTCTTATCCTTGAGGGATGATGGATAGAATCCAGGGGTGGTAAGGCAGTCAGTGATGACTGAGCCTTTCTCTGCGAACAGGAATCTGCAAAAGTTATATCACTTAATCCTCTTAGAAATACCTTAATAATTTCTCTTTTTCCCATTTTAAAAGCCAGGAAATGAGGTTAAGAGAGGTTAAGTGATTTACCCAAATAATTCATCCAAGGTTAAATAATTTCAAGCCCAAGTCTCTTGGACTCTAAAGCAGTCCTCCTCCACTGAGCCAGGTGAGGGTCTGGCAAGTCAAGGATACGTAGGAAGCTGCCAGCAACTTCCAGGGCACTTCTTGTCCAGCACCTGCTGAGAGGTGCCAGACCATTCCTGATTATGATACCTAAAATCCCTGCTCAAATCCCAGCTGGCTGATGTTAATGCTCTGCATAGGGGCAGAGCTGTCATTCAAATGTTAAGCACTTTCCCTTCCCATCTATGAGCGTTCTCCAAGTGTTGAGGTTTGTGCTGACCATTACAAGCTGAGGGTGAGAGAATGAGGGAAGATCTGATCCCTACTCAGGAAGACTCTAATGGCTGGTTTGGAAAAATGGGCCACATGCAGATGAGGCAGCCAAATACCCATGTGACACTTGTATACAAGTTACTTCTTATGCAGAGACTGGGAAATAGCTGGCTTGGCTGGTGTGGATTTGAAGCCCCTGTCTGTACACTTAACGTCCAGTTCAGGAGCCCATCACTTGAACAATACAGGAAAAATGGGAAAGGAACCAGAACAATATGGATTGCTTCATGCCGTTCAAATGATAAGAAATTTATTTTCCTAAATCAAAGTAAATCTGTTACACACACCCACTCCTCCGGATGCTGAGGATCCTGAGACCAGTTGTTGGGATTCTGTATCCTCCCCACGTAAGAACCCTTGGGCTCATGGGGCAGCAGAGTCTGTCCTCCGTCTGTTGGAAGGATGCTGGCTCCCCTTGCATCCCCTCGTCTCCGTACCAGACCTGGCCTCAGGGGCCTTCACGGACAGTCCTCAGTCACGGGGGTCCGTGGCCCTCTCCACAGGCACTCTGCCTCCTGATTCTGCCACCTCGGGGTCCCTGTGTGTGGGTGGGCTCAGGCTTCTGTTCCTCCTGGCACACCGTTTATGCAGAGCCCTTCCAAATCTTGGGAGACGATCCTGGGGTTGGGGTAGACGACCCTGGGTTTTACACTCAAGCTCACAATGCCTATTCCCTTCCTACTGTTAGGCTACCAGCCTAAGCTCACAGTCAGATTCCCTCCCTGGGCCTTCATCTTTGAAGTCTAAGGCCTAAATAAGGCCTAACTATGGGCGATCTCCCAGGCAAATTCTCTGAACTACTCTACATAAAACAAAACAAAACACAGAGAAGGTGTTATCACCTCCTTCCATTACACATAAACAGACACATACACATGCACACATGCTCACACACACATGTACACACACATATGATGAGTAAGCAAACCAAGTCCTTTGGAAATGATAAGCTACGCCCCTCTCCCCATGTATTTATTAATATTAAAGGGTTTTACATACCAGCATATTATAGTGACTAAGAGCATCACTGTTTCCATTCATTTCTCAGCTCTGCCACTTGTTAGCTGATTAACCTTGGGCGAATGGCATCACCTCTCTGTTTTCTGATGTGCAGGCTGGGGGTAATAACTATTTACATCACAGGATGTTGAGTTATGGCTACTAACGCATTTCTTTAGCACAGTGCTTGACAAGCACCCTTAGAGCAGAAGCACCCACCTTGTTCCAGCTCTGCTGAGCTCATCAGAGCCCTCTGCTGAAGTCTAGGCAAAAATGGAGGGAGTACTTCTGAGCATCAGGGTGTTTTGAAAGAAAACCCATCTATTATGGACCAAATTGTGCCTCACCTCCGAATTCTTGCTGAGGTCCTAACTTCCAGCACTTGAGAATGTGACTGTATTTGAAGAGAGGGCCTTGAAGGAGGTGCTTAAGTTAAAATGAAGCCATGAGGGTGGGCCCTCATCCTATATAATATCCTGATTATGAAGAAGAGATTAGGACAAGCAAGGAGACATCAGGGACATGCAGGAACAGAGGGACATGGCAGAAGAGGGTAGCCATCTGCATGCCAAGGAGAGAGACCTGGAACAGATCATTCCCTCATGGCCCTCAGAGGAACCAACCCTGCCAGCACCTGGATCTTGGACTTCCAGCCTCTAGAGCTGGGAGAAAATACATTTCTGTTGTTTAAGCCACCCAGTGTGGGGCATTCTGCTATAGCAGCCCTGGATGACTAAGACACCATCTCAGAGATCAACTCCTGCCAATGTCTCTAAAGTGTATCATTGCTAGTCCTTGAACCTCACTCAGGAAGGGTGCCCATTGGCTTCAGGAACTGAAAAATGGTCATGCATAAAGTAACATAAATCATTCTTCTGTTTTCATGGATTCACCTCTCACGGCACCCATAGGTTGGACATGTTAAAAGAACACCAAAATAGCAGGTGTCGGCTCAGGAATTCCCAGAAGGCACTAACAAAAGGATTTAGTGCTGCCCACCTCAGGAGGCGAAATAATGCTTCTGGAAATTGAGTCAAAGGTTTACACATTGGTGAGAATGTGGAACTCTATGGAGAGGCTCTCTTCCTTATCCCATGATTTAAAAAAAAAAAATCATTTAATCACTACATAAGCCCAGAGCCTAGGGCTTTTCAAGGGTCTACAAAATGTTTCAGAATGAAAAACTGATTTCAAGATAATTTCTTATAAAATGGCCAAGTTAAAATAAAAAATAAAATGAAAACAAAGTTATAAAATGCCTTTCAAAAGGTTTTCAACCACATTTATGTTTAAACTAAGCTGCTGAAACATTTTAATATAGTTGGTATCATGGGAGCGGTACCAGTAAAAGTTAATAGGCCTTTGCATCTGTGAAAGAGTTAAACCAGTTCTGCCTCCTCTCCAACTCAGACCAGGCTTGTCTGGGTTTAGGAGATGACAGTAACAGGGGGACTGGGTCTGCATTGTGGGATGGGGGAGAGTGAGAGGCTGAGGCTCCTAGTGAAAGAAAGACATGCCTTAGAGGACGGGGGTCAGGAGTTCAGCCTAAACCAGGGTTCAAACCTGACCCCCGCCCCTACAACTTCCTCCCCCCCC
>NW_011494901.1:3230184-3236326 GCF_000754665.1 Bison bison bison
GGTCATGTATGGATGTGAGAGTTGGACTGTGAAGAAGGCTGAATGCCGAAGAATTGATGCTTTTGAACTGTGGTGTTGGAGAAGACTCTTGAGAGTCCCTTGGACTGCAAGGAGGTCCAACCAGTCCATCCTAAAGGAGATCAGCCCTGGGTGTTCACTGGAAGGACTGATGCTAAAGCTGAAACTCCAATACTTTGGCCACCTCATGCAAAGAGTTGACTCATTGGAAAAGACCCTGATGCTGGGAGGGATTGGGGGCAGGAAGAGAAGGGGACGACAGATGATGAGATGGCTGAATGGCATCACTGACTCGAAGGACGTGAGTTTGAGTGAACTCTCGGGGGGTTGGTGATAGACAGGGAGGCCTAGTGAGCTGCGATTCTTGGGGTCGCAAAGAGTCGGACACGACAGAGCGACTGAACTGAACTGAATAGAACCTAAACACTATAGAAACTTAATGTTATCACCAGCACAAAGGGGATAAGAATGCCTACCTTATAAAATTTTCAGGAGAATTAAGTGAGAGGAAGAATGTGAGGTGCTTAGCTGTGGGCCTGGGGAATAGTAAGTGCTTAACAAACACTACTGTAGCTATTGTCCTTGTAATTGCCTTAAGCAGAGTCTCACAGGGAGGGGGTGGAAGGAGTCTTGATTACTAAGGCTTTTTGAAAAACAGCAACTCCAATTTGTTTCTATTTTGGAAGGACTGTTGCTAAAGCTGAAACTCCAGTACTTTGGCCGCCTGATGCGGAAAACTGACTCATTGGAAAAGACCCTGATGCTGGTAAAGATTGGAGGCGGGAGGAGAAGGGGACCACAGAGAATGAGGTGGTTGGATGCCATTACCGACTTGATGGACACGAGTTTGAGCAAGCTCCGGGAGTTGGTGATGGACAGGGAGGCCTGGCATGCTGCAGTCCTTGGGGTCACAAAGAGTTGGACATGACTGAGCGACTAAACTGAACTGAATTTTCTTTCTTTACGGTTGCAAACATTGCTTCCTCGGCCTCAAATCTCCTCCCTGTCCCCTCCTGGCAATTCCTATTTGATCTTTAAGGCTCAGTGCCTACATTGTGTCATGCGAGTATATGTTCCTTGGTTCTTTGTCTCGTCACAACAAAGATTTGGAGTGATGGACATTAAAGCCCTCAGCGCGTCACAGCTCTCGAGTCTTGGACAAACCGTGTTATAGCTTTTAGGCAAACCAGTGTTACAGCTCTATTTTATTTAGAAGATAGCAGGAGAATCCATCCTCGAAGCTTGAGGGCATGCCAACCCAAAGACTCGAAGAGAAGAGAGTGGAGGAGCGCGAGGGGGAGGGAGAGAGAGAGTGAGAGAGGGAGACGGAGAGAAAGAGCGCACTCATGCGGGAGAGAAAGAGAGGGAGAAAGCGCTTTGACTCCTCCTTTTATATGTTTTTTTCTCCACCTGGGCCTGCCCTATGCAAATTGGGCTTAGCCAGGAGTGCTGTTTGTTCTACCTGAAGTCTTCACTCTGGTCCTCGGACCTTCCTTTGACCTTCCTTTGTTCTATTTTTGCGGGCTTTTCCATATATATCATGGTTAAATAGAGCTGATCATCCATCCCAGCCTCCCGTACTGGAAAAGCCTCCTCCACAGAAAGTGGGAAGGTAAAAACTATATTTTCTAGACTTTTGCAGCCTGGGTTGGCTAGAAAGTCTCTATCAGTCAAGTGTGCTCTAAATTTGGAAGTCAGAAGGAAGGCAGAGAATTTACTTCTGCTGCTGTTGATCACTAAGACTTGTGCTCAGCTTGAGCCACAGAGAAAAGAGTAAGTGTCTGTTGAACAACTGTTGTCTGTTGTTCCTGTTAGGGGAAGCACACTGATTGAAACCACTCACCCTGGCCCAGCACTGTAGTAACCATTTGCATGAGTTGTTTTACAATAGGAGGTCCTGGTAAGGAACATGGAACTAATAAGCCACCACCAACCGGAAGAGTTTGGGAAAGGTCAAAAGTTGACACCATGTGTCCGACCACCTCCCAGAATCCTCGCTGACGTCCATCTTGAATGGGCGATGCGTGTGCCACCAGGAAGGACTCTGAGTCAGAATGTTTGGTCAGAGACGACCTGGAAACTAATCCCATCACCATAAAACCCGAGACTGCAAACCATGCGGCAGAGCAGTTCTCCTGGGTTCCCTTACTCTCCTGCTCTCCACCCTGGGCGCCCTTTCCCAATAAAATCTCTTGCTTTGTCAGCACGGGTGTCTCCTTATTTCCGAGTGTTAGACAAGAGCCCCATTTGGGCTCTGGAAAGGGTCTTTCTTCCTGCAACATTCCCACCATTGAGATAAACCAGCCTTGCAGAGAGGTTTTGTGACTTGCTGGAACACAGGCCCCTAGTGAGGACTGGGAGGAGGTAGGCCCCAACCTGGGGAGGGGAGCCTGGGAGAGCAGGCAGGCAGGGCTACAGACCGCGGGAGCCACTGTGCGAGGCCCCGGGGACTGATGGGTGGTTTCCAAGGATCCTGTGGCCTCAGGCATCTCTTCTGCAGTTCCAGTGCAGCAGGGGAAGAAATTGCCAGCTGGCATCCTGTTGCAGGAAGGGAGACCCTTCCAGGGCCCGAAACTGGGCTCTTGTTTAACACTCGGAAATGAATTGTCCAAGGAGACACATGTGCTGACAAAGCAAGATATTTTATTGGGAAAGGGCGCCTGGGCGGAGAGCAGTAGGGTATGAGAACCCAGGAGAACAGCTCTGCCACATGACTCGCAGTCTCAGGTTTTATGGCGCTGGGATTAGTTTCTGGGTTGTCTTTAGCCAGTAATTCCAACTCAGAGTCCTTCCTGGGGGTGCACGCCTTGTCCAGCCAATATGGATGCCAGAGAGAAGGATTCTGGGAGGTGGTCAGACATGTGGTGTCTCCTTTCGACCTTTCCTGAACTCTTCCAGTTTGTGGTGGCTTATTAGTTCTGTGTTCCTTACCAGGACCTCCTGTCCTAAAACAGCTCAGGCAAATGGTTACTATGGTGCCTGGCAAAGGTGGGCGGTTTCAGTCTGTGTGCTTCCCCTAACAATCCTAGGAATGCAAACTGCTTTGCAAAGATACTTAAAGTTTGCTGGTGTTGGGGGACCAATTATATTTACTCTTCCAGGAGCAGAAAGACTCAAGACAAAACCCCTGAGAGCTGCAGTCCTCTCACATAGGGCGGTGTTCAGGACCAAACGAACACAAGCTGTTCGTTCACAAACGTGCAGCCAGGGAACACTTTGGCAGGTCACTTTTGTTTCAGCAGGGGTTGGACGGTGTTAGGGTTGTTGAGTAGCTTTATAGAGTAAAAAGAGGAAATAGAGAGTTTCTGATAGGTTCTGTTCGAGGTGGGAGTTTGGGAGTAGGAGACTTTCTCACTGGTCTTTGGGTACATGTGGAAGTCCTTCATTGGCTGCAAGGTGGCACGTGAGCAATTTGGAGTCATTTCAAAAGAGTATTTCTTGTTTGGGATGGAAGATATTTTGAATCTGGCCATTTCCTGGAATAAGGGGATGGTGGGCAGTTGATGGGGTGATTTTTGCTGTCAAACTGTCATCATGGCCCCATTGGGGGAGTAGGGAGGCTGCCATCAAGGTAGTTTCTCAGCAGAGATCCAGAACAGAAGGCCCCTGGCTGGCTTCTCAGCCCAGCTGGTCACTAACTGGATGAGTCATTTCCCCGGACCTGTTTTTTGTCTGTACACTGAAGGGCGGGACCACCCAAGAATGTCAAACTGCTGACCCTTGGGCCAAATCCAACCTGATTGAGTTTTCTTTGGCTCAGAAATTATTATTAAGATTTTTACTTTTCATGCCATGAGGAAGGGTGTGCCTTCTCCAGTCCACAGCCCCTCTACTTTCTGCTGTGTTATACCTGCCAAGTTCCTGCCTTCAGGTAACCTGCTGTTCTTGTAGACGTCGGCCCTGTGCCCCCGACCCAGCTGACCTCCAGTGCCTTCCTGGTGCTGCCTGTCCTGTCTGTGGTTCTACGATTCTCAATGGCACCTTCTCACTTTCGCTGCCTCCTACAGTCATCTCACACCACCCTCTGCAAATATTTGACACTCCTGCTTCTTGAGTCAATTATTCCTTTCAGAAAACTGGAGAGAATGATGTAATTAACTACCTGAGAGAAAATGAACAGAGCAACGAACTATAACTACTGAGACCCACAATGGAGGCTGAAGCCTGGGGCCCCATTTGACCTCATCTGGCTAACAGCAGTCTGGTGCTTCCTCACTTGGAAGGAATCTGTCAGGAGAGGCCCAGTTCACACTGGGAGCCCCAGCCTTCACAGAGCAGGCATAGAGCGGCCTCAGCCAGCCCCCAGGCTCCAGGCCCCGTAGGCCAGCAAGCAACACACCCTACCCCTCCCCACCAAGCGGGCAGTGTCAGAATCAGCACCCCAGAGGGGCAAATCCTTTCCTCATGCACTGTGCCCAGGAACCAGTGACTCTGTCCCCGATGTGGGGCCTGGACACTGTTGTGTCGTTGGATCCTTGCATCCCAACCTCAAACCACAGACCAGATAAATCAAGTGGAACTGACTTCAAAGCAAACACTGAGCAGAGCCATCTGTGATTCATTCCTAAGCGGGGCCCTTTTCTAGTTATGTAACCAGAGAGATCCAGACAGAAAGACACAGATTGGAAGAACTTTTTTTTTTTAAACACAAAACTTTACAGTATTGGGATAATTATAGCTGTCATAGCATTGATTAATTTAACCTGTCAGTGATTTGAGTCTTTCTCAGAGTGGGTGACCAGCTTTTTGTAATTGCATTCTATCCTCCCACTTCCATCCCTAAGTAAAGGAAACAGCATCCTGAGTTCACAACACTTCCTTCAGAGCACCTGACCCTGGGCACCTTATTGTCAGGATGCTACAAAGGACACATTTCCCTCCAGACATCCTCCTGGGCTCATCACACAGTTGCTGCCCAAGCCACAGTCTTATTAGAGAATACTCCTTAGTCCCCTACCTGAAAGCAGTGTGAAGGTTAAGTTGACCTAGGCTTTTGAAGTGAGTCATTCACAAATCACCCAAAATATATGTTGTAGTTTGCAGATAATGGCAAATACTCCAGACTTTAAGAAACTATATTTTCCACACATTTGCAATTTTAAAACATTTTTTTCTAACTAAAATCTATCAATGAAGCAAACCAATGACTATAACAAAAATATATAATAGAGAACAAACTAGCAGTTAACAGTGGGGAGAAGGGTAGAGGGAGGGGTGAGATAGAGGAAGAGGGTTAAAAGGTAGAAACTACTAGATATAAAATAAATAAGTTATAGGGATGTAATGTGCAGCACAGAGAATATAGCCAATATTTTATAATAACTTTAGATGGAATATAACCTGTACAAATTTTGAATGACTATATTGTACACTGAAACTTGTATGACATTGTAGATCAACTGCACTTCAATAAAAAATAGACATATTAGAAGTATCTATTAATGTAAAAATTCTCAAAAGCATAAACAAAAAATAATTATCCCTTATCCTTGCCTTGGAGGATTATTCAAATGGTAAGTGATGAAAATATTTCCCTCCAGTCTTTGTTTGATCTTTGTTTATATTTCTAGAATTGAAACTATATTACATGGATAATCTTATATCTTGAACTTCTACTTAAATATTTGTCCACATAATAAAAAACTTTGTAATCTTTAACTAGCAACACTGCTTCAAATGAAATGGATGTACCGTAATTTTTAAAAATCTCCATTGGACAAAGGTTGTGTCCAATGTTTTACTAGTGTAATGCTTTAGTGACCATCTTTAACAATTCATTTCTATCTTCATTTCTCTTTGCTTTCATAGCATCTGTTCGTAGCAGTGTAATCAACTCTGCATCAAAGTGTATGTAAATTTTGGAACATTCTTAATACATTTCACAAAGATTGAGCCACCTTTTCACCATTAAGTATCAGTTCAGTTCAGTCGCTCAGTTGTGTCCGACTCTTTGCGACCCTATGAATCATAGCACACCAGGCCTCCCTGTCCATCACCAACTCCCGGAGTTCACCCAGACTCACGTCTATTGAGTCAGTGATGCCATCCAGCCATCTCATCCTCTGTCATCCCCTTCTCCTCCTGCCCCCAATCCCTCCCAGCATCAGAGTCTTTTCCAATGAGT
>NW_011494901.1:3236794-3240008 GCF_000754665.1 Bison bison bison
TATTGATATTTCTCCCGGCAATCTTGATTCCAGCTTGTGCTTCTTCCAGTCCAGCGTTTCTCATGATGTACTCTGCATAGAAGTTAAATAAGGAGGGTGACAATATACAGCCTTGACGTACTCCTTTTCCTATTTGGAACCAGTCTGTTGTTCCATGTCCAGTTCTAACTGTTGCTTCCTGATCTGCATACAGATTTCTCAAGAGGCAGGTCAGGTGATCTGGTATTCCCATCTCTTTCAGAATTTTCCACAGTTTATTGTGATCCACACAGTCAAAGGCTTTGGTGTAGTCAATAAAGCAGAAATAGATGTTTTTCTGGAACTCTCTTGCTTTTTCCATGATCCAGCAATGTTGGCAATTTGATCTCTGGTTCCTCTGCCTTTTCTAAAACCAGCTTGAATATCAGGAAGTTCACGGCTCACGTATTGCTGAAGCCTCGCTTAGAGAATTTTGAGCATTACTTTACTAGCATGTGAGATGAGTGCAATTGTGCGGTAGTTAAGTATAAGTATTTTTTTAAAACCTTGCTATTTTGACAAGTAAAAATGTAGAGTATAATATTTGCATTCATTTACCTGCTTTGGTTACCAATTAAAATAGTTATTTTTTTTTAAAAAATCTTTCTTAGTAATTTTCATTTTACCTCTTCTTAGAGTAGACACTGTGCAAGTCCACAGACTGAAGCTAAGGATGATTGTGAGATTCTTGGTGCAAAGATGCTCCCGTCTCAATGCAGACCCTCTGAAGGCAAGAGCGGTGAGGTCCAAAAAGAAGGTTAATTGAGCCAGGATATCAAGAGGAGGAGTAAGTCGGGGTGGTTTCCATTCCTGGTTATGTGGGTTTATGTTTGTGTGTGACAGATTGCCCTCAGAACTGAATGGCTTAAAATAACAAATGGTTATTATCTCAGTTTCTGTGGATCAGAAACTTGAGGGCGGTTTAGCTGGTGCTTTGGGGTTTCTCCTGAAGTTTCAGTCGAGGCACTGACAGGCTGGAGGAGCTGCCCTCAAGGTGGCTCATTCGCATGGCTGTGGGCTGGAGGCCTCAGTCCTCACACAGGGGCATCTTCACAGAGTGTCCTCACAATGGGAGGACAGCCTCCCCCTGGACGGATGATCAGAGAGAGAGATTAACACGGAAGCCACTGCCCCTTTTAGAACCTAACTGTAAGTGATGCACTGTCCCTTCCGGCATGTTCTGTAGGTCATAGAGACTCACACTATTACAGTGTGGAAGGGGAAGATAAAGAGCGTGGAGGCCAGGAGGTAAGGATTAGTGGAGGCCTTCTTGAAAGTTGACTTACCACCCTAGCTGGGTTCCTTTTTTGAGGAGAGGAGAGAATTAGCAGCAGGTAGTGGGAAAACTTCTCTATGTTTTGCACAGTTTGCTTAACCGAATACAGTTCTGTTGTCATCATAAGGCTGATATCAGCCAATATGCTTTGTCTGCATAAAGTCTGTAATTAAAAGACCCTTTGCTTATAGTTAGAGATAGAAGAAATCCAGGGCCCAGGAGCTTAGCTTCTGGTCCATCAAGAGTAAACCAGCCATTCCTCCTCTTCTGGGAGTGAGTGGACACTACTGTGGCCATGCTATGGTCACCTTGACTTATGTAATTGTCCACGTGACTGGCTATAGCCACAGAAATGGCTCAGAGGCTGTCAACTGTGCAGTATGGCAAACTCAGCAAGGACGTGCAGGGAGCCACGGGGCCCAGGCTGCATCACCTCTCCCCAACACGGAGTCCCCTCCCTCTGCTTATAGCCTGCTCGCTCACCCTCAGCCAAGCCCCACCAGTGCAAAGAAATGGCCGTGGTTCACCTTGGAGATGTTCATTTTCAGGCCCCAGCAAATGCCTCTTTGTCTTCCAGGCAGTTCATTTCAGCTGCCAGGACTCAAAAAGTTCTTGCCTAAGATGGAGAATTGGGCAGAAGCATTCCCACTTGGGACCGCATAAATGCCCACACAGTCTTCAGTGGGCCAAGCAAGGTCAGCAGGCAGCTATAAATGCCTCCCTGACAGGCCAAGCACGCCAGCCAGAGCCGAGCCTCTATCAGACCACTGTGCAGGGCAGCTGGGTGCTCACGAGAGAGTCTGGAGGACAGGCTGGCTGGGCTGGCAGCCTCCGGGGAGGGACCGAGGCTCGGTTTCTTCTCATACCCCGGCAGTGTGCAGGAGGGAGAGAACAGCAAGAAATGGCCTCCTGGGTATCCTCCTTATGACAGGGTTCGCATTTACTCCCCAGAGGAAGCTACTGGGGCCTCGGCAGTAATTAGCTAACGCTGACTCCAGAGTTCCGGGTGTGTAGACTGTAGACAATCAAGGCTCTAAGTGTGTGTGTGTGTGTGTGTGTGTGTGTGTGTGCGCACATGCACAGGTGTGTTTTCCCCCTCATATCATGGAATCACAAGAAACAAGGAAATTCAGAAGCCATCTCTAAAACATTATGCTTGAATATTCCCATTCCAGAATACTATTTGAGCCAGGCAGAAGTTTCTCTACAGTGTGTGAGAACAGGCTTGCTTCCTGCCGAGGATTGTTTTTTCTTGTGGTTGGTGGTCTGACTTAGGCATAACTTGGTTGTAGGAGGGGGATTCCTAACCCCTCACTAGACATTAAGGAACTGCAGCTACAGTGTATTACACGTCAATGATCCTCAAAGGGAACAACAGGAAGACAAAATATATTCTAGTCTAAACTCAAAGATAAAAATGCCTTTTCGTTTCCATAAAATGATACAAAAATGTGTGTAATAAAGCCCTATTAGTGAATATATTTGGTTTAAATTTTAGAATTCAGTGTATATTACCCCAAGGAAGTTTTGCAACAGATGATTTCCCAAAGGTTCTAGAGGCTGGTGACTAGCATTCTCAGTGACATGCTAAGTAGCCCTTCCCTGATGCATTTCCCAGACCCAACTCAGTGAAGGCTCAGTAAGTGTTCGTTGGATGGATTAATGAGTGAAAGAGATCCTTTCCTTTGAAGGCTAGCCTAGATTTTATTCTATCATGGAAACTTAAATCCCACTAAGAAAAAAAAACCTGAAAGACAGTATTATAGTATTATATCTTTTGCTGCTGCTGCTGCTAAGTCACTTCAGTCGTGTCCGACTCTGTGCGACCCCATAGACAGCAGCCCACCAGGCTCCCCCATCTCTGGGATTCTCCAGGCAAGAACACTGGAGTGGGTTGCCATTTCCTTCTCCAATGCATGA
>NW_011494901.1:3240264-3244254 GCF_000754665.1 Bison bison bison
ATTAAAAAAAAAAAAAACCACATACTTAGAAGAGCCCAGAAAAAAATGACTGAAAGATTACACCTGGCACTGGTTTAAAAAAAAAAAAATGTGTGTGTGTATGTGTGTGTGTGTATATATATATATATATTTACTTATTTATTTCATTGTCAATAAATATTTGTGGCATGTGGGACCTTTAGTTGTGACATGTGGCATTAGTTCCCTGACCAGGGATTGAACCCAGGCACTGGGAGCGAGGAGTCTTAGCCACTGGACCCTCAGGGAAGTCTCCACCTGGCACTGTTAATGCTAATTACCTCTGAGGACTGAGACTGACTTTAGGTAAGAAGACTACCACATTTTGCATAAATTCTGCCCTTCGGTTATTGTTCAACCTGGTAAAGCAAGTTTGCATCATTTTTTTTGGTTAAAAAATAAGAATTTTTAAAAGAACCTCACAATGTTCAGAGCACTCTACTATGTCATTCTATGGAAAAGAATGTTAATTTTTTATCAACAGAGAAACCAAAGTCTAAGAAAGTTCATCAGTTCTGAAGGTCAAGAAATTTCCTAACTTTGCATGAAATGATTTGAACTACCAGGCTAGTGGTAAGGAAAAAAGTTATAAAAAGTTAGCATAATATTGAGAACTACATCAGGTTCAATATTTATTTATTCAACAAGTACTTATTGCATGCTGTGGTTAGCTGATAGGTTTTTAAGTACAATAGGAACTGTGGCATAAAGGGTAATATTGTGGAAAGAAGTCAGGGTTCTAGGTGGATTTTTTTTTTAAGTCACCTAAAGTTCCTGTTGGAATCAGAACCTCAGACCATGGTATTTCCTTTGTCAAGGTTGGTTATTACAGCCTGTTTTTCATCTCAGTGCTTTATTTTCATTCCTTATCATGTAGAATGCCCATTTAACATGATGTGGTCATGTGATGTTTTTCCTATAGATTTATCATAATTGCAATTTTAAATATATAACAATCTATACACTCAAATAAAATAAACCTTCTAATGAGGGCTCAAGCTAACTACCTTAGGGAATTGCTCTTTTTGATTGTATTTTAAGACCATTAAAATATTTGTTTAGTGATTTATTCATCCTGGAGACAGATGTAAGGGTCGGTCTATTTTTCACATTACACTGGAGTTTTCTTTTTAAATATCCTCCTTGGCCTTGTGGTGAAATGTACATTATGATACTTCCTCACAGTGACACATGCAAAAGCATTATTCATCAAACAGTATTTTCAAGCATACTTCTCATTATTCTTTCAAGTACATAAACATAAGGAAGCCCTGTACTCTTCCCGCAGTATTAAAGGAATCAAAGATATAGTACAATTCCTGACCTGCCTGGACTGTGTTTTAAGGACAGGGTCACCATATTTCACATAAAGTTCCCTCTTGTTCTTTTTCCTTCCCCTCCCTCCCCCTCACCGAATACATAACTGTACTTGGTCTGATGCTAAATCAAGGTAAATGAGACGTGACCTATTAAAAAGGAAATGAATAATTCGAAAGAGGGGAAAATTGCATTCCTGGCTAGAAGCATGGACGTCATGGCTTGAATGTGTAGGTTTATTCCACCACTTCACTGGATGACTTTGCTTTTTGGGTGGCATGTCTTCCATCATCCAAATTACCTCATGAAATCAGCAAAGTAAGTCAAACCACATTTTGGTGCTATCTACTTTCCATTTTTTTTTCATGGTTCTTTTTAATGGGTTCTTTTTAATGAATGAATGTATTACAGCAGACTTGTCTTTGAAGGGTCTGTGGGAATAGTTCTTATTAAAGTCCTTAAAATTTGATCCAAATCAGGAAGTAAATGGTCTGTAAGAGTAGGCACACATATCAGTGTTTCATGGGTGAAACTTGTTAGTAGAATCCCTCATGTCTGTAGGAGAGCCAGCCTTGCCTCTCCTTACAGAATGTGGAGGAGGTGGTGAGGTTGGGGACCTATTCTCAGAAAGTCACTCAGGCATTTCCTTCATGTCCTTTGGGCCAGCCTGGGTGGTACAGGGCTCATCCAAGGAGGCCAGGTCTAGCTAAACAGAGAAAAGGGTCAGAGGGTAGAGATTCTTTGGCTGCAGGGTGAATAGAACATCCTCTGGGTGCCTCTATTATATGTTATGACCAACGTGGCTTTGATCAGACAACTTGCATAAAAACCACTCAGGGAACCGGTTCCTTAGGCTCTGTGTCCCTTGTCATTATCTTGAGAATTGCTACATCCTGGTCTTTGCACAACTTTTTGCTTCCTTTTTCTCTCTTTTACTTATAATAAGGAGGGAGATGAGAAAAAGTTTTTAAATTAATTTTTACTGTTGTATGGGACTTCCCAGGTGGCTCAATGGTAAAGAATCCGCCTGCCAATGCAGGAGATGCAAGAGATGCGACTTTGATCCTTGGGTCAGAAAGATCCCCTGAAGGAGGAAATGGCAACCCATTTCCTCCAGTATTCTTGCCTGGAAAATTCCATGGAAAGAGCAGCCTGGCGGGCTACAGTCCATGGGGTCACAAAGAGTCGGACATGACTGAGCATGCACGCATCACACATTAGAGTATGGTTGCGTTACAATGCTGTTAACTTCTACTGTATAGCATAGTGAATCAGCCAGTTCATTCAGTCACTCAGTCATGTCTGACTCTTTGCGACCCCATGGCTTACAGCACGCCAGGCCTCCCTGTCCATCACCAACTCCCGGAGTTTATGCAAACTCATGTCCATTGAGTCGGTGATACCACCCAATCATCTCATCCTCTGTCGTTCCCTTCTTCTCCTGCCTTCAATCTTTCCCAGCATCAGGATCTTTACAAATGAGTCAACTCTTCACATCAGGTGGTCAAAGTATTGGAGTTCCAGCTTCAACATCAGTCCTTCCAATGAACACTCAGGACTGATCTCCTTTAGGATGGACTCTTAGCTTTACGTGTACATATGTCCCCCTTTTTTGGGATTTCCTTCCCATTTAGATTACCACAGAACATTGAGTAGAGTTCTTTGAGTTATACAGTAGGTTCTGATTAGTTATCTATTTTATACTTACTATCAATAGTGTGTATATGTTAATCCCAATCTCCCAGTTCATCCCAGTCCCCTTTTCCTCCTTGATGTCCAGTCTGTATCTCTATTTCTGTTTTGCAAATAAGATCATCTATACCATTTTTCTAGATTCTAAATATGCATTAATATATGATATTTGTTTCTTTCTGACTTACTTCACTCTTTATGACGGTCTCTAGGGCCATCTGTTAAACACTCAGTTGTGTCTGACTCTGTGACCCCATGGACTGTAGCCCACCAGGCTTCTCTGTCCATGGGATATACCAGGCAAGAATACTTGGAGTGGTTGCCATTTCCTTCTCCAGGGGATCTTCCCAACTCAGGGATCGACCCTGGGTCTCCCTCATTGCAGGCAGATTCTTTACCATCTGAGCCACCAGGGAAGTCATTGGGTCCATCTATGTCTCTACAAATGACCCAGTTTTGAGTTTCAATACATTATAATCTGTTGTCCTCTTATGGAGTGAATAGTTCCTCTTACTTCTGGCCAGTCAAGGCCAATGTTGAGAGTAATAAGAAATAAATCTCCCTTACTATGATTACAGAAATGGTATGGACCTAACAGAAGCAGAAGATATTAAAAAAAGATGGCAAGAATACACAGAAGAACTGTACAAAAAAGATCTTCACGACCCAGATAATCACGATGGTGTGATCACTCACCTAGAGCCAGACATCCTAGAATGTGAAGTCAAGTGGGCCTTAGAAAGCATCACTATGAACAAAGCTAGTGGAGGTGATAGAATTCCAGTTGAGCTATTCCAAATCCTGAAAGATGATTCTGTGAAAGTGCTGCACTCAATATGCCAGCAAATTTGGAAAACTCAGCAGTGGCCACAGGACTGGAAAAGGTCAGTTTTCATTCCAATCCCAAAGAAAGGCAATGCCAAAGAATGCTCAAACTACCGCACAATTGCACTCATCTCACAC
>NW_011494901.1:3244354-3244799 GCF_000754665.1 Bison bison bison
CTCATCTCACACGCTAGTAAAGTAATGCTCAAAATTCTCCAAGCCAGGCTTCAGCAATATGTGAACCGTGAACTTCCTGATATTCAAGCTGGTTTTAGAAAAGGCAGAGGAACCAGAGATCAAATTGCCAACATTGCTGGATCATGGAAAAAGCAAGAGAGTTCCAGAAAAACATCTATTTCTGCTTAATTGACTATACCAAAGCCTTTGACTGTGTGGATCACAATAAACTGGAAAATTCTGAAAGAGGTGGGAATACCAGACCACCTGACCTGCCTCTTGAGAAATTTGTATGCAGGTCAGGAAGCAACAGTTAGAACTGGACATGGAACAACAGACTGGTTCCAAATAGGAAAAGGAGTACGTCAAGGCTGTATATTGTCAACCTGCTTATTTAACTTCTATGCAGAGTACATCATGAGAAACGCTGGGCTGGAAGAAGCAC
>NW_011494901.1:3244997-3247421 GCF_000754665.1 Bison bison bison
CAGAGACATTACTTTGCTAACAAAGGTTTGTCTAGTCAAGGCTATGGTTTTTCCTGTGGTCATGTATGGATGTGAGAGTTGGACTGTGAAGAAGGCTGAACGCCGAAGCATGGATGCTTTTGAACTGTGATGTTGGAGAAGACTCTTGAGAGTCCCTTGGACTGCAAGGAGATCCAACTAGTCCATTCTGAAGGAGATCAGCCCTAGGATTTCTTTGGAAGGAATGATGCTAAAGCTGAAACTCCAGTACTTTGGCCACCTCATGTGAAGAGTTGACTCATTGGAAAAGACTCTGATGCTGGGAGGGATTGGGGGCAGGAGGAGAAGGGGATGACAGAGGATGAGATGGCTGGATGGCATCACTGACTCGATGGAAGTGAGTCTGGGTGAACTCCGTGAGTTGGTGATGGACAGGGAGGCCTGGCATGCTGCGATTCATGGGGTCGCAGATTCGGACACGACTGAGCGACTGAACTGAACTGTACTATGATTAAAGCCACCATCAGCAAACACACTTTGTTGATGGAATTTTTTTTGTGTGTTAGCTTTTTTTCAAGTGATGGGGCCGTGAGGGGAGGAAAGCCCCCTCCGGTACACTGTTGCTGGGGGAGCAGCAGAGGGCCCATGAGAACTGCTATTGAGTGAGTGTTCCTTTCTATGAGAGAGTCCTTAGGGCTCTTACTAAAGAATTACACACACAAAATCAAGAAAGGAGGTGTTTGCAATTGTCTTTACAAAAACTAATGATGAAAAGCTTGAGTTGCCTGTGACAGACAAAAGCATGGTGCAGGTAACCACAGTATAACCTCAGAACATAACACAAAGTATTGGGACAGCCAGTTCTCTTAGAAAAGGGATTCAATTGTACTGGTTCTGTGAAACAGCGATACTTTAGCCTTGGTGTATAAATGTCCCTACATCTTTCAGGATTTGAGGAAGGCCATCATAAGAACCCGGCATTGATAGGATTACCAAACAGTGTCAAGTTGCTGCCAGAGAGCACTTCCAAAATGGAGTCCGCCAGTGGAAAATGTCATTTTAGCGTTTCATGTGAGCAGTGATCATCACTGCAATCAAGACTAAAATGACCTTACCTGTGCTTTCTGCTCACATAGAGATATTTGCCTTGGGAATATGTCAGTTACTAAGTTCTGACATATATAGACCTGAGATAAATTTGGACTTGCCCTCTCTCCCTCCTTCTCTTCATGATTCAAAATAACATAACAGCTTTCAGAGTTATTTATAACAAGCCCCAAACTGGAAAAACAACTCAAATGTCCAGATGAGTGGATGAGCAAATCATGGTACATCCATATGGTAGAATTCTACTCAATAATAGAAAAGAGCAAAGTACTGTGCACAGGGAGGGGAAGGGATCTCAAAAATGTTATACCGAGGAGAAAAAAAGATACGGAAGAGTACATGCGGCATGATTCAATTTATATGAAATTCCAGAAAAAGCAAAACGAATCTGTAATGACAGAGGACAGAGCAGTGGTTGCCTGGGGCTGAGGTGGGAAACTGCCAGCAAAGGAGCACAGAGGAAGTTTCTGGGTGATGGAAATGTTCTGTACCATGACCGTGGTGACGGTTATGAGGGTGTATGTATTTATCAAAACTCATGGAAATGTACACTTAAAATGGGAGCATTTTATTGTACGTAAATTTATCTCAATAAAGTTGGTTTCAAAACAAGAGCTGAAAACAGCATCAACAACAGACACTTGGCCCTGGAGTATTTCATTTGGGTCACGGAAAGTGCCTGTGATCTCAGAGGAGACACTCCAAACTGTTAGTTTTGTTTACTCCCAGGAAGTAAGAATTAGGAAGAGAGATGAGAGGAATGTATTTTGTTTTGTTTTATTTACTTTGTGCCCTTCTCATAAGTAGGTTATTACTTTTGTACTATGAAGAAGAAGAAAGGAGGAAGGATAAAGTCCGGGATAAGATAATGGTAGGCTGAGCGAGACCACCCCTTGCTCCTAATGTGCTTTCCTTTCTGGGATGGGTGTAACTATGTGTGTGGTTATTGTGTGGTTAAATCAACATCAGGCTGCAGGCTTGCAAGGGGGCGAGTCTCTATCAGACCCCCGTGTGGAGGCTGAGGGCCCATAATCTGGGATGGGGCTGGGTGTTCATGGGGGCACAGCTTCCCCAGGCAGGAAATAATGGGCCAGTCACATAGCCACAGGGATGGCTGGGGGAGGGTTACGCCAGCCCTACAGGACTATTAGGGTAAGGGCCTTCGGGCTTCCCAAAGAGCTTCCCTGACTTTGCACAGATTCAGGGTTCCTGCCTCCCATCCCCTGGGGTTTTTTAAAAGAGACACTGATGTATAGAACAGTCTTACATTACTGTAAGTTTGTACAGATCATATTCCTAAGATGTGTCTTTGTTTAAGAAAGTCTTGATTACATAAAT
>NW_011494901.1:3247521-3260573 GCF_000754665.1 Bison bison bison
GGCGAGTCTCTATCAGACCCCCGTGTGGAGGCTGAGGGCCCATAATCTGGGATGGGGCTGTGTGTTCATGGGGGCACAGCTTCCCCAGGCAGGAAATAATGGGCCAGTCACATAGCCACAGGGATGGCTGGGGGAGGGTTACGCCAGCCCTACAGGACTATTAGGGTAAGGGCCTTCGGGCTTCCCAAAGAGCTTCCCTGACTTTGCACAGATTCAGGGTTCCTGCCTCCCATCCCCTGGGGTTTTTTAAATTTCTTAAAAAAAAAAAAAAAAAAAAAAAATAAAAAATAAATTTCTTAAAAAAAAAAAAAAAAGTTGGTCCATCTCAGCTGGGTTAAGGGGATAAGAAAAATTTTTATATTGTTTCCTGTGTTTTGTCACTGAGTTTCAGAGAAAAGGAGAGCTGGGTGTCCTTGATGGCCAGACTTGGTGGTGACAGAAGGCATAAAAATGAGGAGAAAGAACCAAGGCTGCTTAAACAGACATTCCTACTGCCCACCGCCCCCCACCCCCCAGCAGTTCTTCCAGGATTTTCTGTGAAAATTTGGGGGTGAGAGGTGGGCAGAGCGATGCTTGATTATAATAACATATACCCAATAGAAAAGAACTATTTCAAGATTAGCTACACTGCAATGTGTCTTTCCACATGCCAAGAAGCGGGTTTGGTTGGCCCCCATTTGCCAGGGTGATTTACAGAAGCCTTTGAACACCGACGCTTGTGGCCCTGCGAAGGCCAGTGACTAACTGACCTGTCTGTGTATGGTCCACTTCGGAAACAGAAACTTCCCCGGTGGCATGGGAAAGAAAACACCAACCTAATCCTGAAAGGGTAACTTTAAACCAAAGCCCAACTGAGAAAGAGAGCAGGAGAGAGACTGCCAGCTGAGCCAGGCCAGAAATAAAAGTCCCATTGTCCCAGCTGAGGCCAGCTCCAGGCGCACGCTCCCACCCCGCCTGGCTTGCTCTGCATGCTGACACTTCTGGTACCCCAGAGAGCGAGAGAGTGCATTCCAGAGGCGGGCAGCCTTCACGTGGAGCTGCAGCTAAAGGAGAAGTCACGCTGGAGACACAGGGGTGTAGGGCAGAGGGAAGTTATGTCATGGAAAATCATTAAGCACTGATGGAGCCAACCTCAAACCTGCCAGAAAACAGGGCTGAGGAATTTGGAAGGACTGGGTCCATAGGAGGACAGCAAGGGGTGGGGTAAGAATAGCAGAGGTGAGAAAGGGGAACAGAGGAGGGAGGTCTTGCTCCAGGAGGGAGTCCAGGTCCTCGCAGGCTGCAGTGGTCATCTGGGCATCCCACTGGGAGCAGTCTCCATACTCAGGCAGCAGCTCACTGTTGGGGACAGGAACGTCTGGGGCTCATCTGCATAACACTGGAAGGATAAAAATCCCCAAGATAAAAAATTTAAAAGAATGGAGAGACCATTGACAGAATGCAAAGTGGCAAGAGATGAGATGGGTGTCAGGAGCCATGGATTTTAGTCTCGGACCCCAACAAGTCAGCTGCCCGCTCTAGGTTGGATGTCAGAGGGAAGCCGCCGGGCGCTGCCTCTGCAGTCCTTTCTCCTCCTGGTGTGCTGAGATCCTCTGAGTATGTGCCTCCTGGGTCCAATCGAGGGGTTGTCCTTCCCTGCCTTCTTTCCCCTTATCATCCATTCTCAGGACGGCTTTCCAGAATCACCGAGGTCTCCCGCAGCTGGGAAATTGCCCCATTCTCTAACTGAAACCTGTTCTCATCAGAAATCTCAACCCCTCAAACTGGATGAAGGTGGGTGAGTGGAGCTTG
Source organism: Bison bison bison (assembly GCF_000754665.1). Lineage (NCBI taxonomy): Eukaryota > Metazoa > Chordata > Mammalia > Artiodactyla > Bovidae > Bison > Bison bison. The sequence goes on from NW_011494901.1 coordinate 3,249,313, forward strand.
GAGACCTTCAGGGTCCTGAGTGTTGGGCAGGGAAGTTGCTGCCACTGTGGTGACAGGAGCCCAGGAAGAGGAGTCTGGGCATGATGAAGCTGTGCTTAGAAAAGTGTAGCTTTACATCCTGGGCCCTCCGTCCTCATCTTCAACTCAAGAAAAAAAAAAAAGGAAGCTATTCCCACAATTTAAGAACAGTCTCAAAATGTGTCCTTCATTATAAATGGGCTGCATTCCCAGAGGAGTTATTCATCTAGGTATGGTTCTGAAGCTCCTGGGTTCACACTCAAGCCTGGGGGTTTAGCTTCAGGTTTGGCTTTAACCAGTTCTGTAACCTTGGTAGAACCAGGATGCCTCTCTGGGACTCAGTTTCCTCTTCTGGAAAGCAACAGGCTGTCAACATCTCCAGGTTGAGCCCTGCGGTAGTCCAGAACTACAAACATTTATTCAAGGTGAATAATCGATCCATGGGTGGCTCCTTCTACCTGCAGTCAAAGGAGGTCCAAGCAAAGGAGTGCCCGATGAGGGAGGCGGGATCCAGGCAAGGAGGACAGAGAGAAAGGGCACATTCCCCAAATGTGATTTCCTATGCCCCCTCATTCCACCCCATCCCACCCTGCAGCCTCTAATTATTACAAAACAAAAAAAAGCGAGAGGCTGGGCCACAAGATCTCTGGCAGTCCTCGCAGACGTTTGCTGATGCTGTGAGCACAAGCCATCTTTGGCGCACCCTCTCTGCCATCCTCTCCTACTTCTCCATCCTTGTCAGCCTGTGGAGGCGGAATTGGTGGGATTGTGAGCTCCTGGAAGTGACGTTTAGCAGTGCCCTTGGTAGAGACACCTAGAAGCACGTGAGGGCAGTCTTTTGCCCTGATGCATGCCCTTTCTCAGCAGCACAGACAGCCGGAGCAGATGGCGGGGAGGGCTCCATAGTTGTGTGATCTTGGAAGGGCCCCTCACTTGGTTTAATGCTCTGCTGTCACCATTTTAACAGTTTGAAATAATTTTTTAACAAGGGGTCCTGCATTTACATTTTGCACCAGGTCCCACAAATTATGGAACTGTCCCAGGAGGGAGCCTTGCCAGTGGGCAGCTTCCTGGATCAGGAATTAGTCGGGACAGATCTAAGCAGGGCACCCTTACCATAGTTGCCAGCTCCATAGACTGAGGGGTAAGAGATCCATGGGATATATGGACATTGCTAAATATACAGGTGCACAAGCACGTGAAAGGAACATATACTTGGAACTTTTAAGTAGGGAGGGTTTTTTTTTTTCAATAAGCACAACAAATGTATATATCTAAGGGGGTAGATACATTCCTGTAAATATATATATATGAATATTTGTTTATACACACACACAGATAAACCTTAAAATGGCTAGAGAGACCTTGAGCAATTTAAGATCAATAGTGACTCAAATGTGCATGTGCTTTGTACTGAGCAGATTTTCTTAACTCATTCAAAAGATTCTAGTAAGACATTTAGACTTTGAAAACTTTACAGAGGTGACTTTTGAAGAGAATATGATGGAGGAATCAGGCCATAAACCTGGGTCAGGACTGTCACTTGGACAGGAGGAAGTTTACACATTTGTTGCTGTTATTATCTTTCAAAGGAGGCGTGCATTGCATTCTCTGGACAGTCATAGACTCAGGAGAGTAACAACTTACTTGTACTCATCTTTGTGTCTACCGTCTGCCATCAGAGAATCTGGTAAAATTAATATTTGCTTAATGAATGATTACTCATCTCCAAGAGGACAGAATTTTTTTTCTTGAAAACCATTACATATTTAATTAAGGTGGATGATTATATATTTAGCTTTGTAAAAGTATCATGGATTAGTACAACACTGGATGACAAAGACCATTGACTATTATCTAGTCCAACCCTCTCATTTTATAGATTAGAAAATTGAGGCTCAAAGAGCCTAAATAAGTTATCTGAGGTCACCTAGCTAATCTGTACCAGAACCGAGCTCTTCTGCCATCTAACCCAAGTGAATTTTTCCACTAACCCACCCTGCCTTAAGAATCAGGAAGCAAAAATACAGAGTCTTAGGTGTTTACTCACCACTTATATATAGTTTCCCTAACCCTTCATTATGGAAAAGAAGAACGTAACTGTTTTAATTGCCACCTGCAAAAGGAGTTCACAATCTGCTACAGTTGCTCTTTGGCAAGCCCCTGGGAGAGACAATTTGAGATCTGAAGCAAAATAAGGAGAAAAGAAGGTTTAATAAAAAGCTTTTTATTTGTAGATTGGAATTAAGTGCTCTGTGCCAGACTGTTGGCTTTTTCCTGACTTCACCACTTGCTGCTTTAACGCTTCAGCGAGCAGAAAATTGGAGAGTAAGAGTGTCAATCACTCGGACCTGCCAAGTGACACCCCCTCAAACCTAAGCGAAACGTAATATTCTGCTTGCTCAGAACAACTCCAAAACGGCCTCAGCTCCATCCACACCACGGGCTCCGAGGAAGCTGTAGTAGTTATTTTGTTTGACCAGAGCATCTACCCCTTCGTATGATTGATTCCTTAAAGCTGCATTTCTAAACAGGATCGTCTGGGTCACAGGTGGCCAATCAGATGCAGCCCCTAAGCCCCAAACTGCCAGGCAGGGCCGACATCAGAGCTCTCCTTTCAGGGAGGGTGGAGCAGTGACCAGACACCGTTAAGACTTAGCCAGGAAATTAGTGAGGTGCAAATTGCATGGTGGTGGCTGCAGAGCAAGAGGAAAATTGCAGGCCATTGCCTGGAGAGAGAGAGAAATAGCAGGGTGGTATTTTGGGGCCTGGCGACACTGGGCCACTGGGCTTGCTCGTTGTCGTCATTGCCTTAAAACACCCATGCACGCACGTGCGCGTGCGCACACACACACACACACACACACACACACACACACAGCAACATTTTCTTGAAGTACAGTATAAAAAGAGAAAAGTGCACAGTCATAAAGTTCAATGAACTTTCATAACCCTAACTGGCAACCTGCACCCAGATCAAGAAAGTGAACATCCCCTGCGGTCCCATCCAGCCACCCCACTCCAAGAAGAACAGCTATTGTGATTCAGCCCTATCTTTTCACTGAGGAGGAGGCAGCCTGGTGGAGACAGCGAGGTTCTTCCCACAACCCCAAGGCGGGCTCCGCCTGGCCGCCTGCTGGGCCCCAGCCAGCTGGGCAGCGCCCGTGGGTCTTGACAGGAGGGCCGGTAGAGGCACCTGGAGGGGCCCGCGGAGGAGGGCAGCTCCCGCGCCGGCGAAGGCGAGGCTCCGGACTCCAGGCGCTTGGTCGTACTTGACAGCATCTAGCTGTTCATAGAGGGCTGCTTCTGTTTCTTTTTTGGTGTTTCTGTGGGTTTTCTCTCTTTGTAGGCTCTCCGAATTGCTTTATAGTGGTCAACCATTCTGCGGGAGGAGCAGAGGCGGGCTTGCTCCGCCAGCTTCCTGTCAGGCGGCAGAGTCGGGCCTCCCTGGCTTGGCAGCTCCCGCCCCGATTCCTGTGGCCTGGAGTCAGGGCTGGTTTGGTTCAGTTTGCCACCCGGGTGCGGTGGACTGTTTTGCCCTGCGTTAGATGCTGTTTCTGAGGAGAAGTGAGCCGCCTGAAACAAGTTTCATGTTCTGCTCTGAGCGATGGTTTGGTTTCTCTCTGGTGTAGGGTCCCCTCAGTCTGGAGCACACGTTTGTACCCAGGAGAGAGAACCCGTTTCCACATGGGCATCAAGACTGGCAGCCAAATTCCCTTTGTATTTTCAGTGGAGTGGGGAGAGGTGCTTACATGCTCATGGGAGGAGATCTGTCCTGATTGGGCAGATCTGTGGCTACATCCATAGCTTGGGGGAAAGAGTTCTTTTGCATCTCTGGGTTCACCTCAATATTCTTCTCAAAGCCCTGGCCTCACCAGGTGTCTCTTCTTACTAACACCACTCCAAGCTTCTTGGACCTCAAGTCCAACGAAGGCTTTTTAGCCTAATCTTAAATCATCCCAAAGACAGTGATGGTGCTGTTGACCTGTCTACAAAGACATTCTCTTCTCCCTCAGCTGTAGGATGTCAGGCCTTCAGAGTCTTCTTCTGCACCTCAGGCTCCTCCAGTTCAGTCTTTCATTGTCTCTTTTTCTTCCACTTCTCTTCTTGGGCTTGTGCTTTCCTACACTTCCATCCTTCACTCTCCAACTTTGCACCCTTCTGCTGTGTTCTTGCCTTGAGAATCCCAGGGACGGGGGAGCCTAGTGGGCTGCCATCTATGGAGTCGCACAGAGTCGGACACGACTGAAGTGATTTAGCAGCAGCAGCTGGACCATCACATGCACCCACGTGGCTCCAGCCTTACATCTAGATTGCCAACCAGACTTATTTACTATGTTTAAAGGTCCAGGTTCATCACTGGCCTCTTCATGGACCCTCTACAAGCATCCACAGCAATTGCTTTCAGCTCTGGGTGCCCCCTAGAATCATAGCACCTTTAAAAAAGTATAACCTTTGTATGAGCTTCACTACCTGAGCTACTGATTCAGTTAATTTGAATAGGACCTGGACATCAGTATTTTAAAATCTCCTCAGGGAATTCAAATGAGCACTCAGAAATTAGGAGACCGAGGCACAAGATACATGAAGGTAAACAGCTGGGATGCTTTGGACAGAAACTCCTTTGCGTTCCTACACTAGGCCCTCCTCCAGGAAAATAAGTCACAACTCTGGCTCTAGATTTTTCAAATCTCTATAATAGGCGTTAACTGATGAGTCCATGGCCCAGCTGGGAATCAACACTGACCCTTGGGTTAGACATGCAAAACCTGAGGCGGACAGGTAAGACTGATTCAGAAGACTAGTTCTCCACTCCTTTCTCAGCATAACTGTCCTCCAACCCTGTTGGAATTCTGGGGTTGGTTTAGGGTGTTTTAAGGCCTTAAGCTCAGTTTCCCAGTCAGTCAAGTGCTTCCCACTTCTCCCAGTGCCCGAAGTTCTCTGACTATAGAATGATCAGCAAAACAAGAACAGAGGGGCTGACAGGAAATGTATTTCTTAGGAGTAGTATCAGAGGCCATTACAGGAGTCAGAATAATCCTGAGCCTCCCTCAGCTTCTCTAGTGATCAAAATGAAGGCAATTCCTACTTTTAGAGAAGGCGTGAGAAGCAAACAAGAGATAAATGAAGTTGCTAAAACATTATCATTATAGTTTAATTTAATCCAGAAGTGAGTTTACTCACACAGGGCCTTAAAAAACTATCAAGCGTGTGCTCAGGAAACAACTTTAGAGATAATTCCATTCAACCGCTTCATTTCACTGTGGAGGAAACTGAGCCCTAGCAGTTAAGAGACTTGCCCAAGGCAAAACATTGCTGGCCAGGTATCAGCCTTCCTAGTTCAATATGCACTTCACTCCAGGCTCCCCTAGAAATTCATGCCACACCCAGGTGGCCCAGCTGGACCCTTCACACATCACCTCTCCAAACAGAGTGCCCTGTTGGGGGCCCAGGGTCATTTATGACCTACCTTTTCCAAAGAGAACCAAAGCTCTTGTCCCCTTCTCCCCATCCTGCTTCCCTCTACTGAAGACTCTGAATGTAGGTGGTCTGAGGTTCAGTGCTTAGAGCTTCAAAATGTCCATGGCCTTCCTGCCTCTTCCTGCTGCACCTTGGGGTATCTCCCTGGTGGGGTAAAATTTGGAGGTAGAGGGAGTTGTTAAAACTAGAAGAGTCTTGGCCCAGAGAGGATACCTGTTCTCTGCTGCTGCTGCTGCTGCTAAGTCGCTTCAGTCGTGTCCAACTCTGTGCGACCCCATAGACGGCAGCCCACCAGGCTCCCCATCCCTGGGATTCTCCAGGCAAGAACACTGGAGTGGGTTGCCATTTCCTTCTCCAATGCATGAAAGTGAGAAGTGAAAGTGAAGTCGCTCAGTTGTGTCCGACTCTTAGCGACCCCATGGACTGCAGCCTACCAGGCTTCTCCATCCATGGGATTTTCCAGGCAAGAGTACTGGAGTGGGGTGCCATTGCCTTCTCCGACCTGTTCTCTAGCACCAGAGAAACCTATGTTTGACCCTGGGCTAACCTTGGACCAAGTATGAATCCCCTTTAAGCCTTCAACTCTCTCACCTATGAAATGGACATCACACTGAGATCTGCCTTGTGGGGGTTATTATGAGAAATGAGACAGTTTCCCTAAAGCAGTGATTCCTCATACATGACTGCACATTGGAACTACCTACGGTGCTTTAAAAGCACCCACCTACGCACACACACAAACACACTGATGGCTGGCTAATAACCCAGAAGTTGTGACTTAGTTGCTCTAGGCATCTGGAATTTTTAATTCCCTCAAGCAGTGTTAACTGTGTAGCCAAGATGGAAAGCATGGATGTAAAGGGCTCAGCATAGCACTTGGGCAAGTGGTCAGTTAACTGATTGGTTAACTTCTCATACAAGTTAATGTTGATGATTCAAAGCTCCCTTCCCTACTGGAACCTCACAGGCCCTTTAAGGACCTTTCCTTTTGGATGTTCTGGGGAGGATCTTCTTCCCTTTACCCAACCTCAGTTCTGCCCAGGGCTCTCTGAGTTTTCAGACACATTGGACGGTTTACTCCAGTTCTAAGAGGTCACTGGAAGTGAAAAGCTTCCAGATGGTAGGTGCCTGTCCCCAGACCCATTCCAAGTACCTCCCGGCTGTGTCTATTGTGTCTGTTAATCTTTTGGTGCCTTCCTTATATAAAAGGAAGGGCTGGGTTTTGTGCTAAGCAGTTAGGACAGTAAGTGGGATGATAACTTCTGCCTGGAAAATCATTAGCTGCAAGGGAGAAATTAGGCAAAGTCCGTGTGCAAAGAGCTTCGAGACAGGCCAGGCCTGCCAGCGGCCCCAGTAAGCACTGGTTTCGGACCGTTATCTTCGCGGTAAAGATTTGCAGGTCAATGCTGCGACCACCTTACAGAGATGGGGAATTCCGCTCGGGAAGGCAGCGGTAGTCTCCCAGCTGGTTTTACCAACACGCAGACACAATCCCGAAAACCGCTCCCTTTCAGAGCGTTTCTCGGGCCCTTCCCCACTCCAGTTCACCTCTCAGCTGCGCCCTGACAAGCTCCAGCTCACGGCGCTGGGGAAGCGTAGAGCACAAGATTCAGTTGCGCCGGGCGCTGCCCCTCGTGGAAAATCGTGCGCCTCGCTGGGGTGCGCGTAGCGCGTCGGAACGCTCTCCGAAGGCAGCCGAAAGCCAGCTTTCTGGGCAGGGCGCACACGGGTCAGTCGCCGGCCGGGCCCTCTCCCAGCCTCTCTCAATCTGGCAGGCCAGATCCCCGAGCCCCTGGGGCTCTGGTGCTCCGGAGGGTCGCGCCAGGGATCCAGACAGACGGCCCCTCCTGGAGGTTCCTCCGATGTGTCTGAGAAGACAAACCGCTGCCCAGGCCGCAGAGGACCCGGCGGCGGAGGAAGCGGCTCAGCACTTGGCGGGACACATCACGGTTGACGCTGGCTGCAAGCGGAGCACAAGGTCCACGCTCATGGTTCTTTGCCGCGACCGCGCGGTGGATTGCGAGGGCGATTCGCGGCTCTCCGTGCATTGCTTCTGGGACGACGCACTACAGTTCCAGCTCACGACCACCTGCGTTTTAATCTCGGCACCTGAGAGAAGCCTCAGTTTCTCCCAGCCCGTCACTCCTTTTTAGGTGGCATAGTGTCAAGACCAAGATTTAAAAGTCTGTGTTCCGATCCCTGCCTTGCCACTTACGGCCATGTGACCCAGAACAGATTACATGATCACTGCCTCAATTCCTCATCTGTAAAATGGACACGATAATATGCCCACCCATATCGGGTGTTGTGAGGAATCAATGAATGTAAAAATACCACAGTGTGAAGCACGTGATAAACACTATATAAGTATTTGACATTGTTAATAGAGATTATAATATTCACCTTGCAGGGTTGCTATATTAAATAAAATAACGTAGGTAAATTGCTTGTATTAGGTGGGAGGCAGATAAATATTATGTATTAGTATTACTATTAGTTCTGGGAAATCGAATTTCTTTTTCCTTTTCTTTCTTTAAAACATTTTTTTTAATTTTGATTGGAGTGTGGCTGATTAACAAACAATGTTGGGATAGTGTCAGGTGAACGGTGAAGGGACTGAGCCATACATACACACGTATCCATTCTCCCCCTCCTTTTTATTTTTTGTCTTTTCTTTTTTCACATCTTGGTCTCCTCACTTGCACGTGCTCACCGGGACAGAATGGTGCGATTTGGGGCTTCAGGCTCAGTATAAAATGGCCCCTGGGCCATTTCCCGGGGCGTTTGGAAAGGTGTTCTTCAGCGTTGTCAGGCTAGGGCCGCGCTTTTGTTTGCAATAGGGCAGCGAGTAAATTATATCCTGGGCTTAGCAAAGCAAGAAATAAACACATTCACAGTAGGACTCTTCGGATCGACTATTTCTCTTTTGTATTTGTTCTTGGACGTTGATGGTCCGCTGCAGATTAATGCAACACTGATGTGTCTTAATGGTTGGGAGCTGAAGACAGACGTTAGCTTCACCCCGCCAGGGCCGCCTGGGCAGCGTTTGGAACCACCAGCAGGGCAAAGAAGGATTCGTAATGTCACTTTCTCCCTCTTTCGTCCAATACTTAACAACTGAGTTCCTGCGGAAACACCTTCCGGGTTGCTAGTGAACTTAAACATGGCTGCTTCTGCTATTATAATTTTCTGCTCCAGCAAAAAGTGGAAGTGCCCTTCTGCAACCGGGTACCACTTTTGCCGCGGCTGGAAGCATTTAAACTTTATGTATAAAACTTGGCTGGGCCAGGCAAACCGGCTCACCCAGGACACCTGCTGTGAAATATTAAAGGACAGCAGAGGCTGTCGGTGGCCTGAATGTTGGTGGTGGCAGTATCCTAAAAATCAGCCTGAGTGGCTGCTGAGACCCAAACCAGGAGTTGTACTCCTGTTCCCTCCCCAGGGTGCTGCTGGCCTGGCAAAGCACTGGCGGTAAGGTGGATGCCTCTGGAAAAAATAACCAGGAGCCTCTTCCTTTGCCGTTCATTTGGGGATCTCAGTCACTAGGGTGCTTCCAAATGAATTCAGACTCCTTGCCCAGGCCCAGAACTCTCCAGAGCACGACCACCCACCCCCACCCCCCGCCCACACCAGCAACAGAATTTGAAGCAGAGGAGGGCCAGCGCGCCCCAGGCTATGGGGAAGCTCTGGGGAAGCGGGGCAACCGAGGAAAGAGAGATGCGCGCCTGTTGGCTCCGGATTCATCCAAGTTTCTACCTTTAAAGGAACAAGCGCCTTCCCTCGGCTTCACCAGAATGACAGATCCAAAAGAAAAATTTATGGCAGGGCAGATCTTAAGAAAGCCGTTGTGAGCCCGCGTGTACGCCGGGGGAACCAGACTGGCCCGGGGATGTTCGCGGGTGCGTTCGGTTGCCCTCGCCTCAGATGCGCTGTTGTTTATAAACTTGTTTCGGGCTTCAGGGCAGCGACGCCGCAGTTCGTGCTGGATGCCTTTCGTTCTGGAAGGGAAGGGCAAACAAACCAATCTTTGGCAACATTCAGCCTGCCCATGGCATTGCGATTCATGACGGTTTTCAGTGTAAATGCGTTTCGTAAACTCCAAAGCGACGATTCTGTTTATTTGTTTTGGTGCAGGAAGGTTAGCAAAAGCACTGGAGCCATCCTTCGCGTTTCTCTTTGATTCTCAGATTTACGGGTTTTTACTCGGCGACCCGGCTCGGGCCGTCCACCTGCCCTCCCATGGACCCGGCATATCGAACCCCAGACCCCGGTCCCCGCAGCAGCTCAGAGGGAGGCGATTGCAGAACTTATCAACCCCCTCCCCAGGACCTTGAGTTTCATCTCTTTCTTTTCCCGCTGCATGTTCAGTTTGTTTTCTCAAGACCTAAGCAATTTTTAATGTACTCTATACTTCCCGCTTAATCCTCATCGTTTATTGTATAATTATAGTTTCAAAGTGATTATGTAATTAAAATCATGTTTCGTTGCAGCAGGACTTCAAAAGGGCGGCAGACCCCAGCTCTGGCATTATTTTCTGGTGATGTAATAATTTCCCTGTGATATTTAAAATAAACACATTAGTTCAAGAATTCCAAACATGTCTCAAAGTATATAGTAGGCTTGATTGGCACGAGGCTGTGTTGTAAAGAAATGGTAAAACCTATCACTACTTTAATATATTTCTATGCTCCCATGCAGGGTAAATTATAGGGTAATGGGGCGCAGGCGATGGTAAGCTCTGTTTATATAATCCATTTCTTCACACGAGTTCCCATTGCTTTCCCTTCCCTTTGCTGTATGTGGTGGTTCTCTGATCCCCTGACCTCAGCCATGTGTTTTCACTTTTTCTTCTGATCTCAATTCCATGACCAGCGGGGAATAAAATACAAATTGAATAGTAACCATTCACAGGCCGCTCTTTTCAAACTGTTGTTAAAACCTCTTTGTCTTGTCTAGCGGTTGATAGATAAATGTGTTGTATTTCTCCCGACTTTTTCCCCCTCTTCTTTTTTTTTGGTCTGCTGCAAAGGAAAAAACTACCCTCCTCAGCCCAATATGCTCTTTAAAAATTAAAACCCACACCTCCTTTCAAACCCTCCCCTGCGCAGCCCGCTCTTCTTGCTCTGCCCATTGGTTCCGCGGAGGTGGGAGAGTTGGTGGATGCACCGCACGGAATAAAGAAGCGGCGGGAGCCGAGGTCGGCTTGGGGATAGACGCGGCGCCCCTGTGTGAGGTCCGCTCCATTGTCCCGCGGCCTGAAGGTTCTTTTAGCATCGAACCTGTATCTCCTCTGAGGTCTTAGCGGAGCGCCCAGCACTGGCAGGGAAGTTAGGGGGCTGCCTCTCCTAGAAATCTGGAAGGAGCCTGGGAGAAGGAAGTTATAGTGAAAAATTCCTCCTTCTCCCGCCTTTTTCTTTTCATGGATAGATCTTTGAAGGCGAGGTTGACAAGAGGCCCAGGTTTTACAGCTTTTCTCCCAAAGGAGAAACACATTGGCTCCTGATTTCTGCGCCTTGCCTTTACCAGATCTCTCTTCCTTCTACCTCCTCGGCTTCTTTTCCGGAACGTAAAGGCAAAAGAAAATAATTGTAAAAATTTCCATCCCTGCAGCCTGCCCTTCTTTTCATCAGAGCTTCTTCGGGGTCAATGGCGCAGCAATGTCTTTGTTACTCCGCTGCCAGCGGGGGGCTAGTGGGGGTGGGAGGCGAGAGAGTGGAAAGGAGAACTTCTGGGGGCGCGGGACCCACTATCTCTGTATCTCC
>NW_011494901.1:3260673-3261276 GCF_000754665.1 Bison bison bison
GCCGTCGGCCCGCGTACCTGTAAGCTGAGCCCCGCTCACATGCTTCACATTAAACCTCCGTGCCCGGTGCCTTTTCTCTTTTTTTCCTTCGAAAGGGTTCTTATAAACTTCCCTTCGTTTATTTAGCCTGGTTTTCATTGCTCCAGTTTTGCATGGGTTGCCTTTGTTTAGTTTATTAACCCACGGGGTTACTTTAACTAAACATTTGGGCTGAATACTTTGGGGTTGAATTTCAACGTTTTCTAACGAAATTACCGAGTTTTTTGAAGCCGCACAGAGAACGCTGTGTTGAGTTTATTAGTCAATTTAACAGACTATAAGGGAGGGGAAAATATGAATGTAGGACAGTTCGGGCTCGTACCCACTGGGCGGAAGCAGCTTGCGAACCTTCGAGGTGGAGGCTTCACTGGCGCTAGCGGCGCGCGGGGACGGCGAGGGCGCGCTCCCAGAGACGGCAAAGCGCGCACCAGGGGCCCCAGGCCCAGGCCTCCTCCGCCCGCGAGCCCAGCTCCCCGAGGCGCGCGCCCGAGCCATTCTTGCCACGCCAAATTCCGGTGCAACCGCCGGGCTCCCAGGAACCAGCCGCCTGCGCGGAACTGGGGG
>NW_011494901.1:3261505-3266345 GCF_000754665.1 Bison bison bison
CCGGAGAGGGGGCAGGGCTACGTGACTCCCGCGCTCTCCCCAGGCTGTCACCCGCCACGTGTTTTTTCGGTGCCAGAGGCGGGGGAGAGCTCTGCACCAACAACTCCCCTACCCCCACCCCATACCCTGCCCCCTGCTCCGCGTCGTGGGATGATCTAGGGAAAGGGGATTGTGGTGGAATCGGTCTGAAAGATTGGAGACTTTTCGAGGGCAAACTCCCGTGGTGGGTGGCGAGCAGGCTAGCCGCTCCATCCTCCGGCCGAAGTGAACCTCTAGCCCCCTGGAGACTGGAGGTCTTTGTTCTAAGCCCGAGGAAGACCCTGGGGAGCTGGCCACACAGATCTACTCTTCGTTCCGGACCCAACTGCGTCATCGCCCCGCCTGCTTGGTCAAAGGGAGCAGAAATGGTGAAGTGGGACTTTCTGACCCTGCTTCTCTGGTCGCTCCAAGTGGAGCAATGAGGACTAGTTTCCACAGCTTCTTTTCCTAGCCAGCCACTTCCCCTACTTATCATACACTCTCATCCTCCACCGGACTTTGGCACAGTGATGCCCAGTAACGGGTGGCCTGGGTAAACCATCCTTGACCCCTAGGCCTTTCAGAGGAAGCTGAGAACTTTGCTGTGTGTGTTTCTTCACAGCAAAGTTGTGAAGGATGAAGTGGAAGCTGGAACACAAGAAAAAACCCTTGAACTAGCTGGGGAGGGAAGAGGCTGGAGGGAATTTAATGCTGAGATTCCTTAACTGGTATAGCAGGTTGATGAGCTTCACGTGGGTGAAAAGTGGGGTTTCTTACTACAGCATGCAGCTACCAGGGCCCTGAACCCCAACATTTTCAAATTTAGTTATAAGAGGTAGTACACACAAGAAGTTCAAAATTCACAGATACAAAAAGGGTGTAACAGAGAAAACCTGTCATCCCTCAGGCTCCCCATTCCCCTTCCTAGAGGTGACCACCACTGTTAGATTCTTGAGAACTGTTCTGGAGAAAATTGCAAGCTTTTGCTAAAGGCCTATCCACCTCTTTCCTTGCTCTGCTTCCACCTTCTGTGCACTCCCTGTACACTTGCTGACCATTCAGTGTTTCTAAGAGAGCCCTTCCCACCTTAGAGGCTGTTGCTTGTCACCCCCCTTTTCTCTAAACCTGTCCACACATCCCCTAGAGTTCTATTAGCCTGTCAGACTCAGCAGAGTTGGAAGGGATTTGCTTGTGACTTTTCCTTCACAGAGAAGTCTAGTTGTCTCTCTTCACGGTTCTCTGAGTCCATGCTTTCCCCCTTCTGCAGCGGAACTTTGGACTTCCCGTTCCCTTTCCTCTGCCACTACTCCAGGTCCTTTTTGGATCATTGGAACAGCCTGCCAGTCAGCCTCCTATTCTCTTTCTTTCAACCCACCTTTCTCTCACCACCACAGTGATTGTCTGAGGCCAACGTTGATGACCCTCATCTGACCGAGAACCCCCGTGGCTTTCCACTGCCACTAAGCCACCAGGCTGCAGACTGCTGCTGGGTCAAGAACCCATCAGACCCCTTGCAGATGGTCACGTCTCAGCTCGGCTGACTCCCAATCTACTTGGGATGACCTCAATTCCCCTCCCTGCCCTCCTGCCAGCCCTCTGCTGTGAGCAATTGTCTCACCTCTTCTCCAGCACCCGATCCCTCAGACTCTTCTGCCCCAACCCAGACCTTTCCTCCAACCTTCTGATACCTGGCAGACCCTCATTCCATCTCCACTGGTCAAAATTCTTGAAGGTCTTGGTCAAAAACAACTCACTTCCCACCATTTGATAGTATTTCTTTCCCTGACCCTCAGAATGATTTGTTTTGACAACCACTTCTATAGGTGTGTGGAATAATAATAATTTGGGTGTCTGTCCTATTTCTTCTCCTAGATTTTAACTAGTACATGTGAGTTCAGTTGCTCAGTCATGTCCGACACTTTGTGACCCCATGGACTTCAGCACACCAGGCCTCCCTGTTCATCACCAACAAACTCATGGAGTTTACTCAAACCCATGTCCATTGAGTCAGTGATGCCATCCAACCATCTCATCATCTGTCATCCCCTTCTCCTCCCGCCTTCAATCTTCCCCAGCATCAGGATCTTTTCAAATGAGTCAGCTCTTCACATCAGGTGGCCAAAGTATTGGATTTTCAGCTTCAACATCAGTCCTTCCAATGAACATTCAGGACTGATTTCCTTTAGGATGGACTGGTTGGATCTCCTTGCAGTCCAAGGGACTCTCAAGAGTCTTCTCCAACACCACAGTTCAAAAGCATCAATCTTCGGCACTCAGCTTTCTTTATAGTCCAACTCTCACATCCATACGTGACTACTGGAAAAACCATAGCCTTGACTAGATGGGCAAAGTAATGTCTCTGCCAACAAAGTACCTGTAAAGCAAGCAATAATTTTTTCAGTTACTAATACTTCTCTCATGGGCTTCCCTGGTGGTTCAGTGATTAAGAGTCCACCTTGCCATGCAGGGGACACTGGTTCAATCCCTGGTCCAGGAAGATCCCACATGCCGGGGAGAAACTGATCCAATGGGCCATAACTACAGAGCCTGTGCTCTGGAGCCCAGGAGCTGCAACTGCTGAGCCCACCTGCCCCAACTACTGAAATCCACACATCCTAGAACCCGTGCTCCACAGTAAGAGAAGCTTATTACTTCTCACTCCACTGTGAGTAACCCTTGAGCCACATGAAAGGAGTAGCCCCTAATCATTGCAACTAGAGAAAGTCCTCACAGCAACGAAGTAAAAATACAGTGAAAAAAAAAAAAACTAAATAAAAATAATACTTCTCTCACTTTTTCTCTCCCTTCTCATCCCCCCAAAAAGAAGAAAGAAAATTCCAGTAAACATTAAAATGCCTTTCTCTTTCTTAAATATGAGTTAATATTAGCTGTTAGATTATCTTATTGGAATGAATCTCCCTGAGGTGTGACCAGTGTGTGGATTAACCCTTCTAGAATAAGATGCTCCCACTTAAGAATGTGTAAGTGTTATAACTGAAGATCTGGGTTAAGATGACTAGCCAGATTCAGTTTCACAGATGGTCCTCCTCATGCTCTCTGCTCTTTAGGGATAAGAAAGCTAGCTATAGGGAGCAGAAGGAAATTCTCTCCCAAGTCCCCTGTGTCTTTTTGGTCACTGGACTCCAGATTTCTGTTAGCACAGCTTTACACCTCTAGTCTTCACACCTCCAGCCAGTGGGGTGCTGGGGAGTGGGGAAAGAAGTCAGAGCTCCACTTCTCCCCTTCCCATAGACTCCACCAGGGACCCTGAAATAAAATGCAATAGAGGTGGAACTGTTGGCTATGCCCATGTATCTCAAAGCTACAACACCTTCCCCTGCAGCCAGATTGCTATCCTTAAGCTCCTTGCAGAGTTGCCATGGGTCTCACCACTCTTAATGCTTGACTGTACGTCAAGGCTGTCACCCTGCTTATTCAACTTATATGCGGAGTACATCAAAATCCTGGGCTGGATGAAGCACAAGCTGGAATCAAGATTGCCAAGAGTAATATCAATAGCATCAGATATGCACACGACATCACCCTTACGGCAGAAAGCAAAGATGAACTAAAGGACATTTTGATGAAGGTGAAAGAAGAGAGTGAAAAAGCTGGCTTAAAACTCAACATTCAAAAAACAAAGATCATGGCATCTGGTCCCATCACTTCATGACAAATAGACATGGAAACAAGGGAAACAGTGAAAGACTTTATTTTCTTGGGCTCCAAAATCACTGCAGATGGTGACTGCAGCCATAAAATTTAAAAAGATGCTTGCTCCTTGGAAGTAAAGCTATGACCAACCTAGACAGTGTATTAAAAAGCAGAGACATTACTTTGCCAACAAATTTGGAAAACTCAGTAGTGGCCACAGGGCTGGAGAAGGTCAGTTTTCATTCCAATCCCAAAGAAAGGCAATGCCAAAGAATGCTCAAATTACTGTACAATTGCACCCATCTCACATGTTAGTAACGTAATGCTCAAAATTCTCCAAGCCAGGCTTCAACAGTATGTGAACCGTGAACTTCCAGATGTTCAAGCTAGATTTAGAAAAGGCAGAGGAACCAGAGGTCAAATTGCCAACATCCATTGGATCATTGAAAAAGCAAGAGAGATCCAGAAAAAATCTACTTCTGCTTTATTGTCTATGTCAAAGACTTTGACTGTGTGGATCACAATAAACTGTGGAAAATTCTGAAAGAGATGGGAATACCAGACCACCTGACCTGCCTCTTGAGAAATCTGTATGCAGGTCAGGAATCAACAGTTAGAACTGGACATGGAACAACAGACTGGTTCCAGATTAGGAAAGGAGTATGTCAAGGCTGTATGCTGTCACCCTGCTTATTTAACTTATATGCAGAGTACATCATGAGAAACGCTGGGCTGGAAGAAACACAAGCTGGAATCAAGACTGCAGGGAGAAATATCAATAACCTCAGATACGCAGATGATACTACCCTTATGGCAGAAAGTGAAGAGGAACTAAAGAGCCTCTTGATGAAAGTGAAAGAGGAGAGTGAAAAAGCTGGCTTAAAACTCAACATTCAAAAAACTAAGATCATGGCATCTGGTCCCATCTCTTCATGGCACATAGATGGAAAACAGTGGAAACAGTGACAGACTTTATTTTTTGGGGCTCCAAAATCACTGCAGATGGTGACTGCAGCCATGAAATTAAAAGATGTTTGCTCCTTGGAAGGAAAGTTATGACCAACCTAGACAGCATATTAAAAAGCAGAGACATTACTTTGCCAACAAAGGTTCTTCTAGTCAAAGCTATGTTTTTCTGGTAGTCATGTATGGATGTAAGAGTTGGACT
>NW_011494901.1:3266445-3267733 GCF_000754665.1 Bison bison bison
GGAGATCCAACCAGTCCATCCTAAAGGAAATCAGTCCTGAATGTTCATTGGAAGGACTGATGCTAAAGCTGAAACTCCAATATTTTGGCCACCTGATACAGAGAACTGACTCATTGGAAAAGACCCTGATGCTGGGAAAGATTGAAGATGGAGAAGGGGAGAAGGGGATGACAGAGGATGAGAAGGTTGGATGGCATCACCGACTCAATGGACATGAGTTTGAGTAAGCTCCAGGAGTTGGTGATGGACAGGGAGGCCTGGTGTGCTGCAGTCCATTGGGTTGCAAAGAGTTAGACACAACTGAGTGACTGAACTGAACTGAGTCAAAGCTATGGTTTTTCCAGTAGTCATATATGGATATAAGAGTTGGACCATAAAGAAGCTTGAGCACTGAAGAATTTATGCTTTCGGACTGTGGTGTTGGAGAAGACTCTTGAGAGTCCCTTGGACTGCAAGGAGATCAAACCAGTCCATCCTAAAGGTAATCAGTCCCGGATATTCATTGGAAGGACTGATGGTAAAGCTGAAACTCCAATACTTTGGCCCCCTGATGCGAAGAGCCAACTCACTGGAAAAGACCCTGATGCTGGGAAATGTAGAAGGCAGGAGGAGAAAAGAAAGACAGAGGATAAGATGGTTGGATGGCATCACTGACTCAGTGGACATGGGTTTGAGGAAACTCTGGGAGATGGTGATGGACAGGGAGGCCTGGCGTGTCGCAGTCCATGGGGTCACAAAGAGTCGGACAGGACTGAGCAACTGAACAACAACAATGCTTGACTGTCCTGCTTCATATAGAGATTCAATGAGGTATGCTCTCCTCCACCCCCATCTCCATCTCCACCACGGCAGGGGGCCTGGCACAGGGTAAAACGTTATTCAGCAAGTATTTGCTGCCCACCCGTCATTATGCCAGGCAAGCAGGTGGTGGGGCTACTGTGGTGACCATGATAGACAACGGCCTTGCCTTTGTGGGAGCTTACCTTCTTGTTGTACTGGGGCTTTAACCTCACGGCACCCTGTCTCAGTTGATGGGGAGAACACTCCCTAGAATGATTTGCTCGGGCCCATGGGTCAATTTCTTACCTCCAGACTTGGAAAGTTCTGTGAGATTGACCAAATCAATGAGCATTCAAACCTTCTAAATGTGAAGTATTCATATGATCGGATCTGGAAGTTTAATTGTGATTATAAAAGGAAATGTGATCGGTTCTGTGTAATAGCAAAAACAGACACACACTCCTGTCTCCCTCTCCCTACCCCCAAGGAAAAAAAAAAAAAAACACTC
>NW_011494901.1:3267833-3290969 GCF_000754665.1 Bison bison bison
GAAAGAATCCGAAGTTAAAATAAAAAGCAGCTGGCAATAGGCCCATCGTGTGTGATGATAATTAGACAAATGTTTTCCAAGTATGGGATGATCTTGTGAAGACAATGGTTGGGGTGGGTAGTGGGAGGAGGCTTAGGAAATGGAATTTAGTAAAGCAGTGATTTCTGCCTGCCTGCAAAGGGTTTAAGTGGCACAGGATGTCACACAATCTCCAATTTGGTACTTTTTATTTATTTTTTTCCTGAATCCTGGGAAACATGTCTTCGGCTGAGAGAGTGAAGAAAAACTTGAGGCTTTGATTTACAAAAATTAAAGCCATGAGTAGGCTTTGGATCAAGGTTGTGTCCCAGGCCTGGAAAACCTCATCCTTCATTGTCTCGAACCTTTCCTGCCCCGAGGAAAAAGAGTTAAGAGTCTTAAACTGAAGCAGCTCTTCTGCCATCTGGGGCTCTGACTTGGTCGACCCTCTCCCAAATTATCGTAATCCTGAGTCTGGAATGGATATAGATCTGGTCAGGATGATGGCAGCTGCCTTCTGCTTCTGGGTGGCTTGGAATCTTCTGGGCAGGCCTACGTGGGGGCTGGGTGGAGAGAAGGAAGTTACCATCAGCAACCTGGCCAGCTCAGTGCAAAATTGAGGTCTTTCTCTCTCTATCCCCATCTCCCAACAGAATTTTACTCTTCAGAAATTATATTAGACATTTACACCTTACTGTGAATATTAAGGCCATGTGTTAAGCTTCAGCTTTGATTGTAAAAGAACGTAATTTATCCCCCATTAAAAGAATTTCAAGTATGTGAGCATGTGGAGGAGGCTCTGGGTGGGAAAGAGAGTTGAAGGAGAAATAGAAAACTTTCCTGAGTTAGATAGGGCAGGACAGAGGGGAAAAAAAAATACAAAAACCCACAAAACAAAACACTGGTAGAATCCCCTCAACCCCAGCAAGAGAGGTAGACCATGGAGAGTATATGGATTAGAGGCAGAAGAAAGATAAATGGAGGTTACTTTCCTTTAATAAACTGAGCTATCTGCTCTCTGCTTCAAAGAGAAGAGCAGATCACCTGCAGTTTCTACAGCATTTATCCTGAACTCTCAGGGACTCTGACCTCTCCCCTTTGTCCACCCTCAGGCTTTACCCCAAGTGTTGACATTGAAAATGGCGGCTGTCCTGTTCAGACTCAGCCTCGGAAATGCTTACAAAGTGGGGGCAATTGTGAAGTCTATTAGAGGCACACGGCAGTTATGTCCCATCTCTGGTCAGTGGGCTTTGGTATTTACTGGTTTGCTTCTAGAAGAAATAGAAAGCAGTTTTTAGTTTTCTTTGTAAACAAGGAGGAGTTTAAAAAAAAAAACAAAAAAACCCATTTTTCTGAGTATGAGATGATACATATGCTACGTAAAAATGCAAACAAATACAGAAAAGTAGTAAAAAAGTCAAAACAACACCAAACTCAACATCTGACTCAAAAGTAAGGTGTTGTTAATACTTGTGAGAACCATTTCCTGGAGTGACTCTCTTTACATATGGGTGCATGTAGGTATACCTTTCCCCTCTGCGGCGGGGCCTGCGTGTCTTCCTGTGTTCTGTATCAATAAATATGGATCTGCATCATATTTTCCTTTTCTAGGGTACATAATATACACACAGAAAAGTACACACATCATATGTGTACAGCACCACAAGTTTTCAAAAACTGAACACACCTGTGTAACCAGTAGGCAGATTAAGAAACAGAACCTTTCCAGCATTCCAGAAATCTCTCTTGCCCACTCACAGTCACCACTCCTTTCCAAGACTTCTGTCCTGACTTCTGTCCTGAGTTCTACCAGCCTGGGAT
Source organism: Bison bison bison (assembly GCF_000754665.1). Lineage (NCBI taxonomy): Eukaryota > Metazoa > Chordata > Mammalia > Artiodactyla > Bovidae > Bison > Bison bison. Next base: position 3,269,673 of record NW_011494901.1, read on the forward strand.
AGCTGTACCTGCTTTTGAACTTTACATATGGAATCATACAGAACCACTCTTTTTTTCCTTCATTCACTCCACATTCTGTTGGCAAGATTCATCCACATAATTATTGATCTGCCCTCACAACTATTTGGCTTTCTCTGCCTCCACATTTATGCATGACACAGTCGGCTGCTGTTAATGGACTTTTGGGCCTGGTTTGGGGCTATTAGACTAGGTCTGATGTCTGCATGCTTTTGCATGTTGTCTGGTGGATGTATATACTGGGGATAGACATAGGAGGGGGATTGCTGGGTTGTAGGGTATGTGTATATTCAGATTCAGTAGATACTTCCAGTTGCATTATCATTTTTAATGTATTTATTTTTTAAATTAATTTTTATTGGAGTATAGTTGCTTTACAATGGTGTGTCAGTTTCTACTATATAGCAAGGTGAATCAGCTATACATGTACATGTATCCCCTCTTTTTTGGATTTCCTTTTCATTTAGGTGACCAGAGAGCTTTGAGTGAAGTTCCCTGCCATAAAAAGGAACAAAATTGTGTCATTTGCAGAGATGTGGATGGACCTAGAGACTGTCATATAGAGTGAAGTAAGTCAGAAAGAGAAAAACAAATATATGTTAATGCATATATGTGGAATCTAGAAAAATGCTATACGATGTATTGCCATTTTTAATTGCCAGACTACATGGAATGCTGTTTTATTCATGTACCACATTTACTTATTTATTTAACCAGACTCCTATTATGGGCACTTATTTTGCTTTCTAAGTTTTTCTGTTAAACATAATAGAGGGACTGAATATGTACAAGACAGAAGCTGCTCTCCCATGCTTAAAATTAGAGCCCAGGCATGGTGAAATTTGTGTGGCTTGGGTAATTTTCACCTGTCGTGTCATAGATGTCTTTCTGCTAAGTTGCTTCAGTCGTGTCCAACTCTTTGAGACCTTATAGACTGTAGCCCACCAGGCTCCTCTGTCCATGGGATTATCCAGGCAAGAATACTGGAGTGGGTTGCCCTGCCCTTCTCCAGGGGATCTTCCCAACCCAGGGATTGAACCCGTATCTCCTGCGACTCCTGCATTGCAGGCAGATTCTTTACTGCTGAATCACCTGAGAAGCCCCTGTTGTGTCATACAAGGGAGAATAAAGCCCCAAAGTCTTGGTTTCATTTTTATTTATCCATATTTATGGTTATGACCTGGGTGGGTGGGGAGAAATGAAATTATTTCCAATAATCATTTTAAGACCTTATGTTTGTTTGATGATGAGTCATTTTCAAGAAAGAAAGGAACAGATAAGGAATAGAAGGCCCCCACTCCTCTCAAATAGAAAAGGAGACATTTGGCATCCAGTTGGGTACCTGGGCTTACATCACATTTCTCTTTCTAGATGGTCCTATGCAAGTATTCCTTAGTGAGTGAAGTTAAGTCAAGCAAGTTAGAGTGTTTTTACATTACTTTTCTCATAGTATTAGTCATTCTCTATTGATAGGCATTTGACAGCATTGCTGATTAATTTCTTCTGTTCATTCAACAAATATTTTATTAAGCACCTACTTACTGTGAGCCAGTCACACTTCTAGGGTTGGGGATACACCAATAAACAATACAGACAAAAGTCCCTGTTCTTGGGATCTCCCTTTACAGCAGAGCTTAATTTTTTAGAAACTTTGGGAGTAGTTCCTATGTTCATAAGAGGACGATCCTGGGTAAGTATTTTCTTTACTTTGGTTTTCTTATGTCTGTAGAAAGTTTGATTAAAGACTTTGGAGACCACTGACATGACCTGAGACTCAGCTCTTATCCTCTGAACATTGGTTTCTCATCTGAAAAATAAACATGATGATGCCTCATTAGAGGAATTGTGAGTATTAAATAGATAGCATATATAAAATACTGTGTCTGGTATATGCTAAGTGCTTACTACACGGTCACCATTACCATTAGTATGTGCTCTATGGACATAATAAAAATGTATGAAGTATGATATTGAACCCCACTGGGGTTCAATATCTACTCAGGAGGCCAGACTAAAAGGCAAGAAATAATCACTGAGCAGTACCAAGAGGATGTAATTAAGTGGTTCAGTAAATTGTAGGGTGTTAACTATAAATGCCATAGGAATTCAGAGGAGGAAAAGATGGATTTGGGCCGGTGGAGGTTGGACCAGTGCCTGGCTCTGCAGGAGAGGGATAGAGAGGATTTGGAGGGTCCCTCCAGGTCCCAGAGACGAGATGGGAATGAATGAGAAGTCAGCCAGATGGAAAGCTAGTGTCCAGTCATGATGGGTGTGGAGAAGCTGGCCGTGGAATTTAGACTCAGTATGTAAAGAAAGAATAGAGACCTGCCTTAAAAATCCCACTCAGGTCAATCTAGGTCAAGGAAGGAGAGGAACATACTCGTCTTTTTCATGCTGCGTCCTCGCCCAGATGATGGAAGGCTGATGAGTGGGTCATTGAGGGGTGGGTCTTAATTCGGTTGTGTGGGGAGATGTTATACTCTCTTGACAACTCCTCACCACACTAGTCAGGGATTAAGTTAGCTGGGTTGTAAAAAACACTTAAATAAGCAGCTTGGTTTTGAATGTTAATGTCAGGGTATACTGTAACCTACAAGTTCTAGCCCACGAGGATGGCATGTACTTTTGGTTTGCCAGTTTGGGGCAGGATGTTATAAGAGTATTTGGCAGAGGCATCGAGAGAACAAACACAAGCCTTTTGTGCATCTTTCCCACCTCTCTGCCACCTTCCTCACAGCGCTGATGGGGTGTGGGGCGCTGACAGTGCTCCTGCACTTCAAGGCCGGCTTCACAGTGTGGCCCAAGGATTCTGTGATCCCTGTTTCCTGCTTCCACCCCTGGTGTACGAATAACCATCACACAGAGGGTTCAGAAGACACATAATCGGGCATGCCCAGTTGTTAAAAGGATCCTTTACACTCAGCCTTATTTAAATCCAGGAGACACAAAGCACTGCACAGACACCAACTCTGTAGCTTTCTTCAAAACCCAGATCAGGGGAAGGTCATAGAATGAAGTTAGACAATCCCAGAGGGTTGATTTTATCATATGGTATGGTTGGGAACCTGAGTGGAAAAGCATCAGAATATAATAATCCAATCAAGGTATCATGGTTATGAAATCATGTTCCTACTTTTCAGATTAAAAATGAAAGCAGGGAGCAATCAGATCTTCTGGATTTGCAATCAGATAATCAGAAAATCTGGCCAAGGGAAAAGGCCAGACAGAGAAATAGATCCCTGAAATCCTCCAGCAAATGACGCTGCTGCTGCTGCTGCTGCTGCTAAGTCACTTCAGTCGTGTCCGACTCTGTGCTCCCCCGGCCCTGGGATTCTCCAAGCAAGAACACTGGAGTGGGTTGCCATTGCCTTCTCCAATGCATGAAAGTGAAAAGTGAAAGTGAAGTTGCTCAGTCCTGTCTGACTCCTAGCAACCCCATGGACTGCAGCCTACCAGGCTCCTCCGTCCATGGGATTTTCCAGGCAAGGGTACTGGAGTGGGGTGCCATTGCCTTCTCCGGCAAATGATGCTACCTGGCTGCAATCTGAGGAGGGTGATGAAATCTCTCTAATCAAGCAGTGGTAAGATATATATAGCTTACCACTATATATATATATATAGTTACATTTACCATCTTATCACTTTTATGTGTATAGTTCAGCATATAGTCTCCATAGTCCTTCTGATGTTACAAAAATAAAACTCTATGCTCACTAAACAGCAACTTCCTATTCCCCTCTCCCCGCCAGCCCCTGGCCACTACCATTCTACTTTCTGTCTCTATGATTTTCACTACTCTAGGTGTCTTATATAAGTTGGCTCATTCAGTATTTATCTTTTTGTGACTTTCCTATTTCACCTAGCATAATGTCCTGCAGCTTCATCCATGTTGTAGCATGTGTCAGAATTTCATCCCTTTTAAAGGCTGCATAATATTCCACTGTATCTCTGTACCACACTTTGCTTATTCAGTCATCCATCAATGGACAACCATGTTCATTTATTTTTAAGACTATTTTTTAATTGAATATTTTGTGTAGGTTACATATTCACATGGTTTGAAATTCAAACTGTATGAAAAAGTAAATGGTGAGAGTCTCTCTTCTGCTCTTATCCCCCAGCCACCCATTAATAGTTCCTTTCTCCAAAAGCCACAGGTATAGCTCACTTAAGATCCTTCCAGAGTAGTTTATACATATATGTACAAATGGTAGCATAATATACATGCTGTTTTGGCAACTTGCTTCTTTGATTTAATGTTCTTTGAAGGTGTTTACATACATAGGAAGTATGCTCACACGTGCATATGCATACACATGTACATGGCTGCATAGTATTCTACACCATAATTGACTTGTTAAGTCCTCTGTTGATGGATATTCAGGTTGTTTAAAATCTTTGCAAATAATTTGACAATGAATAAGTAACACTTGTCATTTTACACAAGTGTGACTATTGGGAGGGTAAATTCTTAGAAGTGGAATCATTTCACCAAATGTCAGAAGATGAAATTGTGATATACATTGCCAATTGCCTTTCATAGGGGTTGCATCCATTTCTACCCCCAACAGCCATGTGTGAGAGTTTGTTTCTTCACATCTTTTTTTATGTGTTGAATCATTTGTTATTATTATTTGTTAAATATAAGTAGCTCAAACTCTAGAAATGTTATAAACTATGCCATTACCCAGGCAAAAAATAGCATTCTTATTTCTTTCTCCTTATCTCTCCTTGGGCAATTTTTGGGCTCAATTTCTGCATCTCTGGCTAGACTGATTCAAATTGCAATAATAGGGAGTGTGGATGGGCGAGAGCTGGTCCTGGGATAGGGAGATTTTTGTTTGAGTCATCAAAGAGGACAGGTTGAAGGTGAGTGAATACTCTTGTCTAGTGGCTGTTCCATGGCCTCCATGAAATGGTTCTGTGGCGTGTAGCATCTTCCGAGCAGATGTCCACATCACAAATCTCCACAATTAGCCCTAATTGGCCACCTCCTTAATCTAAGCAGGAAATATAACTTCCCAGCTTACAGGCCCTTCCTCCAGGCCAGAGGCCAGCCTCCCATAGCAGTAGGACCCTCCGGGAAAGTCTATCGCTACAGCCCTATTGGGTTCTTGCTGCGATAAAGACCAACACCATCATGCTTGATCTTTGACAAACGCTGCCTTCTTTTTAAAAGCTATTTCAAAGAGAAATGTTTTGAATTCTCTGATTTCCTTGACAGCAAATGATCTAAGTGCCACCTGGTACTGTAAATCCAGACAGCAGATTGCAAGAGTGGGGCTAGGACCTCGACAATCCCTTCTGGCCAAGCATATAGCAGGGGCTTCCTAGGTGTTCCTGAGGTATATACTCCTCCCTCAATCCTCACTGCTGCTCTACCGGGTGTTATCCTGCCCATTTTGTCATCAAAATTCAAAAGAAGCAAAGCAACCTGCTCCAGATAATAGAGCTAATGAATAGGGGTCTAGCTTTAAAGTTGGTGCTGCTCCCACAACTCCCCTTGCCTTCCTGTAGCCTACTACAAAGCTGCAGTCTTTGCTTCCGCAGTGCCTGCCTGTCCAGAGTGCCCCACCTGATCTGGACCAGACAATCCGGAGGCCTGGAATGAGCCCAGCAGAGCTGCTGGTGGACTCAGGCCAGCTCCAGACACTCTTCTTAAGGCCTGGCAGATCCTGGGGGATTTCAGAGCAGCTGGAGGAAGAGGGAGACAAAAAGAAGGTCCCACCTGGCATTCACAGAGAGTGTAGGAGTCCAAACCAAGCCTTGAACACCGCCCTCTGTCTGGACTGCCACTCCCCTGTGCCCCTCTGCAGCCCTTGGCCCCCGCCTCCTTTGAAATCACCCTTAAAGTGTTGCTAACTCTATTCACGGGCCAAGTCCTCCTCTTCTCCCTTCCAGAACATCCACTGTTAACACACTGACTTAGAAAACTGTTTCCTTGTTTGTCACCAGATTAGGGAGCTCCTTGAGGGCAATGTTTAACATTCACTTTTGCTCACTTTTGTTGCCCCAGATCCTTACTGGGAACAGACCTGTTGGAAAGTTTGTTGACCTGAACTGAAATGTCTCACCTGATTGAACAGTAGGTGGACAAGCACAGGAATCAAAGGTGAAGCCAGAAGACCAGGTAGGGAGGTAGGCAGCAGAGTTGGGGGGGATGGTCCCCAGCTTTCATCAAGGGCTTGGGGAAAATGCTGGAGGCCTTTCCATGCCACTGCTGGGTGGCAGTCCCATAGTCATGGGTGGACAGCTTTGGCTGGAGGAAAAGGATCAGAGGAGACCATGTCTCAGTATTCCTGTCCCCCACATAAGCCCATCCTGCCTATTTCAACCCCACAGAGCTCTGGTTTTCTTCCAACTCCAAAGCATTCTCTCTGCACAGCCTCACAGTCGGCCTGTCCTTATGGGTTCTGACTTCTGACCTGGGTCTTCTCCCTCCAAGTAATAACAGCAAGCACAGTCTATGTGTCCAACTCTGTTCTAAGCCTGTATATGTCATTGAATCCTCATGGTGGCCCTATATTTAGGGTGCTGTTTTTATACCCTTCTACAGAAGAGGAATGGAAAAAAAGCACAGAAAAATTAGTTAAGTTGCCCCAAGCCACATAATAGGGCCCACATTCAAACCCAGGCAGTTTGGTTTCAGAATCCATGCTCTTCTGACCATCCTAAGTGGAATGCAAGCCCCTTAAGGGCCACAGTCCCATCTGCTCCCCGTGAACCCATGGACCCTGTGCAGTAGTAAGAATCTCAGTAACATCCCTAAAGAACAGTGGGCGATGGAGTTGCTGCCTCAGACCTGCCATGGACCTGGCTCTGTCAAGTGTAGGTTATGGGGCACTGGGGCCCCCAGAAACTTTTAATATGTCCTTTTATGAGTTTCACAGCCAAGGCCATTTGGGGGTATATGGCACATCTTCCTTCTTCCTCACAGTCCTCCCTGTTCTGCAGTTCTACACTGATGTGTCCCCTGCAGTGAGGGAAGGACCTTTGCCCCGGGTGTGCCAGCGTGTGTGCCTGACCTCCGGTAAGGACACACCAAAGCCGTGCCAGCTGGAGTCTTACTAACCTGAAAGCCCTGCAGTCGGGCTTTTCCCATATCACCTTCAGTCTAGAAAGTGGACGCCAGAACCAGAGCTTCACGGGCTGGGGGTATCCTGTCCTTGCTGGTCCACGGCCTTAGATGGACCTGGGGGCTGGAGAAAGCAGATGTTTAGCTTTGCAAACAAGTGGGGATTTACACAGTCAATTACCCTCCACCCCCCAACCCCAACACCAACCACTCCCTGCCAGCCGCTGCTCATTCACTTTGAATTCTTAAGAGGGAGAGGAAAAAAAGAGATGGGCCTCCTAGGGCAGCATAAACCAAGTCCTGCCCAGCTCATCCCCAAGGTGTGCAACCCGGCAGAGCTATCCTGAGGCTCTCCCTCCTAACCAGGCTGTGGGGTTTGCTCTGCATTAAGCACAGTTAGTGCCAGGAGGGTTTGGACTCTCATCTGGAAGAGAGTCATGCATTCTGCTATTCCGGAGGCCAAAACCAGCCCTAAACACTACACAGAGGACACTTAGGTTCTCCACTGGCCACCTGATGCTGGGGCTTCCCAATCACTCCTCCAACCATCCCACCCCCTTGATATCAGCTCAGGGTGATTTATGCCAGGTTAGAAGTAAAGAGGCTTCTTTTAGTTATTTCACTCCGTGCGCCTCCTGCAGGGTGGCCAGCTGGTAGAATGCCCCTGTGGGCTGCTCAGGTTTTCATATGCATTTGCCAAGGCTCCCACTGATACAAATGTCATGGCTGGTCTGGAATTCGAAGTTTAAATTCCTTGATTTGGGTCAACTCTTTTTGCACAGTGAACCTGCTGACAGTCTGCACAGAAGGAGTAGGTATGAACTCTGATTCTGAAAGGACATGACAGCTCTTCAAAGAAAGACATCAGAACTTGAGTATGTACAGTGGTCACTTGTGAGGTCAACAGAGACATTTTTCTTGCCCAGAAGAGTTTTGGAATCTGTCTCTGGAACTCCAAGACTGACAGTCTCTTCTTTTGCATGCCTGAGGAGTAGCATAAATTTCCTTTTTTGAAAGTGGATTTAATTTTTGGAAACGTTCAAAAATAATTCAGAGCCAAGTCTGGTGAATCAGGCCAGTGACCAAGTTGGGTGAGACCATTTGGGACTTAAAAATAAAAAAGCACAGTTATCAAGTAATGTATATAATATTCCTTCTGGACTGGCTCTAAAGATCTGCAAAAAAAGAGAATAGAACTGTTTCAGGCAGTCACAGTCTCCCACAGAATTGAAATCTACTTTGAAGCTAACATCTACTTGACTGAAAAGGTTGTGAGTTACTTGTTTGAAAATATTAAAGTCAGTTTCCTTATTACTTAAAATCATACACATGTATGTAAAAACTCCTCCTGTTGAACAACCATGTGATTTTGTTGGTGTATAAGCTTATTAACCAGCACTGTTTTTCCTGTATTTATCATAGGTCATGAATTTATTTCAATGGTCCTACCGCTGCTCCTGAGTTTTCCTTGGCGGCCATCCAGTTCCTGAATGTACTGCCGAGCAAGGAGCAAGTAGTTTATCATAACAAGAGGCTGGGATTATTGTTGAGAAAAGCAGAGGGAGGTCGTATCTGCACTGCCGGCCAGGCCAGCTGAGCTGCAGAGGAGAGAGGCGGGCCCCTGCTCTGGGCTTCTTTCCTGTCCAGAGCAGTCTTCCAGGGTCAGCCATCCCATGCCATCCAGTTCACTTCATTGTGAGTCACTGGGTCCTAAACCTGAGCTTGGCATTGGGTTTGGCACCTGAGAAGGCTGAAAGAGAAGGCAAGTACTACAAAGAAGGTGCAAATTGAAAAAAAAAAAAGGCACAGGGTAATCAGGAGGGAAAGATCCCCTGTCAGAGGCAAAAAAAAAAAGAAGGGATCCCAGAAAGAGGTGACCCCAGCTGCAGAGGGTGGTGCAGGTGGGGTGGCCAGAGCCCCGGTTGGTGTAGAACCCGCAGCCTCCTGTGCCTTCCCGAGTGCGGCGTTCCCAGCTCAGCAATGACAGCTGGGCCAGGGCTGCAGATGGGATTACAGCATTAGGTGAGAAGTTAATCACAAACATGAATCAGCCTTGTTTTTTCCTTCTCGGCTCAGCTCTGAGCCCTGCAGGGGGTGGGCAGGGCCCCTCACTGGATGTACAGGAAATCATACTGGCGGGGGGGAAACATGAAGCCAGCCATTTCTCACCGGGGCCAAGCCATTACCTGTGTTTGGAGAGTACAGGGGAATTTACTACATTACAGAGGAAGAGAATCCCCTCAGGGTGGCAGGCAGGAAGAGGAACCGTTTCAGCGGCCAAGTGGCTTCTTGGGTTCCACCTGGGCCGTGACCCCCGGGCAGGTTTTCATTTCAGCGAGCCCCACCCCCACCCCTGCTCTGAAGCTCCCACTACATTGAGCTGCACTTGGGTTGGAAACCCTTTTATGGCTAAGGGTTCTGTCCTCTTGTCTCCCACCCCTGGAAGGTCACCTTAGATAGAAAACCTACTTCTCATCCAAACTAACAGGACTGGGTTAGGACCCATGGTTCTGCCAAAAATCCTTCCCTCCCCAGCCCTCTTCTGGAATGTCCCACACTCTCAGCTGCCCTTACATTCACTCATATTCTTCCTTCTTTACTCTGGAACATCCCACTTATCATCTAGTATTTGTAGACTGGCTGTCACTCACGAAGACAGATGGCTGATGGCATTGACCTCCTCTGCTCTGGAACCCCCTTGCCCTCAGCTTTCACATTCGATAAATGCCGCCCCTCTGCCTCCACGTGGACCCGACAGGCCAGCTGTCCAGTGAATGCTATCCTGACCTCAGAGTCACACCATCACAAAATATTTCCCTCCTTCTGAATTCTGTTTGCAAAAGTCCTCAGTTGGCAGCAGTTCTTTATTTATTTGTCTGCAGCAAATCTTAGTTCCAGCACACAGGATCTTTTCGTTGTGGTATGTGGGATTTAGTTCCCTGACCAGGGACTGAACCCCGGGCCCCCTGCTTTGGGATCGTGGAGTCTTAGCCACTGGACCACCAGGAAAGTCCCTCTTGCAGTTCTTTACAAAGGAAAGATCTATGTCATCAGAAGAAAGTAACCCTCATCAGAATCTTAGTTAATCTCCATAGGTAGCCAGGATGGCTAAGGATTTCACTTCTTTGCTTCTTTCATTTTTTAAAGTATTAAAGTTATTGCACATTATGTAATTAACCAGAAAATGTTATCAAGTCTGACTTTGCAGGTCATTGCACAAGCCTGCAAATATTCAAGAATTCCATTTAGATCTGGGTTTGAATGTCACATCTTTATGCAGCCAAGGAAGGCTGATACTCCTCTTCTGCCCCCAGGAAGTCTCATCTGAGAAGCAGGCAGTAGGGAGCGCTAGAACCAATGAGGTTTCTTACCATAAAAACTCAGTCAGTCCACCACTGGAGTCAAAACACAAGTGGACTTTGGCAGTCTGATGCAAAGGGAGAACTTGCAAAGGAAGTGGGATGGTGCAGAGGACAGATCAGGGAGTGAGCTGCCACAGGAAAGGGTCAAAATGATGTGCATGAGAAGACAGCAATATGTGTCCTTCCAGCCTGGACAAACGGACGCCAGAGGTTATGCACACACAATACCCTCAAAGTCAGAATCACTTGTTATCAACAAAGCCCACAGTCACCTCCGGGCAAAGGCAAGAAGATCACACACAGACACACATGCACACACTGACCTGAGACATGGATAAACAAGCACGCTGTCCGAAGCCATCACCTCTCTGGAACAGACTGCAGGGGTCCTCTCTCAGGCCTCTCCTGGTGTCTTTCAAACCTAATTATTTTCTCAGACCTCTGTCTTGACATTCAACACAACTGAGCACAATGGCAGACCATCTCAGGCAGGATTTGCCGGGACTGTGGGGTTGGCATCCTTCCTTGGGAAGAGGCAGTGGTGCTCAGGAGGCCTGGTGCAGTGAGGGGTGGGGGCAGGGGATGCTGTGCCCAAGGCAGGATGCAGGGATGAGCACTCACACTTGAAAACCTCTGAGCTGACCTCAGGAGCCAAGTTCACAAAAGTCCCAGGGAAGCTGGCCGTGTTGTGCTGTGGTTTCCTTAGCACAAGGCAAGCTGACTGGGGAGCATCCTTGGTGATGGGGAACAGCGAGGTTCAACACTTATGAGTTTTTAACTTTCCAGTGACACTTGGAAACAGGCCCCTGGGAAACTGAGGTCATGATCGGTTCTTTAAAAACCCTGCAATCTGGCCAACTTCTAACGAAAATTCTTATCCTATGCACCAGAGAGCCCCCGGGAGAGTCACCTGAGTGAAGCCCTCCTCAGTCTTCAGTGGCTGATAATTCCAGCCCGGCTGTAATTCTCATTCCAGGTACATGAAAGAGATTTTCACACACACACATGCACACACACACCCCTGCACCCACAGATTGAAGGATTTATGGCTATGGAGCTAACACGTCCTGAAGACGTAGCTAAGGAAACGTCCGGGTGGAGGGCCCGCAGCTGGCAGCTTCTGTTCCCATCCATTCTGTCCAGCAGCAACTGCTCAGCGGCCAGAGGGGAGCTGCATTGCACACAGGAGGAACCAGAGGCCTTTCCAGAGCAGCCAAGTGCTTATCCACAAGGGAGAGGTCTGGTGCCAGGGCTGAAGGGAGATCTCAGAATGTTCAGTCAAAAAGCAATCTACTAATGGCCCTACAACCCCCAGAAGGCCCAGCGCCTTCTTCGATGCAGGAGACACAGCTTGAACAGCAGAGCTCCCTCCTCATCCAACATTTATAACACAATCCATCCATTCAGTGTGCTTCCCCAATCGGAAGATACTTCTAGAGCGTGTAAATGCTGATGAGAAAGAACCAGTTAGAGAAAGAGGCTGAAGACACAGGAGAGAACAAGGATGATCAATGGGAAGAGATTTGTGAGGAGGAAGGAAGCTGGAATCCAGAGGACAAGAGCAGAGTTTGATCATAAGCAGGGAAGGGAGGCTATTTCACTGTCCTCTAGGGAGAGGTGGGAAGCCCGGGCTCAGATGCGGTCGGGTTTGTAGGTTTGGTGGTGGGAGGGAAGGAGTCTGAGGCTGTCAGCATTCCATCCAGTTTGGTGTGTAGGCAAGAGTGGTCTTATGCCACCTGAGTGTTTTTGCAAGTGCAAAGTTAGAATTAGATAAGCTCTGATTAGAGTATACTAATTTTTCTAAATCTTTACTTTGGAGGCTTAGAGTTAATCAGAGAAGCTGGGAAATGTCACAGGGCTGTCACTTTGTAGAGTACCCAGAGAAGGCAGGTCCAGCAGATTCTAGGGGCAGAGCCCCTGACCAGGCACATGTCCAGGGACCGTGGAGCAGCCATCAGCCTGGAGTCTGGGGCTCAGTCAGTAAGCAGGCCACGGGGAGCTGCTGGAGAGCTGATACCGTGTTCGACCCTCAAAATCCCTTAAAAGTGATTATTCAAATGATGCCCTTTCTCTATCAATTTGTAAAATAATATATACCCTGTTTGTCTTAAATGAGAGCACCTCATTTGTTTTTACAATGCTGCTCACACATCTGGTACTCAGTGAGTGAATAAATGGACTTGACTCTCTAAAGAATGAGAACGTACCTATGGAGTAAAAAAGAAAAACAAACTGGGAATGACTGAAAATCTACTGAAGCAATCTCTACTTCCTCTCAATCCTTAGGGATTACAGGGTTAATTTTACATTTGAGTTAAGGATTTTAAATCCTTAACTCTGCCACCTATCCACTGTTAATACCTTGTTTATATAGCCTTTCGGGTATTTTTTTCCTATGAATATATTCTTTTCTTCCTTCTACTTTGCAGAAAAGGAATCTAACTGCACATCTTCTCTTGGGAGCTGCTGTTTGTCTCTTAGCAGTGCATTGTAGACAACTTGATCCAGTGTCAACAAGTGTACCATACTAAGGTAGAGTGGATATATGGGGAGACATGAGATCACCACCCACATGAGTGTAAAATGCTAAGAGAAGGGAAACCTGGGGGACATTTGCATTTAATGGGCGGGTAGAAGCAGAGGGACCCATGAAAGGCCAGAGAGTGGGCCTACAAGATGAGGGAAAGTATGGTGAAGTGGAGTCACAGAAGGAAGGAAGGGGAAAAGTCCATGGAGGAGGAGGAAGCCAGTGGTCCCTGCCAAACTACTGAGAGGTCCAGGGAGCCAAGGGCTGAGAGGGAGAGTTTGATTCAGCAAGAGCAGATTCACTCACTTTGTAATTTCCCACTCCCCCCAAACTCCTCATGTTATAAAATGAGAAGAGAGGTTTTTGTTCTGTCTACCAACTGGACAGGAACATTCCTTAGCCTAAAGTGATGGTGTGGTGTGAAGTTAGTGTTTTGAAAGGGTTTGGTTAGAATCATGTTTGGCTGCCTTTAGGACAAATTCGCAGAGAAGGCAATGGCACCCCACTCCAGTACTAGAAAATCCCATGGATGGAGGAGCTTGGTAAGCTGCAGTCCATGGGGTTGCTAAGAGTTGGACACGACTGAGCGACTTCACTTTCACTTTTCACTTTCATGCATTGGAGAAGGAAATGGCAACCCACTCCAGTGTTCTTGCCTGGAGAATCCCAGGGACGGGGGAGCCTGGTGGGCTGCCGTCTATGGGGTCGCACAGAGTCGGACACGACTGAAGTGACTTAGCAGCAGCAGCAGCAGCAGCAGCAGGACAAATTCGAAGACAGTCTTAGCCAAATGGGTTTTGTTTTGCTCAACTGAGAAAAAGTTTTGAGAGGGGGCACTCAAGCGATGTTCAAGGACCCATACCCCTTATAGCTGCTTATTCCACCAATCTTAGCGTGAGGGTTTCATTCTCATGGTTGCAAAGTGCCTGCTCTGCCTCCAGTCTTCATTCCCACCAAGAAGACAGAAAAAGGAACGTGCGAAATTCGCATATCATCTGAGGGTTTTCATAAAAAAACTCATCCCATAAACTTGGTTTATAGATCATTAGCCAGTACTGGGTAGCATGACTGCTCCCATATATACAAGACTCTGAGGATAGGAATATTTTCACCTGAGCGCATTGCTAATCATTTCTTGGCAAGGAGAATGGATGCTGGGGGAACAGCCAGCAGTATCTTCTATGGGGTGATTATATTAAGCCTGAACATAACAGCATGCAGCCTTCTTAGATTTATTACTTTTTTGTGAGAGACATAAAAATATTAAAGCATTCCATTTGATTCTAATTCTACCAGCAAGTAAAGAATAAATCACCATCAGTCTTGGGCCAGTTTTCCTCATAAAGTGGGGGAGTTAGAGGGATTAGTGTCAGCTAAACCTCTGGGTTCCAGCTCTTTGGGTTTTACTCATATATATATATATATGTATATGTTTTACTTATATATATATTTTTAATTAAATTCCATCTTGCAAAAGTAGGTGGAAAATCCAAACACAGCAAGTTGCTAGGAGACCTAAGGGCTTTTATTGGGTGAGCTGTTTGGGGCCTAGATGATGGAATTTCTCTCACCTGATGACAGACATGCCTGACACCTGTTTAATTTCCAGAGCCACGTGGAGGTGGGCAGTTTCAGCTCTGCACAACGGAAGCCGCCCCATCGCCCGGGCTCGGTGAGTTCTGCAGGAAGAGCTGCTGCCCGTGCTCTGAGGTGAAAGCAGAAGGTAAGCTGCAGAGGTAGAGAAAAGGCTTCTCCACCTTTCTTCATGAAGCCATAAGCCTGCCAGAGCGGCTCCATTTTTCTCCAGGAACCCTCTGCCCTCTCCCTGTTACAGCTCCCTCCCCAGGGTGCTGGTTTCCACACAGTGTGGGCTGCCTTCTATGGGATCGCACAAAGTCGGACACGACTGAAGCGACTTAGCAGCAGCAGCAGCAGAGCTGCTAAGAGAAAGGGTCTGTGAGCAGCAGCCCGCAACACCTGAGGCCATCTGCGGAGGCCAGGATCAATTTGCTTCTCCTCCAAGCCCGTGCCGTTTCTCTGCCCCACTCCCTGCCCCCCACACCCCCACCCCTCCATTGCTAGAATAATATCTTTGTTAGCTAAATTGAGCACATGCCAGATGCAGTCCATCTAAATGAGCAAGTGCTTTCTGGGACTCGTCTTAATGAAAGAAAAGCCAAGCAGAGCTCAGTCAGTGTGCCAAACCCTGGCCACTGAAAAGAAAACCATATTATTTTAAGAAGACTGTGTGTGCCAGTTCATGGGCAAACACCAGGAAGAGGCAGAGTCCCTTAGCAGGATCTTCATTCCTGCTCGGCACCCTCTGGCCCAAGCTGAGAGATGGCTCTGGGGAATTTCCATTCTGTAATTCATTTAAGCAGGATAAACAGAGCTCCTGCTCTGGAAGGTCTGGCCCTGAGTAAAGGCACTTGGAGTCTCTGGGGGGAGGGAGGTGTCCCATGTGAAAGGTAGAAGAAAAACAGGAGTCAGGTGACATGAGATGCAGCCAACACTGCCACCAAAAGGCCAGGGCACACGAGCAAGTGACTTCGGTCTCTCATCTGTGGAGAGATTTCTGCTTTGTAGATTCCTGAGGGCTGCAGAGGTCTTTAAAGTTTCCACAGACATTTGATTTAAATTGCATTGAAAAAGTTTTCCAACTATATAAAAAAAGACACAATCAAATACGACACGAGCAAGTTTTTAACAGAAGACTGCCAACATGTTCATTATAATGCCATCCAAACACCTCTCTGTGGGTAAACCGTGGAATAAAGCTGTTCTTCCATCTAATGGAAGAGTATCTCAAAGTTGCAAGGAATGTTATCTCTTATATAAAACTGTTACCATATGCAACTACTTTATCTGAATGAAGATTTTTTTTCCCCCTCAATATTGTGCAAATAACTGTTTCAGACATAAACTGGATGCAGAGGCAGACTCAATTGCTCTTATCCATCTAACTTCAATTTGGGGGTCATAATAGCCTTATTATACTCATTGCTTAACTTACAATTTAACTTCATTTTAACTTTGAAATACATTCATACCTAATAAAATACTGCCCTGTCTCATTTTCTGTGTAGGTGTTCTAATCTGGTTATTTTACTAAGTGGTTTGAGAATCATGAGAGAGAGACTGCTCAGGGGCCTCCTGCTCTCGCTTTCTAAGTTTCAGAGACTGAATGCCCTGCTATGGGTCAGGTGGGCACCAGGCAGGGGTTCAACAGGGAACGGGCAGCAGTGGGCAGAAGTTTGCAGAGGGCAGATAATGAAACCCTGTATTTATCACTATCAAGTGCTTAAATATCTGTTTGGCAGAACCAAGCCTTGAGACAAGTCTCAAGCCTTGAGAACCTTGAGTGTGGTCAGTTCTACATTGTTGAAGATTCAGGAACCCACAAATAAACAAAGGACGTATGAGTGTATTAGACTGGTTGCCACAGAGCAGTTATAGGGCAGAGGGTGCAGTGGGGATAAAGAACAGAAACTTTGGGACTTTCAAGAGAAACCTCCCAGCTGGTAGAGCTTAGTCCTTTATCCTTGCTGCCGCTTTCAGAAAATTGTCTGTTTAGGACCTCGGGAGAGCCTTGTGACCTGCTGCCAGGGTGTGTCTGTTCCCTTCTCCTGGAAAGAGTGTGAGTGATCTCCCGTCTCTGCCGCTCTGTCAGCTCAGTGGTTCTCATTCTGTATAGGAATCACCTGGAGAGCTTGTTAACACAGATTCCTGGGCCCCACCTTACCTGCCTCCTGAAAAATCTGTATGAAGGTCAAGAAGCAACAGTTAGAACCAGACATGGAACAATGGACTAGTTCTAAATTGGGAAAGGAGTACGTCAAGGCTGTATATTGTTACTCTGCTTATTTAACTTATATGCAAACTACATCATGCAAAATGCTGGGCTGGATGAAACACAAGCTGGAATCAAAATTGCCCAGAGGGGGAAATATCGATAATCTCAGATACGCAGATGACACCACCCTTACGGCAGAAAGTGAAGAGGAACTAAGGAGCCTCTTGATGAAAGTGAAAGAGGAGAGTGAAAAAGCTGTCTTAAAACTCAACATTCAAGAAATGAAGATCATAGCATCTGGTCCCTTCACTTCCTGGCAAATAGATGGGGAAAGAATGGAAACAGTGACTTTATTTTCTTGGCCTCCAAAATCACTGCAGATGGTGACTGCAGCCATGAAATTAAAAGACACTTGCTGCTTGGAAGAAAAGCTATGACCAACTTAGCATATTAAAAAGCAGAGACATTACTTTGCTGACAAAGGTCCATCTAGTTAAGGCTATGATTTTTCCAGTAGTCATGTATGGGTGTGAGAGTTGGACTGTAAAGAAAGCTGAGTGCTAAAGAATTGATGCTACTGTGGTGTTGGAGAAGGCACTTGAGAGTCTTGGACTGCAAGCAGATCAAACCAGTCAATCCTAAAGGAAGTCAGTCCTGAATATTCTTTGGAAGAACTGATGCTGAAGCTGGAGCTTCACCTGATGTGAAGAACTGACTCACTGGAAAAGACCCTGATGCTGGGAAAGACTGAAGGCAGGAGGAGAAGGGGATGACAGAGGATGAGATGTTTGGATGGCATCATCAGTTCGATGGGTGTGAGTTTGAGCAAGCTCCGGGATTTGGTGATGGACTGGCAAGCCTGGCGTGCTGCAGTCCAGGGGGTTGCAAAGAGTCAGACACGACTGAGCAGCCGAACTGAACTGAACTCTCAAAGATCCTGCTTTAGTAGGTTAAGCACAGACCTGAGAATGTTCACTTCTCTCAAGCTCTCAGGGGAGACTGACGCTGCTGGTGCCTAAATGAGAGCAAATAGCACTGACTTAAATATTGGTAGGACATCCTCTGCCCTGCGCAGGGGACCTCGGAAAACAGGAAGATCTGCTCCTTCCTTGAGTAAAGGGAACAGAGTGTCTTCCTTCCTGATCTGTGGATGGTGGGGGTTAAAGAGAGACCTCCAGCAGAGATCCACAGGGTGTACGAGGGAAATCCCAGGGACTTGGAGAAAGAAGGTGAGGTACCAGGCTCCAATCTATATTCCACGCGGTTGTCTACCCCAGAAAACAAAACTAAGGTGGAAAGCAAGGTCCAGTCAAGAGCAAGCCCTTGCAAAAATGAGAACAGAAAGTGAAGGAGAAACAGAAGTACTCAGAAGGCATTCCAAAGTTGGGGCTGGCAGGTTGTGCTTAGCTAAGCAGTGTGATGAGGCACTTTCTTGAAGGTTCTATTGGGAAGGAGAGTGTTTGTGTGATACCATGAACAAATCTTACTTGATAGTAGCAAAAAGAACCAGAACACGTGGTCTACTGACAGACCACTTACTCCCTCCAGTTTCCTTACGCTTCTCTTGTTATTCCCACAGTGAACATCTTTGGTGAAAAGATGCCATGGTGTCCTCTGTCCCCATTGTTGTTGAAAAGTTACGCTACAGCTCAGCTGGGTCTCCCAATGGGCTGCTGTCCTTAGCTGCAGTGGCTCAGGAAGCAAAGGCCCAGCCCTTCTGCCAACGTGGTGGGGAGTACAGCTCTGTTATTTCAAATTTGCTCTTATAATTCCTCTCTAAACCTTTGGAAAGAAGCAAACAGATGTCCTACAGTGTAGGGTGTTGTGTGTTGTGGGTTCAGTTGGGGAAATCATATGACTAATTTGTATAAACTTATTAAAATATTTCTTTCTCTCATAAGTTAACCACAAACATTAATTAAAGGATCAAAGAATATGTATTTGGGCTTATAAAATCTTCAGACCTGGCCAAAGCAAAAGGAAAAACTACTGAGTGTTTTGGAACTTTAAAAACAATTTTTTGAAATGACCATATTGGAATTGAACATTTCTCTTTAGCAAAATTAGACTCCAGAAAGGGAAACAAAAACTAGGACATCAACCAAATTGTTTTTAAGAGTTATCCTGTGGCAAGGTTATTTATTTTACTTGGTAGAACCAACCTAGAATGTATTTGTGCTGAGTGGTCCATATTTTACATATGGTAGAGACAGTCCTCAACTTAAAAAAAATGATGAAAGTCACTTTAAAGTCAGGTTGAGGAGAAATAATCTATTTTTTGTAGGAAAAAATTGTTATCCGTGGTGGAAAAGGTGCAGAATGGGTGCGCACAGGCTGCCTGGCTGGTGTTTAGGTTGAAGAGTGGGGTGAGGATCACTGCCTGAGTAGCGGAGCCTGGTCTTGTGACCAGGAACTGGGGGGAGGGGATTATGGACAGGAAGGAGACCATCCTCCCCTACTTTTCTGACTACCCGAATGCTGGAAATCAACTCTTATCTTTTCTAAATAAATGCATTTTTGTTGAGCATCCCATATGCCCGACATCAGGCTGGCTGAGAGAGATAATGAACAAGACTGAAAGATCCCTGCTGTCAGGAAGCAAATATTTCAGTGGGAAGGATAGGTGAATTTTTAAAGAATTACAAATGGAAGCTTCTGCAATCATAGGATCACCTGACTCAGATTTGGGGTATCAAGGAAGGCTTCCAGAAGAAGCGACAAGCAACCTGAGGCCTGAAGGATATGGGGTCAGAGGGTCAAGGGGAGCAGGTGCTCTTCAAGCAGAGGACACTGCATGGATAGAATCCCTAGGACTTGAGGTGGCAGGCTGTGGGGGAGGGAGAGAATGGGATGGAGTCCATCCTGGAAATGTTGGTTGGCATGTTCGTGAGATGTGGGTTATCTTGTTGACAACTGGGTTCCAGGGGGGTGCAGTTCAGAAGGGTGGTCTAGGCTGAGAGCACAGACACAGGAGTCATCAGCATGCAAGTAGTGAGAGAGGATGAGTCGCCCAGATAGAGTGGGACCAAAGAAGCCAAGGAAAAGAGTTAACAAGCAGAGAGGTCACTGGGGTCAAAGGCTTTGGGGAGGTCATAAGCCAAGAATTGCTGTTTCCATTTCTTTCATCGCCCTGTCACGGTCACGGGCAAGAGCAGTTTCACGGTGGGGAAGTGAGCAGAAGAGAGACAGAGCAAGGAGAGAGGGGAGGTGAAGATGTGGAAAGCAAGGGGGTGGGAAGCAGCTCTTCCTAGATGCCAGCTGAGAGGCAGCAAGGCAGAAGTAGATGGCGAGTTTATGGACAGCACTTCGTGTTGGTTGAGGTGGGAAAAGAGGTTAAAGGAGCTGATGAAGAGAGAAAGATCGAAGGTGCTGGAGGGCAAGGGGAAGGAGCTAAGGAAGGTAGCAGGGAAGGCAGCAGAGGTGGGATCCAGCGGGCAGAGGATGGACAGAGCCCAAGCTGGGAGAAGAGGAGCCTGTGTGCGGTGCAGGGGGTTGGCAGGCTGGCTGGTTGGTGGCAGGAAGCTGAGGAAGTATGGAGGGAGGCAGAGGCATCCTCTGAGAGTTGGGGGAAGGAGGACCGGAGGCTTGAGGGCTGCCTCTGCTCCTCCCCGAATACCCGTGCGCCTCTTCCCTCAGGCCCGTAGGGTCAAAGTGCCCACTTGTGCCTTTATCTTCAAGCTGCATCCCTCCGTCCCTACCTGCCACTCAGACTCCTTTTATATTTCATCAGAAGTTCCATTCCTCAATCTAGCTGTCTAGGTATTAGAGGGGCAGCAATCTGATCAAGTAGGTTTATCCTCATGTCTGAATCATCAATGGCTCAGAACCCTTTTAGAGAAATTTGCATTTCTGTGGATAGGATTTTGTTCTAAATAAACCTCAAATTCAAGGGCTTTCAAGTACAGGAACAAATGGAGTTAATAATTTTAGGCAGCAGGCCAGGATAACTATCTGGAATCTGTCTGTGAGGGTATCTTTTATCCACAAAGTAATCCAAAGGACAAATGCCAAGGAAACAGAAAGGTCTGTAGAGGAGACCAGGCCAACTTCATGATGTAGATGGAACAGATGCCCGGAGCAAATTTCTGCACATTCTCCCAGCTCTAGCTGTTCCAGGCTCTGAAATGGTCCAGGATCCCAGAGATCAGGGCTCCTGAAACAACCAACGCAGTAAAAAGCAACACCAAGGTGAACCTGGCTTCTACATGGCACAGCAGCTCCCACTGTGTTAAGCTCACGTTATGTGGCACGTGTTCAGCAGGCTCTTCTGTCCATGAAATTCTCCAGGCAAGAATACTGGAGTGGGTAGCCATTCCCTTCTCCGGGGGATCTTCCCCACCCAGGGATTGAACCCGGGTCTCCTGCGCTGCAGGCAGATTCTTTACCGTCTGAGCCACCAGGAAAGCCCCATAAATCAAATTCATCGTGGACAATTAAAATTGACCTTACAGATTGTGTCCACTGTTGGAGATGATAATTTGCAAGAGGTCAGCACTAAACACCTTATTTTGTCATCTCTTGT
>NW_011494901.1:3291069-3303305 GCF_000754665.1 Bison bison bison
ATCTCTTGTTGCATTTTAGGGCATTGGACCTGTTAAAATATGGTTAGGCTGGAAAAGTCTTTATCTGTGAGCTGTGTAAAAAATGTGTGGGAGTGTGGGAGTGTGTGTGTGTGTGTGTGTGTGTGTGTGTGTTTGTGCGCGCGCGCGCGCTCCCTGTTCTTTTAGACCTGGCAGGGGTTGGGGGGTGGGCAGGTGGTATGCTAGTACAGATAGAAACTACTTTTAACAACCCTGAAGTCTATCAGTACATGTGCTCAAAATTTAAAGAATATTGCATTTTGAATCAGAAACAATTTTTACAAATATTTTATTGAATTTTATTGTTAAAAATATGCTTTTTTATTGTTAAAAAAATGATTTTTTGTGTGTTTTGGAAAACACAAAAAGCCCAAAAACAAAATGAAATTTACCTGTAATCCCAATTCCCAGGGATTAATCCCTGGGATCTATTTTGATCCATTTCATTTTAGTCTTTTACCTCTGTCTGTCTCTGCCTTTCCCCCATCCCTCTTTGTCTCTTTCTCTCATTAAGGATCATATCTCTACATAATTGTGTATCCTGCCTTTTCCACTTAACTGAATCAGGAAATGTAAAAGCAGTAACAGAACCTTTTTATTTCTACATTTTCTACTTTACTTCTGTCTGCATCTTTCCCTCTTTTTTTTTTTTGCCAGTATTTCTTTATTTGGAGTATTTCCATTTTTATCAAAGTTCAATTCAAAATGTAAAACAGTTTATGCTTTTTGAGTTTTATTTCCTCCCTACACTTGTTAAAATAGACCAGTGAAAGACAGGTTTTCCAGATTATGATAGATCCACCTTCAACTATATAACTGGTTCAATTTAGAGTCTTAGGATAATGATCTGCCACCATATGTGGGTTATAACTTGAGGTTTGCATAAAAATGTGTCTTGGATTAACTGACTATGCCACGGTGCCCGGTAACTGGCTTGTTTCTAGGAAGTTAAATGCCTGACTTTTGCTTGACATCGTCAGTAGAACTTTCTGATGAAAGCAAATAAAACAACCAATTAAGTATGTGACTTCAGGTGTGGTCTCCTCCCTGGTAGAGGTGTGCTCCGTGTTCCAGAAGATTTTCTATAAGGGAGGCAAAATGCCTTAGAAAGCAATTATCTTATTTAAGCCTACACTTGTCTGGGGACCTGAGGTCAGCCGCAAAGTCACTGGAAAAAAAGCGCTGTCTACCATAGAAAGCAGTTTCTTTGTTGGGGGGGGTGGGATGGGTCAGTCTGAACAAGTTTGCTTTTGAACTGAATGACCTCCTGAGACCACGAGCCTGCGTCGATTAAACACAGCAAACCTCAGGATGAAGCCGCCCCCTTGCCCTTCACATCACTCCCGTTTCAAAACAAAAACACAAACAGAAATACTTTAAACTTCGCTTTCCAAAGCTAATGCCCTCCCCTCAAACTGTCTGTTACTGCTTCTGCTTGGATTATTTTCATTTGGGTTGTGTTTTTCTGACCGAGGGCCAGGCCCTTGTCTTTGTGTATTTGTAAAGTGCCTCATCTACTTACAAGTCTTTAGAAATTACAGACAAAAACAGGAATGCAAGAGAAACTGGCAGCTAAAACCTTACAGCTTTTCTGAACTGATGCTATGCCTGAGAACCAGAATGGAATATTTTTATAAGGCAATATTGAAACATTCTAACCCCAAGAAACTAAATTGAGTCTACATTAGCTGAATATAAAACAGGGCCCAGATTTGGCATGGTGTCTGCCACTCACATGGCTTGTGATGCCGCGTTAACGAGCTGTTGCTCTGTGGTCAGTATAAAAGGGAGAGGATCCTTCCAGAGGGGTGCCAACCCTCTGGAGATCCAGAAGTTCCTCTGGCATGAGGCTTTTCATCTTATGACATGTATCTGGCTGTGCTCAACTGGCAGAATTTAGGAGCCACAGGAAAAAGAGCCCATCGTTGGAGGGACAAAGGGATGTGAATGTCTGGATAGAGCTGAGAGGTGCTCTGAGGCCAGGTCAGCACAGTGGAAGCAAAAGGACAAAGCAGAAATCCCCTCTTCCTTCCTTGCTCGCTCCCTCCTTTTCTGTCCTTCCTTCTTTCCTTTTTCCTGACCCTGCTGAGGTTGGGTATACAAAAATGGGGTCTGTGAAATCTTTCTTTCTTAGAAACTTTTTTCTTCTGCAGACATGATTGTATTCGATGTTCTCTATCATTTAAAAATGTATTTGTAGACCCAAAGAGATAAGTGCGATAGGGTTGTTTAGTCGCTAGTTCATGCCTGATTCTGCAATCCCATGATGGTAGCCCACCAGGCTCCTCTGTCTATGGAATTTTCCAGGCAAGAATATTGGAGTGGGTTGCCATTCCCTCCCCCCGGGGATCTTCCCCGACCCAGGGATCAAGTCCGAGTCTCCTGCGTTGGTAGGCGGATTCTTTACTACTGAGCCGCCTGGGAAGTCCAAGTGCTGCATGAAACCAGTCAGTTGTGTTAAACTAGCATATCTGTCTTTGTGGTTGTCACTGGCCTGAGGAGAAAGACGTATAAAATTGATTTTTTTTTTTAAAGCATTTGAATGCCTTTTGTTTGCTATTACATTTATTCAGTAATTTAGTTGGTTTTTAAAAAGTCTCTCCTCCTTCTCCCTTCTTTCCTTCTCTTCCTTCCTTCCTCTCAACTGAATTTTGTAGTAAATTGTCTCTTCCTCACTTTGGCTGTAGACATGACTTTGAAACGGGAGAAATAACTCAGAAATAACCTTTGAGATCCTAATGTCATGAACTCTTGCTCAGCCACGTTTAGAAAGGAATTCATATGTGAGGTGGGGGTTGGACAACAGAATAGGACTCAAAGAGGTTTGTACCTAAATGTCCCCTCTTCCAGAACACAGTGATGACCTTAGAGTCCTAGGGAGGCCGGGTAGCCTAACCAAACTCCTTACAGGCTGAACTGCCCCAAACTGGGCTGGCAGCCTGAAGCTTATGCCACCAGGGTGCCAGCCCAACCCAGCTAGGGGAGCATGAGGCCAGGAAACTTTTAGTTGGCTGTACAAGGGTACTGGATTTAATGGCCCCAGCAGTAGCCGAGGTCGCTGAAACAGAATTTCGAAACCAAATTGTTCCACATGGAGCACTGCTATCCTTCTCTTTAAAGCAACTTTGGAAAAGCGTAAGTAGAGCCCAGTGAGAATATACGTTTTTAAATTTCATTTTTCATTTCTGAGATCAAGAACTGAAAAACGTGCAAATATCACCAAAAAATCAGGTTTGGAAACTTACAGTTAAGCTTTTATCACAGATTTGGTTCCAAATGTACATTGTTGGGGGGAAGCAGTTAAAGTATAAGTTTTAGAGCAATTGTTACTATTATAAGAGGATTTTTTATGAGAACATTGTTCAATGTAGTCACATTTCATTTCTAAAAATAGCCAAAGAACAAAAATGATTCACAGATGTTGATTTATGAGAAAAATAGTGAGCTATATAAACTGAAATGTATTTGAAGGAAGGATAGAGCCCCTCATTAAAAACCATTCTGTAAAAAGCACCTCCTTCTCCTTGACTCCCCAGAAAATTCCAAGTCCTTTCTGGACCCATAGCACATGGGGCCCAGGGTGCATCAGGACAGCCAGAGACCCAGTGGGACCTTCCCGTGCAATGTGCTCTGAGAGGAGCCTGCTGAGGGTGGGTTCTCTGGCATGGCAATTCTCACTAGTTGGTCCATGTCAGAATCACCTACAACGCTAGTTAAATGCAGATTCCCAGGCCCCGCTCCTAGAAACTCAGATTCAGTATATTTAGAATGGAGCCCAGGACTCTGCATAGGAAACCAGCCTTCCAAGTCATTCTGCTGCAGGTGGCGCACAGACAATACTTTAGAAACGCTCCTCTGAGAGATGGACTTCCCAGGGGGTGCTAGTGGTAAAGGATCTGCCTGCCGATGCAGGAGACGTGGGTTCGATCCCTGCATTCAGAAGATCCCCTGGAGAAGAAAATGGCAACCCACTTCAGTATTCTTGCCTGGAAAATTCCATGCACAGAGGAGCCTGGCAGGCTACAGTCCATGGGGTTGCAAGAGTCAGACACGACTGAGCATGTACCTCTGAGGGATCCCATTGAAATCGTTGCCAGAATCAGAATCCTGTAGTTGCCAGTTAGGAGTCATCTCATCTATTCAGTAGTTTCTATTAGCACTGGCGGGAGTCTTTAATACCTAGGCTTTGGGAGCCATAAAAGGAGAAATTAGAAATGACCAAACTTTCATATGGATTGAGTCTGTAAATTGTTTACTATACAATTAACCTTAGCATAATCATATAGATCAGGCTGATGTTACTAGAGTGTGTGCTACTGGAAATACACCTAATCCCTGGATTGTAGGACTGTCAAAACAGTCACCTCCTCTCCTGACTCTACCCCACCCCCGCAGTTGTCCCTGAGAGATTAAATGTCCTTTTCTCAGGCAGGCTTGGCCATGTGACTCAGTTTGGTCAGCAAAGTGTGGGTCGAAAATGGTAGCACCTCTTGGAGCAGAAGCTTCAAAAGCCAAAGTGTGGTTCTGGCCTCTCTCTGCCTTCTGCCATGTGAGCAGCATGTCTCAGCTAGAAACTGCTCCTTTAATATGGACTTAAGTGGGGAAGAACAGGGGCCTAGCTGCAGCAGAGCCTGAAGCAGACAACTTCAGGAGTGAGGGAGAAACCCTGTGGACCGCTTAAGTCCCAGAGACTGCCTAGTTGTCTGCTGCTGCTGCTGCTGCTGCTGCGTCGAACCAGTCGTGTCCGACTCTGTGAGACCCCATAGACGGCAGCCCACCAGGCTCCTCTGTCCTGCAGCCTAACCTAGCAAAACCAGACACTAATACAGCTCCTCATTAGTACTGTATTAGCAAAATACTAAGCCAGGCATGACTAGAGGAAATGTCTTCATTCTGACTCTTTCTGGAATTTTCTTTGGTCATCTAAATTCTTTGTGTTCCACACCATTGTGTGTTTCCTTTTCGTAGCTTACTTAACGTACTTAGCATGCAGAAAATTATAAGTGTTCAAAGTTCAGAATTGAAATGTCAAAACTTCATCAGCTGTCTTTCCATGAGTTATTTTTTTATTGAAGTGTGGCGGTGGTGGTGGTTTATTGAAGTGTAGTTGATTTATAATGTGTTAGTTTCAGGTGTACAGCACAGTGATTCAATTACACACACACACATATATTCTTCTTCACATTCTTTTCCCTTATAAATTATTACAAACTACTGAGTAGAGTTTCCCTGTGCTATACAGTAGGTCCTTGTTGGTTATCTATTTTACATATATTAGTGTGTACATGTTAATGACAGACTCCTAATTTATCCTTCCCCTAAGGCATTCTTAATTGCATACAACCCAGGAAGCTCCCTCTACTTCCGATATGCTTTGCAGAGTGGCCTTCCTCCAATTCCTGATGAACAGGACCACAGTCTATTGATGTGTGGCGTTGCAGCTTCTTGTCCACCTTGGTGTTCCTAATGCTGTGATCTGACTTAGTGTCTCCATGGCTATGGCAGTGAGATACAGTGTTTATTTGCCTCTATTTCGTGGCGAGAATAAAAGCAAAGTCCACTTGAGACCATGCTTTTAGAGCTCCAATATGGGCTCCCTACTAGTTCCTGTATAACATTATCAAATATCTCTGTGGAAACTGGGCTTTTATTGTTTGACCTCTTCATGTTCCCACTGAGTTAAGCTAGTGTCCTTCTGCCCCTGTCAGAACACACTTGTAAGTACAGATGGCTGGGAGAGAAAGCGATGAGTGGCCGCTAGCTTGCTGAGAGTTTCCCAGAAAGTCATAGCCCACCTTTGCTCTGGGGCTACTGTTGGTGATGACCTACTTTTTAAAAAAATTGAAATGTTTTGTAGTTGATTTATAGTGTTGTATTAATTTCTTCTGTACAGCAAAAGTGATTCAATTATATATATACACATCCTTTTTAATATTCTTTTCCATTATCGCTTATCTCACAATACTGAATATAGTTCCCTGTGCCCTACAGGAGGACCTTGTTGTTTATCCACTCTATATATGATAGTTTGCATCTGCTAACCCCAAATTTCCAGTCCATCCCTCCCCACCCTCTTCCCCCTTGGCAACCCCCATTTCTGTTTCATAGATATGTTCATTTGTGTTGTGTTGTAAATTCCACATATAAGTGATATCACATGGTATTTGTCTTTCTCCTTCTGACTTACTTCACACAGTATGATAATCTCTGGTTGCATCGATGTTGCTGCAAATGGCATCATTCTGTTCTTTTTTATGGCTGGGTGATATTCCATTGTAGATATGCACGTCTTCTTCCTCCATTCATCTGTTGATGGACATTTAGGTTGCTTCCATTTCTTGGCTATTCTGAACAGTGCTGCTGTGAACATTGGAATGCGTGTATAATTTGGAGTTCTAGTTTTGTCTGGATACATGCCCTGGAGTGGGATTACTGGATCCTCTGATCATTACTGATCCATTTCTCTGTTAATCACACCTAGACTTTTTCGAGGTCAACCTCCAGGTTTTCTGCATTGCCTTGGGCTAACGCTCTGAAGGTAGAATAAGGACAAAGACATATATTCAGTGACAATGGTTTGCAGCTTAGTGGGAGATTCAGCCCAGATTTTCACTCTCCAGATCACTCTCCAAGTCTCCTCGGTCTCCTCCTTCCTCTGTTCCTCAGTAACGAGAAGCGTGGGGTGAGGTTGCCCACAGCTCCAGACTCCCAGCCTCGAACACAGAAGGACTCTTTTTAGTCTCAATCCTCAGGATCATCGAGTCAACAAATGTTTTATTGAATACTTACTGTGTTCCAAGCACCATTGTAGGTATTTGGAATGCATAGGGGTAGGAAGAAGATCCCTAGAGGGTGGGAGATGGGAGCCAGAATTATGTTCCATAAATATGGTTTCCAAGAGCCCAAGTCTATAAATCTCATCAGGGGCCTCAGGAAGAAGGATCATTTGTCAGCTGGGGAGATATCTGAGAACGTGACACTTACACAACAAAAATGAAGTGCCAAGCAGGAAAATTATACCTTTTTAGCCCACCCACACAGGCATGATCTTATATAGCATTTTTCATTTAAGTTTCATCAGGTCTTTACAAGCCTTATGCTATCACTCCCCATTTTCTTTACTCTGAGCCAGGCTTGTGGCTCATGCTATTAACCTCATTTCTTAGAAACCTCTCCCCCCCAAAAAAAAACCACAAAGAAACAAAAATGGGAGCAATTATAGAAAGGAGCTAAATGTAATCAGTGTCACTAAGAATCCTTTCAAAACATAACTCTAAAATGGCCACCAGGTTTCTCTTCTGAAATGACTTAGTAGTTTTCTCACAGCATTTCTCTAAACTGTTTTTTTTCAAGTGTTAGTCACTCAATAGGGCCCAACTCTTTGCAATCCCATGAACGATAGCCGACCAGGCTCCTCTCTCCGTGGAATTCTCCAGGCAGGAATACTAGAGTGGCAGCCATTCCCTTCTCCAGGGGATCTTCCCCACCCAGGGGTTGACCTGGGTCTCCTGCACTACGGGCAGATTGTTTAGTGTCTGAGCCACCAGGGAAAGTTGCACCATCTTTGTGACACAGGCTATTCATCTCTGTTTGGGAGAAGTGAAATAGATAGTCTTGTGCAAGTAGGCCCCGGGCCACCATTTTAACCTCACTTCTGCTCTATCTAGACGCGCAATAGGGCTCCAGGTGGTGGTGGTGTTCAGTCGCTCAGTCATGTCCAATTCTTTGCAACCCCACGGATTGCAGCACTCCAGGCTTCCCTGTCCCTCACCACATCCAGGAGCTTGCTCAAGCTCATGTCCATTGAGTTAGTGATGCCATCCAACCATCTCATCCTCTGTCATCCCCTTCTCCTCCTGCCTTTAATCTTTCCTGGCGTCAGGATCTTTTCTAATGAGTTGGCTCTTTGCATCAGGTGGCCAAAGTATTGGGGATTCAGCATCAGTCCTTCTATTAAATGTTCAGGATTGATTTCCTTTAGAATACATTGGTTGGATGTCCTTGCAGTCCAAGGGACTCAAGGATCTTCTCCAATACCACAACTCAAAAACATCAATTCTTTGGCATTCAGCCTTCGTTATGGTCCAACTCGCACATCCATACATGACTACTGGAAAAACCATAGCTTTGACCAGATGGACCATTGTTGGCAAAGTAATGCCTCTGTTTTTTAATATGCTGTCTAGGTTGGTCATAGCTTTCCTTCCAAGGAGGAAGCGTCTTTTAATTTCATGACTGCAGTCACCATCTGCAGTGATTTTGGAGCCCCCCAAAATAAAGTCTCTGACTGTTTCCATTGTTTCCCCTTCTATTTGCCATGAAGTAATGGGACCAGATGCCATGATCTTAGTTTTTTGAATGTTGAGTTTTAAGCCAGCTTTTGCACTCTCCTCTTTCACCTTCATCAAGAGGCTCTTTAGTTCTTCACTTCCTGCCATAAGGGTGGTATCATCTGAATATCTCCCATGGATGGAGGAGCCTGGTAGGCTATATCTGAGGTTATTGATATTTCTCCCAGCAATCTTGATTCCAGCTTGTGCTTCATCCAGCCCAGGGTTTCACATGATGTACTCTGCATAGAAGTTAAATAAGCAGGGTGACAATATACAGCCTTGACGTACTCCTTTCCCAATTTGGAACCAGTCTGTTGTTCCATGTCTGGTTCTAACTGATGCTTCTTGACCTGCATACAGGTTTTTCAGAAGGCAATAAGGTGGTCTGGTATTTCCATCTCTTTAAAAATTTCCTGCAATTTGTTGTGATCCACACAGTCAAAAGCTTTAGCATAGTCAATGAAGTAGAAGTAGATGTTTTCCTGGAACTCTCTTGCTTTTTAGTGATCCAACAGATGTTGGCAATTTGATCTCTGGTTCCTCTGCCTTTTCTAAATACAGCTTGAACATCTGAAAGTTCACAGTTCATGTACTGTTGAAGCCTGGCTTGGAGGATTTTGAGCATTATTTTGCTAGCATGTGAAATGAGTGAAATTGTGCAATAGTTTGAACATTCTTTGGCATTGCCTTTCTTTGGGATTGGAATGAAAACTGACCTTTTCCAATCCTGTGGCCACTCCTGAGTTTTCCAAATTTGCTGGCATATTGAGTGCAGCACTTTCACAGAATCATCTTTTAGGAGTTGAAATAGATCAGCTGGAATTCCATCACCTCCACTAGCTTTGTTCATAGTGATGTTTCCTAAGGCCCACTTAACTTTGCACTCCAAGATGTCTGGCTCTAGGTGAGTGATCACACCATCATGGTTATCTGGGTCATGAAGATCTTTTTTGTATAGTTCTTTTGTGTATTCTTGTCACCTCTTCTTAATATCTTCTGCTTCTGTTAGGCCCATACAATTTCTGACCTTTATTGTGCCCGTCTTTGCATGAAATATTCCCTTGATATCTCTAATTTTCTTGAAGAGATCTCTAGTCTTTCCCATTCTGTTGTTTTCTTCTATTCCTTTGCATTGATCGCTGAGGAAGGCTTTCTTATCTCTCCTTGCTTTTCTTTGGAACTCTGCATTCAAATGGGTATATCTTTCTTTTTCTCCTTTGCCTTTAACTTCTCTTCTTTTCTCAGCTATTTGTAAGGTCTCTTCAGACAATCATTTTGACTTTTTGCATTTCTTTTTCTTGGGGATTTCTTGATCCCTGCCTCCTGTACAATGTCATGAACCTCCATCCATAGTTCTTCAGGCAATCTATCAGATCTAATCCCTTGAATCTATTTGTCACTTCCACTGTATAATCCTAAGGGATTTGATTTAGGTCATACTTGAATGGTCTCATGGCTTTCCCTACTTTCTTCAATTTAAGTCTGAATTTGGCAATAAGGAACTCATGATGTGAACCACAGTCAGCTCCTGGTCTTGTTTTTGCTGGCTGTATAGAGCTTCTCCATCTCTGACTGCAAAGAATATGATCAATCTGATTTTGGTATTGACCACCTGGTGATGTCCATGGGTAGTCGTGTCTTGTGTTGTTGGAAGAGGGTGTTTGCTATGACCAGTGCATTCCCTTGGCAAAACTCTGTGAGCCTTTGCCCTGCTTCATTTTGTACTCCAAGGCCAAACTTGCCAGTATCTCCTGACTTCCTATTTTTGCACTCCAGTCCCCTATGATGAAAAGGACATCTTTTTTGAGTGTTAGTTCTAGAAGGTCTTGTACATCTTCATAGAACCTTTGAACTTCAGCTTCTTAGGCATTAGTAATTGGGGCATAGACTTGAATTACCGTGATATTGTATGGTTTGCCTTGGAAACGAACAGAGATCGTTCTGTTGTTTTTGGAATTGTACCCAAGCACTGTAGTTTGGACCCTCTTGTTGCCTATGATGGCTACTCCATTTCTTCTAAGGGATTCTTGCCTGCACTGGTAGATATAATGGTCATCTGAATTAAATTCACCTTTTTCGGCCCATTTTAGTTCACTGATTCCTAAAAGGTCTATGTTCACTCTTGCCATCTCCTGTTTGACCACTTCCAATTCACCCTGATTCACTGACCTAGCATTCCAGGTTCCTATGCAATGTTGTTCTTTACGGCATTGGACTTTACTTCCATCACCAGACACCTACACAGCAGGGCGTTGTTTTTACTTTGGCTCATGCTCTTCATTTCTTCTGGAACTATTTCTCCACTCTTTTCCAGTAGCATATTGGGCACCTACTGGGGATTGGTAGGTGTTCATCTTTTAGTGTCACATCTTTTTGTCTTTTCATACTCTTCATGGGTCTCCAGTTGGAGATTTGTAAAGCTATGTTGTGAATGGCTATTTTTTAAATGAAAATATGCCTTTGATTTTGACTTAGAGGTAGTGAAAACAAACGAAAAAAGAACCCAAATGGAGCTGCTTCAGACCAGCTGGGGAGACAGCTGAGAGGCCAAACCAGAACCAGAAGTAAGAACAGAAATTGGGTATTTACCTGACCCCACCACAGAAGCAGCTAAGAAAATTGTGGAGACTCATTTTATTGTAACAGGCTGTGCCTTCATCACAAGAAAGGCAGTTCCATTTAGGGGAAGAAGACAGTAGTTGTGAGTGGTAAATATTAGTCCATTGAAGAGTAAGGATGGGGACTTCCCTGGTGGTCCAGTGGCTAAGATTCTGCACTCCCAGTGCAGGGGACCTGGGTTCGCTTCCTGGTCAGGGAACTAGATTCCACATGCTGCAACTAAAGATTCCTCCTGCTGCAGCTAAAAAAAGATTCCGCATGCCAAAGCTAAGACCCCACAGCCGAACAAACAAACAAATATTTTTTAAAAAAAGAGTAAGGATGGTTGGCCCCATGTGCCCATAGGAAAACCTTAACCCTGAGCAACACTCAGAACACATGTAAGCCTCCTAAGGTACTTCACAGAGCATAGGATGAACAATTTCTAGGGAAAGAGTTAGGGTGGGGGGAATTCAGGCAAAGAAGATGACCCAAGCAAAGACCTAGAGGCAAGAATTAGCACCAGTTGTTGAAGGGGCTGCATGTTATTTCTGACCCACGTCATGAGGTAAGAAGCAGGAGGAAAGTGAGGGGCACAGGTGGACAGTGTCATTTGAAAAGCTTGACTTTGTTCTGTAGGTGCGGGGAGCCACTGAATGGCCTGCTGTAGATTCTGGCTGTTGTTGGGCGACAATTCCCCATGAGTCTGTCACTTTTCTACATATTATGTGAATGAGGCATTAAATCGTTTCGGTTCCCTGTTGCTTTTTGAGAACCACAAGGACAACACAGAGTGACTCAGGCAGAGGCTGTGAGTGCAGTGGGGGTTCTGTCTCTGTGAGAAACCCTAAGCTCAGGAACCTGTTCACTTCAGTTCAGTTCAGTCGCTCAGTCATGTCTGATTCTTTGCAACCCCATGAACTGAAGCATGCCAGGCCTCCCTGTCCATCACCAACTCCCAGAGTCCACCCAAACCCATGTCCACTGAGTCAGTGATGCCATCCAACCATCTCATCCTCTGTCGTCCCCTTCTCCTCCTGCCCTCAATCTTTCCCAGCATCAGGGTCTTTTCCAGTGAGTCAACTCTTCACACGAGGTGGCCAAAGTATTGGAGTTTCAGCTTCAGCATCAGTCCTTCCAATTAACACCCAGGACTGATCTCCTTTAGGATGGACTGGTTGGATCTCCTTGCAGTCCAAGGGACTCTCAAGAGTCTTCTCCAACACCACAGTTCAAAAGCATCAATTCTTCAGTGCTCAGCTTTCTTTATAATCCAACTCTCACATC
>NW_011494901.1:3303405-3303681 GCF_000754665.1 Bison bison bison
TCTCACATCCATACATGACCACTGGAAAAACCATAGCCTTGACTAGATGGACCTTTGTTGATAAAGTAATGTCTCTGCTTTTAAATATGCTGTCTAAGTTGGTCATAACCTCCCTTCCAAAGAGTAAGCGTCTTTTAATTTCATGGCTGCAGTCACCATCTGCAGTGATTTTGGAGCCCCCCAAAATAAAGTCTGACACTATTTCCACTGTTTCCCCATCTATTTCCCATGAAGTGATGGGACCAGATGCCATGATCTTCGTTTTCTGAATGTTGA
>NW_011494901.1:3303975-3312196 GCF_000754665.1 Bison bison bison
GTCTGACACTATTTCCACTGTTTCCCCATCTATTTCCCATGAAGTGGATGGGACCAGATGCCATGATCTTCGTTTTCTGAATGTTGAGCTTTAAGCCAACTTTTTCATTCTCCTCTTTCACTTTCATCAACAGGCTCTTTAGTTCTTTACTTTCTGCCATAAGGGTGGTTTCATCTGCAGTTATTGATATCTAAGGTGATTGATATTTCTCCCAGCAATCTTGATTCCAGCTTGTGCTTCTTCCAGCCCAGGGTTTCTCATGATGTACTCTGCATATAAATTAAATAAGTAGGGTGACAATATACAGCCTTGATGTACTCCCTTTCCTATTTGGAACCAGTCTGTTGTTCCATGTCCAGTTCTAACTGTTGCTTCCTGACCTGCATACAGGTTTCTCAAGCAACAGGTCAGGTGGTCTGGTATTCCCACCTCTTTCAGAATTTTCCACAGTTTATTGTGATCCACACAGTCAAAGGCTTTGGCATAGTCAATAAAGCAGAAATACATGTTTTTCTGGAACTCTCTTGCTTTTTCGATGATCCAGCGGATGTTGGCAAATTGATCTCTGGTTCCTCTGCCTTTTCTAAAACCAGCTTGAGCAGCTGGAAGTGCATGGTTCACATACTGTTGAAGCCTGACTTGGAGAATTTTGAGCATTACTTTACTAGCGTGTGAGATGATTATAATTTTATAGTAGGCTGCAAGTAAAGCTGTCTGCTCTTTGTGTGTCTAGCTCCATCTTCCAGAAATGCTTGCTACACAAACATCCTTTGAAGGACAAAAGGGTAGTTTCCCAGTAGCTTGGCATGCTGAAAGTTGTAAAGTCCTTTGTATCTGACCCAGGAGTCTCATGTATTCTGTCAACATCCATGAAATTGCTAGCATCCAGGCTGAGTAGGGTAAATCTGAGAATTTTCCTGGTTTTTGATAGCTGTATGTTGGTCCAGTAGTTTGGAGGCTGTTGCAGTGATTCAGGCGAAAGATAAATTCCTTAACTAAGGCTGTGAAAAGCAGTATAGAGAAGAAACAATAGATTCCAGAAATATTTAGAAGGTAAAATTAATATGACCTGTGATGGTTTGGATTGGAAGAATTGGTAAAGGAAAGTGATTATAGATGATCCCAGCTTCGAATTTGGATGTGTGAGTCATTAGTAGACCTTCTGCCTATGAGAGTGTTAGACAAGGAACCTGGATTGGGAGTAGAATGATGAGTTTAGTTTTATACCTGTTGCCTTTGAGGTGCTCATGGGACATCTAAGGGGGGAATGACCAGAGGATACCTTAATATAAATGTCTGAAACTCAGGGGAAGATATCAGGACCTGTTTCAAGACTTAGGAGGCTTCATATAGGTAAGTGTGGTAGCCAGCCTCCAAGACGGCTCCTTAATGATCCTTGCCTCCTAGTATTTGTTCTCTTGTGTAGTTATTGTATCAGAATTGGTCTACATAATCAATAGATGATACATATACCATCACCAACAGATGTGACAATACATGACTGCCAAGCCTAAGTCATAAAGGAAATTGAGGTTTATGCCTTGGTCTCTCTCTTGGATTGCTTGTTATAGGGGAAAGTGGCTGCTGTTTAGTGAGGACACTCAGGTAACCATGCAGAGATGGATACGGGTGAGCCATTGTGGAAGCAGGTCCTCCAGCCCAGTTAACACCTCAGAGGCCTGCAGCCCTGGCCGACGTCTTGGTTACAACCTCGCGAGAGAGCCTGAGCCAGAACCACTCAGTTCAGGTGTTCCCAGATTCCCGACTCTTTGAAAAAAGCTATGTGAGGGACTCCCCTGGTGGTCTGGTGGCTAAGACTCTGTGCTCCCAATGCACAGGGCCTGGGGGGCCTGGGTTTGATCCCTGGTCGAGGAACTAGATCCTGCATGCCACAATTAAAACTCCTTGCAGCCAAGTAAATAATAAATTAAATAGATACTTAACAAGAAGCCATGTGAGATAATAAATGTTAACTGGTTTAGGTTGCTGGGTTCTGGGGTAATTTGTAGTGCAGCAATAGAGAACTGATACAGGTGGTCATTGAAGTTGTGACCTCCTTCAGCCCCTGTACTTCTAGCAGATGATCCACGGTCTTGGTAGAAAAAAATGTCAACAGGCTGTGACACTTTGACACGTCCCAACTCCCACTCCACTACTCCCTGTTTCTAACGGAATTCGTTCTGAACCCATACTTATCTTTCCTCCAGCCTTAAAGCAAGACTTACCTGTCTGATTTTGCAACAAAATGATGGCTCTTTAATTTTACATATTAATTTCCTGGGACTCCTGTAACAAAGTACCACAAACTAGGGTGGCTTAAAACAAGAGAATTTTATTCTCTCACAGTTCTGGTGGCTAGAAATCTTAGATAAAAGTATCAGTAGGGTTATTCTCTCTGTGAAGGACCCAGGGAAGGATCTGTTGCATGCTTTTTTCCATAGCTTCAGTGTTTGCCAGCAATCCTTGACGTTTCCTGGTTTGTGCCGTGCAACTCTAGTCTCTGCTTCCATTCTTCATTCTACAGCTGTCTTTTCTGCTCTTCTGAGGACAGTGAAGTGAAGTGAAGTCGCTCAGTCATGTCCAACTCTTTGCAACCCCATAGACTGTAGCCCACCAGGCTCCTCCATCCATGGGATTTTCCAGGCAAGAATACTGGAGTGGGTTGCCATTTCCTTCTCCAGGGGATCTTCCTGACCCAGGGATCGAACCTGGGTCTCCTGCATTGTAGGCAGACGCTTTACCGTCTGAGCCACCAGGGAAGCCTGATCTGAGGACAGGAGTCATATTGAATTAGGAGCGCACCTTATCCAGGATGACCTCATCTTAATTTGTATCTTAATTGTATCTGCAACAACCCCGTTTCCCAATAACCTCACATTTTGAGGTTGCGGGACATCAACATATCTTCTTGGAAAAAATTCAACCCGTGCCGCTGTGCACAGAACAGAGGACGCTTCCTAGTTCTCCTCTCACTGGCTCCCCTGTAGCAGCATTTGACACTGTTGGTCACGCTCCACTTAGAATTCCCCCTTCCCGATTTCAGAGGACCACTCTTTCTTTTCTACCCACATAACTAAGCTCAGTCTCCTCTGCTGGCTCCTCTTCTTCCATTCGTCTCTACCAGTGAATTCTCTGACCTTGAATATTTGGCCTTCTTTTCTCCCAAAGTTATGTCCTATGTCTGGGTGATTTCAGTCATACTCATGGCCTCAAAAGGCACCTAAACCTCTACGTTTAGTCTAGGCAATGACTCTGAGCCTAGACCAACCAGCTAGACAGATGAACCTCAGAAGCCACTTGTCCAAAACTAACCAACCTATTGATCTCCTCCTCCATACCTGCTTCCCGGCTCATAATTCCCTTTCTCTGTAAATTTCTCTCCTGTTCCCAAGTCCCCTAAGTCCAATATCTGGGTCTCAGTTTATACTTGTCCCCTCCTGTGACTGAGTCACTTCAAGTCCTACCTCCTAAAAAACTCCTGGATCTGGGCCCTCTGCATCACCTGTTGCCTGCTTTGGGCCCTCATCATCTCTCATTAGACCAGGGCCACACTCTCCTCACTTGTCTTCCAACCTCCATTCTCTGCCCCTCACTCAATCTTCCACACTGCTGCTAGAATCCTCTACTTATCACTGATCTCATCCAATCTTGTCACTCTTGTATGTAAAACCCCTCAACAGATCTTCTTTCTCTTTTAGGATATAATCCAAGATTTCCCCAGCTGTCCTTTAAGGCCAACCTCACACAAATCTCTTGTCCTTTTTACCACTTAGTCCTATATCTAGCCAACAGGATTATTTATTTCAAACTCATGTTGAGGTCTTCCATGCTTCTGGAGCCTCTGCTTCCTTCTCTCCTCCTTTTAAAGCTTGGCGATGTAACCATAAAAGTGTACCTTTCAGATCTCTCATTACAGGATATATAACTGACCAGGGCTCCAGCTTGTATGTTCTGAAATCCATTGCTGCATTTTCCATAAAGACTAATCCCATGGGATTCTCCCAGCTATTGAAAGAGTCTGGCAGAATATTAAGGCAAGCTCTTTCTTAGGAGACACAGAAATTTTCAACAGCCTGCTTTGGCTTGAAGACTCCCTGTCAGCCTTGCTGAACCTTTCTTAGACAGCCAACTTTCCCTCCCTCTCTTCTTATTCCAGGTCAGACTTACATAATGGTCTGATGGAGCCTAAAGGCTCCTTCCCTATCTCTTTTCACAAGGATCTCCTCTGATAAAGGTGTTTAATTCCATCTTGGTATCTGTTTCTCAGAGGATTCAG
Organism: Bison bison bison; assembly: GCF_000754665.1. Classification (NCBI taxonomy): domain Eukaryota; kingdom Metazoa; phylum Chordata; class Mammalia; order Artiodactyla; family Bovidae; genus Bison; species Bison bison. The sequence goes on from NW_011494901.1 coordinate 3,308,252, forward strand.
ACTAACATACCCAGCTTAAGTGTCTCAAAGCCTCACTTTTAGGAAACAGAGAAAGAAGAGCAATTTAAGCCTAAAGCAAGGAGAAAAAAAAGAAATAATAAAAATTAGAGAATATGTAAAACAAATCTGAAACAGAAAAACAGAAATTAACAAAACTAAAGGCTGATTCTTTAGGAAATAAAATTGATAAACTTCTAGCCAAGGTAACCAAGAGAAAAAGAGAGAAGAAACAAATTACAAATATTAATAATGAAAGAGGCATAATCACTGCTGATGCCATGAGAATTTAAAGAATAATCAAGGAATACTGCAAACAACTTTATGCTCACAAATTTGGTGATTTAGATGAAACAGACCAATTCCTTTAAAGGTACCAAAACTTACACAAGGAGAAGCAGATAATCTAAATAAGCCTTGTTCTATTAAGGAAATAGAATCAAAAATTAATAATATTCTAAAAAGAAAGCATGAGGCCCAGTTGGACGTGGGGTATCTTTTTTTGGTGGGATCCAACAGTCTCCTGTCAATGGTTGTTCAACAATGAGTTGTAATTTCAGAGTTCTTGCAGGAGAAGGTGAGCACACATCCTTCTACTCCACCATCTTGAAATATCCCCCCTAAAAAGATACCCCACGTCCAAGGGCAAAGGAGAAGCCCCAGCAAGACGCTAGGAGGGGTGAAATTGCATTTAGAATCAAACCCTATACCCACCAGAGACGCTTGGAGGGTTCAAACAAACCTTGTGCACATCAGAACCCAGAGACCCCACAGAGACTGAGACAGAACTGTGTTTGAGTGTCTCTTGTGGAGGTATGGCTCAGAGTGGCCTGCCACAGGGGCAGGGGCTCTGGGTGTAGCAGACCTGGGTGTGGCATAAGCCTTCTTGGAGGAGGTCGCCATTAACCCCACCATAGAGCCTCCAGAACTCACACAGGACTGGGAAACAGACTCTTGGAGGGCACAAACAAAACCTCATGCACAGCAGGGCCCAGGAGAAAGGAGCAATGACCGCACAAGAGACTGACCCAGACTTGTCTGTGAGTGTCCAGGAGTCTCTGGCAGAGGTCAGCGGTGGCTGCTGCAGGGTTGGGGGCACTGAGTGCTGCAGTGTATGTAGAGGACCTTTTGAAGGAGGTTGACATTATCTTCATTACCTCTATCATAGTTTGGCCTTAGGTCAAACAGCAGGGAGGGAACACAGCCCCACCCATTAACAGAAGATTGGATTAAAGATTTACTGAGCATGGCCCCAACCCATCAGAACAAGACCCAGTTTCCCCCTCAGTCTCTCCCATCAGGAAGTGTCCATCCATAAGCCTCTTATCCTTATCCATCAGAGGGCAGACAGAATGAAAACCACAATCACAGAAAACTAACCAAATTGATCACATGAACCACAGACTTGTCTAACTCAATGAAACTGAGCCATGCCATGTAGGGCTACCCAAGATGGACAGGTAATGGTGGAGAGTTCTGACAAAACGTGGTCCACTGGAGAAGGGAATGGCAAACCACTTCAGTATTCTTGCCTTGAGAACCCCATGAACAGTATGAAAAGGCAAAAAGATAGGACACTGAAAGATGAACTCCCCAGGTCAGTAGGTGCCCAATATGCTACTGGAGATCAGTGGAGAAGTAACTCCAATAAGAATGAGATGGAGCCAAAGCAAAAACAACACCCAGTTGGGGATGTGACTGGTGATGGAAGTAAAGTCCTATGCTGTAAAGAGCAATATTGCATAGGAACCTGGAATGTTAGGTCCATAAATCAAGGTAAATTGGAAGTGGTCAAACAGGAGATGGCAAGAGTGAACATCAACGTTTTAGGAATCAGTGAACTAAAAGGGACTGGAATGGGTCCATTCCAGTCCAGTGAATTTAACTCAGATGACCATTATATCTACTACTGCAGGCAAGAATCCCTTAGAAGAAATGGAATAGCCATCGTAGTCAAAAAAGAGTCGAAAATGCAGTTCTTGGATGCAATCTCAAAAACAACAGAATGATCCATGTTCATTTCCAAGGCAAACCATTCAATATCACAGTAATGCAAGTCTATGCCCTGACCAGTAACGCTGAAGAAGCTGAACGGTTCTATGAAGACCTACAAGACCTTCTAGAATTAACACCCCCAAAAGATGTCCTTTTCATTATAGGGGACTGGAATGCAAAAGTAGGAAGTCAGGACATACCTGGAGTAACAGGCAAATTTGGCCTTGGAGTACAAAATGAAGCAGGGCAAAGGCTCACAGAGTTTTGCCAAGAGAACACACTGGTCATAGCAAACACCCTCTTCCAACAACACAAGAGACAACTCTACACATGGACATCACCAGATGGTCAATACTGAAATCAGATTGATCATATTCTTTGCAGCCAAAGATGGAGAAGCTCTATACATTCAGCAAAAACAAGACCAGGAGCTGACTGTGGTTCAGATCATGAACTCCTTATTGCCAAATTCAGACTTAAATTGAAGAAAGTAGGGAAAGCCACGAGACCACTCCAGTATGACCTAAATCAAATCCCTTAGAATTATACAGTGGAAGTGACAAATAGATTCAAGGGATTAGAACTGATAGACAAGAGTGCCTGAAGAGCTATGGACAGAGGTTCGTGACATTGTACAGGAGGCAGGGATCAAGACCATCCCCAAGAAAAAAAAATGCAAAAAGTCAAATGGTTGTCTGAGGAGACCTAACAAATAGTTGAGAAAAGAAGAGAAGTTAAAGGCAAAGGAGAAAAGGAAAGATATACCCATTTGAATGCAGAGTTCCAAAGAAAAGCAAGGAGAGATAGGAAGGCCTTCCTCAGTGATCAATGCAAGGAAATAGAAGAAAACAACAGAATGGGAAAGACTAGAGATCTCTTCAAGAAAATTAGAGATATCAAGGGAACATTTCATGCAAAGATGGGCAGAATAAAGGACAGAAATTGTATGGACCTAACAGAAGCAGAAGATATTAAGAAGAGGTGACAAGAATACACAAAAGAACTATACGAAAAAGATCTTCATGACCCAGGTAACCACAACGGTGTGATCACTCACCTAGAGCCAGACATGCTGGAATGCAAAGTCAAGTGGGCCTTAGGAAACATCACTACGAACAAAGCTAGTGGAGGTAATGGAATTCCAGCTGAGCTATTTCAACTCCTAAAAGATGATGCTTTTAAAGTGTTGCACTCAATATGCCAGCAAATTTGGAAAACTCAGCAGTGGCCACAGGACTGGAAAAGGTCAGTTTTCATTCCAATCCCAAAGAAAGGCAATGCCAAGGAATGTTCAAACTACCACACAATTGCACTCATCTCACATACTAGCAAAGTAATGCTCAAAATTCTCCAAGCCAGGCTTCAACAGTACATGAACTGTGAAATTCCAAATGTTCAAGCTGGATTTAGAAAGGGTAGAGGAACCAGAGATCAAATTGCCAACATCTGTTGGATCACTGAAAAAGCAAGAGAGTTCCAGAGAAACATCTACTTCTGCTTTATTGACTATACCAAAGCCTTTGACTGTGTGGATGACAATAAACTGTGGAAAATTCTGAAAGAGATGGGAATACCAGACCACCTGACCTGCCTCCTGAGAAACCTGTATGCAGGTCAGGAAGCAACAGTTAGAACTGGACATGGAACAACAGACTGCTTCCAAATAGGAAAAGGAGTACATCAAGGCTGTATATTATCACCCTGCTTATTTAACTTATATGCAGAGTACATCATGAGAAACACTGGGCTGGAAGAAACACAAGCTGGAATCAAGATTGCCGGGAGAAATATCAATAACCTCAGATATGCAGATGATACCACCCTTATGGCAGAAAGTGAAGAGGAACTAAAAAGCCTCTTGATGAAAGTGAAAGTGGAGAGTGAAAAAGTTGGCTTAAAGCTCAACATTCAGAAAACTAAGATCATGGCATCTGGTCCCATCACTTCATGAGA
>NW_011494901.1:3312296-3334965 GCF_000754665.1 Bison bison bison
TAGATGGGGAAACAGTGGAAACAGTGTCAGACTTTATTTTTCTGGGCTCCAAAATCACTACAGATGGTGATTGCAGCCATGAAATTAAAAGACGCTTACTCCTTGGAAGGAAAGTTATGACCAACCTAGATAGCATATTCAAAAGCAGAGACATTACTTTGCCAACAAAGGTCCATCTAGTTAAGGCTGTGGTTTTTCCAGTGGTCATGTATGGATGTGAGAGTTGGACTGTGAAGAAAGCTGAGTGCCGAAGAATTGATGCTTTTGAACTGTGGTGTTGGAGAAGACTCTTGAGAGTCCCTTGGACTGCAAGGAGGTCCAACCAGTCCATCCTAAAGGAGATCAGTCCTGGGTGTTCACTGGAAGGACTAATGCTAAGGCTGAAACTCCAATACTTTGGCCACCTCATGCAAAGAGTTGACTCATTGGAAAAGACCCTGATGCTGGGAGGGATTGGGGGCAGGAGGAGAAGGGGATGACAGAGGATGAGATGGCTGGATGGCATCACCGACTTGATGGACATGAGTTTGAGTGAACTCCGGGAGTTGGTGATGGACAGGGAGGCCTGGCATGTTGTGATTTTTGGGGTCGCAAAGAGTCGGACACAACTGAGCAATTGAACTGAACTGAACTGATATTCAGAAACATCAAAATGCTAGGACCCACTGTCCTGGGACAATACTTTTTCATTTGATATCCCTAGCTATCTTAGACCCAGTAGGCACATGATAAGAATTCAGTCCCTAAGTGTGCATGTGACAAATAATGGAGACACTATCACATCTGGATTCTGACATTGTCTCAGTCCTTATGTCAACAAAGTGGGTTTTGATATGATTTTATGCTATATGGTAAGTTGTTGCCAGATGGCCTGAAGAAGAGCAGTGTTCTGATGCAAATGACAGAAATAATGAACATGTGATGATGCAAAGGGAGACTTGCAAGGGGGGATGAGAAGGTAGAGCAGCAAAGTCCATGGAACAAGTGATACAGGAGATGAAAGTGTGGGAGTACTGTGTGACAACTCTGTGCCCTGACCCCTGTCCTGGCAGGGCTCTGAGTAGGCAAACCTGTTATACTCACTTGGGGGTTTACCTTCAAAATTCAAGGCCGCCCTGATGGAGAGGGAAGAGAGTGTCTATAAGGGGATGATTCTTGTTAGAGTAAGCTACTCCATAATCACTTCATGATTTCCTCTCCCCACCCAAATACAAATGTTTATCTTAATTCCTCTTGTCTAACATGGATGGTTTTTCCATTTCCATTGGTTGAACACCACTTGTTCTGATGGCCTGCATCCTTCAGAGTTAACTAAACCTTTTATTTGTATGCTTTGGGAGAAGATTTGGCCCAATTTAAAAGCTGATTGCAATGAAATAAATGAGTTTTTGGACAGCTGACTCTTAAAACACGAATCCACCACTTTCAAACGTAAAAAAGACCTCACATCAAGAAGTCATGAAGGCTCCTTATCAGCCTGGTTTAAACTTCCTGTTAGTGTCAATTAGAAGGGGCTGTTAATGGGTCTATACAACCCTGATTTATTTAGAGTGTCTTGTGCCTGAGAACTGCCTTGGCAAGGAACTGTGCTGAACATAGAGATACATACTCCATGCCCATTGGGCTCACATAAAAGGGAAGAAACACGCAATAGGGGTTTACCTCAGTGGGGTGAGGCTTGATATTTTCCAGATGGTAACACCACAAGTGAATTCAATAGAAATATCTTTAGAAAAAGATGCTCGAATATTAAATAACAATGAATATACATCAAGCCCTCTTTACATCTGGGCTGGGAGTGTCTCCTGTCCCTAGCTGCAGAGGGGGTGGTCTCCTCTGTCAGTGGGAGGCCCCATTAGATGTCCCATTAGGAAGAGTATTCTGGCAGGGTTCATTCTAGAACTGGAATATGGTCCATAAATAGATTCAGGACTTTTCTTGGGGTGAAGAGGGGGGAGGAGAATAAAGCAGCAGAGGAGAGTCTTGGCTTAGCTGCAGGACTCAAATGATATGCATTGCGTGTGAGAGAGCCGGCGTTTCCTCCTGACTCTGGGGAAAGGTCAGTAAACGCGAACAGTGAGGGAGCATAAAATGGAGTGGGTCAAAGTGCTGATCACACGATGGCTCAGACATGAGCTGACCAAGGCTCCAGAGAGTCACTGGTGAGACCGGAGGCTATCTAAAGGGAACATGTGTGTGAGCTATTTGGGGGGTGGGGACAGGCAAAGTCAGGTACTTTATAAGTTTATATCTAAGGAAATCAAGGTGATGACGAGAGTTTCACTGCATTATCTGCTTTGTCACCGTGAGTGTGCGTGTGTGCGTATGTGCGTGTTGGCAAATGGACTTTATGAGGCCCCAGAAGAGGAGGTGAAGGTGGAAAAGACTCCCTGGTCCCTACACGATCCCTTTCTATGCTCATGAGGAGGCACAAGCCCTTGTTTCCAGTTTTCATTACAGCATATAGAATGCTCAGTGAACAGTCTTTTGGACTCTGTGGGAGAGGGAGAGGGTGGGATGATTTGGGAGAATGGCATTGAAACATGTATAATATCATATATGAAACAAGTCGCCAGTTCAGGTTCGAGGCAGGATACTGGATGCTTGGGGCTGGTGCACTGGGACGACCCAGAGGGATGGTACAGGGAGAGAGGAGGGAGGAGGGTTCAGGATGGGGAACACGTGTATACCTGTGGCAGATTCATGTTGATATATGGCAAAACCAATACAATATTGTAAAATTAAAAAAAAAATAGCTCAGTGAGAAATGCCAAAGTACTGGGTTTTCATGTCAGGCTCTGTGAGTGGACAGTTTCAGAGATCTGCCGTTGTGTGGTGCTCTCAAGCTGCTCCAGCCCCGTCTGCCTCAAAAGCAGTGCCGATGAAATTTTAAGGCTCATCCACATGCAGACAGAGCTACAAAGCTCCCGCAGAGTCTTGATACCATCAGTGATGGACTTTTTGAAGACCTATTGAAATGTCTCTGAAACCCTGACCTCTAGCAGTATTCTACAAGCTTCCCTTAAGATGAGAATTACTTGGGCTTCTTAAACCACAAATTGCTGGGCTCCAATCCTCATCTGCTGAAACAGAAATTTCTGGGAAAGAGACATGGTAATCTATATACTTAACAACAGTTCCAGGTGATTCTTGTCATCAGGGTTCTTAGCCTTGAGAGGCTTTTGAAAAATGCCTATGCCCAAGTCCAGTGGTTCAGCTGTTGTGAAATGGGGCCTTGGCATGGAATTTCCTAGGGTGACTGTGACTGTGATAAGCACTTAGGGTTACTCCGGGATACAATGTGTGTAGCGGTTCTACTTGCAAGCTGTGGAGTCAGGCTGTCTGAGTTCACCTCTAGGCTCTGCTGCAGCTTCTGTCTGTGCAGCCCCAGGCAATTCGTTTAACCGCTCTAAGCCTCAGTCTCCTCTACTCTAAACAGGAGCTAAGATATGACTTGTGTGTGCGCTAAGTTGCTTCAGTCATGTCCAACTCTGTGCAGCCTTATGGGCTGTAGCCTGCCAAGCTCTTTGTCCATGGGATTCTCTAGGCAAGAATACTGGAGTGGGTTGCCAGGCCGTCCTCCAGGGGATTTTCCCAACCCAGGGATCAAACCTGTGTCTCTTGCGTCTCCTGCACTGCAAGTGGATTCTTTACCACTGAGCCACCAGGGAAGCCCCATGATATGACTAACCTCCTATAGTTATTTTGAAGGTTAAAGAGCTAATTGTGAGAAATACCTGACACACGGCAAGTACTCAATAGGTTTCAGCTTTCATTATTCATTTTGCATGTGCCTCCATGTTAACTGGGACATAAAGATGAAGATGTGACCCCACCCCCCAGGCCCTCAGGGAGTTTGCCATCTCTAATGGGTGATCTGTGGGATGGGCCATCGAAGCAGTGTGGACTAAGTGTGTGAGCTCAAAGGGGCAGTGAGCATCTCTAGCAGGAGGAGGCAGTATCAGGGAGGTGCAGGGGAAATGGGGTTTGAAGGATGGGCAATCTCTAGCCTGACTGAGAAAGTAGCAGGTGAGTAATCCCAGTGGGAAGAGTAGAGCCTGAACAAAGGGAGTGAGTGGGATCTCAGCAGATGGTGTTTCAGCACAGTTGGGCTTAGTTTTGGGGAGATGAGCCTACAAGGCAGATTAGGATCAACTTCTGAAGGTGATATTGGGGGTTTGGGTCTTTGAGCAATGGGGACCAATCACCAGAGGGTTTTCAGGTTGGTAAGTGACATAACTGAGTCTCTTTGTTTCAGAGCAATAAGCCTGACAAGAGCTTGTGGGATCCAGCAGGCACAGAGAAGATAGGAGTGGAAATTTCATTAATCCATTTGGCAGATATCTTTTGAGCATCTACTGATACCAGGCACTAGATGCTGATTTATAGTAGCAAACCTGAGTCACTGCCCCCACAGCCAGAAGGTGGTTGCACAGCTGGTCTATTAACTGTCTCTCCATTGGGTCAAGTGTCTGTCCTTAGCCCAATCGTCTCAGGCTTGATCTCTGAGTAAAAGAGGCAGCTAGGGCTGGGGTCAGGGGTGAGGCTGAGGGAGGGAGGAAAGGGAGGTGAACCAAATAAAACAAAGGTCTTTTGACTGTAACTCTTGTACCACCACACATCTAGTTGTACTGTTAAAACAGTCTTAGTGATGTGAGAAAAAAGTAAAAATAACATTACCATCATTTAGGAACAGTTTCTAAATATTGCCCAGGTTTAATAAATCCAATGAAATCTTATTTTAAAATACTAAAGCAATGTAATATTCTTTATGATTCGAACAGGTCCCATTCTGACCTCCTAAAGCTTCTTTAAGATTACTTACCCTAAAATATTTTAAATTCCCTGTCAACATATTATTTTCCTTAAATATTACACAAACTCGAATGACTTTTATGTTTGAATTTTAAAATGCATTATATTTCACTTTTAATATATATTTGTCCAATATGCATATAGGTCATTCAGTTCTGTAAAGTTAACCAAAGCTGAAAGATTAATTCTAGTGCTGAGTTTTTATACATATGTTTCTTAAAAGCCATCTTTGGTAAGAATGAAATCATGCATCAAACGAAACCAGAGAGCCACTACAAACACAGAGTTCAGGGGAGATACAAAGCTGAAGGCTGTCGTAATTTCTGCATCCTTAGTAATACAGTCACAGGGGAGAAGAAAGAAATCTATTAAGAAAGAAGACTTTGGTCTAGAAGATGATATAATAGAATGTCAGTGTATCTCACCTGACTCAAAATGAAACTTGCAGAGTAAGGCTCCTGACCCATCTCTGATGCACTCCCAAGAGCATGAACCATGGCAGGATGTCCCCAGCAGCCAATGGGAGGGATAATGGTATTAATATCTGAACTAAATGAGTGGAACCGTGCCAAGTGCTTGGAGTTCTATTTGGCACGTGGTACAGCCTCTGGGAGAGTTGGCTCTTACTGTTCCACTGCTGCCATTCACCCTCACCTGAGCTAAAAAGGTTTTGTCCAAGTAAATCGCCCGCTCTGAGCTCTCAACTCAGCTGGCCTTTACTCCAGCCATCTCCGTGGTTACTGACCCTAGGATCCTGACTCTGTCCCTGTTCAATCAGCACAGGCTCTGGGCTTTTTCTGTTAGACATCTCTGAACCTGCAAACTGCCAACTCCTCTTCTATTTTAGTTTGAAATCACCAGGAGGCATGAATGGTGACAACTGTCACACACAACATACCTCCACTTACTCATGAACTCAAATATTTAGATTCTAAAGGAAGTGTAACTTTTTCTCTGCGGTCTCTCTTTTTTAGCCACCTTGGAAGGGTGCAGGGGGCAGGGATGAAGAAACTTACAGAAGAATGGAATCCCAAAGAAACAGTTTTAGGAGCTGAGAGGAGCCAGAAATTCAGTATATTTAGGGCTCCCTTGTGAAAACACAAAAACAAAAATAAAAATGCCTCCTGCGGCTTCAATATCTCTATTCCACTGATGCCCCCTCCCACACCATTTGCTTTAAAAACAAATGGAAAAAGCCAGAGCGTTGATGGCAGTCACTGGGGAGTTAGAGTATGTCTCGGTATAGAAGAGGCATGCTCTTTCACAAGAGACTGACAAGCCCTTAAAAACAAAAACCACAAGTCAGTGCTGCACACGCACACACACAGACACACACGCACCAGCTCATGGGTTGGTTGGAGGGGGCTCCACGAGAGTCTGGGTTTGATTTGCAGGATTATGAATTGTCTTGAATGTTTTGAGAAAAGTTTGAGGATTTGGTGGATATTGAAGAATTAGAAGTTTTATTTGAGAGACATTTAAGGATCAAGAGTTGGTTATTTGGGAAACATTTAGGGCAGACCTCTGTCCTTAGCTACTTTCATGAACCTTCTTTGTTTCTAGGAAGTTTGGAGTTCTTTAAAAGAGAAATTTGCTCCTGATATTCAGGGGTGATGATGAGTGTGGTCTTAACTGCAAAGACAACGAAATGACAAGTGAAAAATCTCAAACACATCTTGAAGTTCTTAATCTGGATGCCCATACTTTCCACTCTGAAAATTTAAGATTCTGTATGTTGTATAAATATTTTAAAACATTATATTAACTTTCAGGCTATGTGAGAAAGTGTTTCTCTTAAATTTTTTTTTTTTTTTTTTTACAATTTAGTAAGTGTGATTGGTATCTCATTTAGTCTTAAATCTTTGATTACTAAGGAGGCCATTATATTTCTATGTGTGTATTTCCTTTCCTGTGAATTGTTTGTTCATGTTATTTTCACAAATTCATTTTTGAATTTTAAGGGTTTTTTCTTAGCAATTCATAAATCCTCTTTCATTAATTTTAGAATATGTCAGACCTACAGAAAACTAACAGTTACATTTAGGGCTTCTTCTATAAACTTCTTGCATCTGACTTTCCACTCCCTCTTCCAGACGTAACCACTTAGAGTTGCTATATATTTTTCCATTCCACATTTTAATATTTTTAGTCTTTGGTCATCACATACACACACAGTATTGATTTGTAAATTTTAAATTTTTAAGATTTGGGATATTATCCCAAGCTAAGCATTCGACTACTTGCTCTTTTGGGGCCTTCCAGGTGGTAAAGAACCTGCCTGCCAGTGCAGGAGACCTAAGAACTGAGGGTTCAATCCCTGGGCTGAGAAGACCCCTGGAGTAGGGCATGATAACCCACTTCAGTATTCTTGCCTGGAGAGTCTTATGGACAGAGGAGCCTCATGGGCTACAGCCCATAGGGTCACAAAGAGTCGGACATGACTGAAGCAACTTAGCATGCATGCATGCACTTGCTCCTTATAAACTCATTATTATATTACTGAGATTTACCCATTATGACAAACTATAAGGTCCAGTTCATTCTTTCTAATGGCTGAACTGGATTCCACTGTATGAACATACCATAAGTTATTTACTGTACTATAAGAGGCCTCTTTATATGATTTAAGTACTGTAAGATAATTCTTTATACAAGTATAAATTAACACTATTTTTTTAGTGGTGTGTGTGTGTGTTATTTACAAATATATTTCCCTGTGTCTTATTTTAATAATTTCTATTTTTACAGAAGTATAAACTTTTCTTCATATAGTTAAGTCTGCTGATTGTTTCCTCTATGATTTCTTCTATTGCCTCAAAGTAGACAGTGTTTTCAGAGAAAGCAATGGCACCCCACTCCAGTACTCTTGCCTGGAAAATCCCATGGGCAGAGGAGCCTGGTAGGCTGCTGTCTATGGAGTCGCATAGAGTCGGACACGACTGAAGCGACTTAGCAGCAGCAGCAGCAGACAGTGTTTTCACCCCTCCAAAGAGGAAGAAGTATCTTTCATATTTTCTTGTACTTTTTCTATGATTTTCTTTCTTTTTAGTTTAATTCTTTAGTTATGGTTAAAACTTGGGGGAGGGGAGTGACGGGAGCACACACATAAATCCCTCTGATACAGTTATCAGTTGTGCCAGCAGGCTTTACTAAATTCTCCATTTCTTTGGCTATAACTTCTTTATCACATACTCTTAAATATAACAAGGTTTAGTTCTGGACCTTGTATCTTATTTAATTGATGTGTTTGGTATTACTTCAGTATTTAAATCCTATTTTATTGTTGTTTTAAAATGTATTTTCAGAGCTGACAGTCCCTATTGCCTCTCTTTCTCAAAACAGGTTTTGATATTACTAGTCATGTATATTTTTTATCAATTTTATTAAAATTTTATACAGTTTCAAGGAAAATTGTGTTGGACTTTTTTCTTTATTTTTAAACTGAGATTGGGTGAAAACTCACATTAATGGAGGAGGAAATGACAACCCACTCCAGTATTCTTGCCTGTATATTCCCATGGACAGAGGAGCCTGGTGGGTTGCAGACCATGGGGTTGCAAAGACTTGGACACAACTGAGCGCATATGCAGAGTGATTCCCTTCCTTGCAGGGGAGAAGCAGGGGTTGTGACTACATTATGGGGACCACTGAGGTTACCTCTCCCCACAGACCTCTGCGGCCTGGCCTCCTCCCCAGGAAAAAAAAAACAACACACGTTAATTTGGGAGAATTGATATTTCCTTTGTTTTATCCTTCACTTCAAGGCAGTTTCCAGTTAATTCCTTTGTCTTTTCCTTTAATACAGTCATCTACCAAAAGATATTTTGACTGATACATGAAATATTTATTCATTTCATTTTTATTTATCTTGTAGCATGTAAAATTTCCAAAATAATATTAATGTTGTTAAGGCCAACTATGTTCTGGATTTTCAAGTGACCGTGTCAAATTTCTCTCTGCCTAATTTTGGATACTGGCTTAAGAAATCATTCTCTGTTCTGTTAGCCTGTAATGTTTTTTAATGTGAACCTCTATTAAAATGATCATATTCCCTCTTAGTGACTTGTATCACTATATTTCATAAATTTCTCTCAATTATAATAGCCTTGAATTTTGAGATAAATATGATATTTTGTGTATCATGCTTTGCATTCAGCATATAATGTTCAATTCTGTTTCCCCCAGTTTTGCATTTTCCAAATATCTATAGTTTTGGTTTGTTTATATTTGTTGGATTTGGTATCAGAAGTGTGTTTGCTTCGCCAAAGGATCTGGTACCTTTGCAGGCATGTACGTAGAGGAATACCCATCAGTCTGACAATATGGCTTCCTTGTGCTGCCGTGACTTCTCCTACTGGTGAGTCTGGGGTAGAGCAGGCCCCCACCTCCTGCCCTCTTCTTGGGAGCCAGTCTGCCTACACAGAACATGCTTTCTGATCTGCAACTCCTGGCCACACATTTTACAAGACAAGCTCCATATGGGGAGCATGTGGTAGATCAGTGCTGCCTGTGGCAGAGGGGGTAGATGATTTTAAGATTCAGTTCTGAAAAATTTATGGCTGTCACACATCTATGCTACATCTTCCAATGCAGCATTTATTAGCAGTAATTATTTTGATTTTCATCTGTTTAATTTCCTTACCTCTCAATTAATTCTGACTTTTGCTGTGGGGAAAGGGCCCCCTAAAACCCCAACAGTCCAATATATATTTAAAAGGAATTCCAGAAAGAGAGAATAAGATGAAAGGAAGAAAAAATGTAATGGATGGTGATGGCGACACAACTCTGTGAATATATTAAAACCACTGAAGTGTATGCTTTAAATGGGTGGATTTTATGTTACGTGAATTATACATCAGTGAAGATACTTTTAATAAAAGATAATAGCTGAACATTTTAAGAAGTAATAGAAGTCACTAATTGTTTCAGAAATTACAGTGTAAATCAAAATGAAAACATCTCCAGACAGATCATAACAAAAGAGAGAAACTCTTAATACAGAAAAGAAAGGTAGACAGTCCATACAAGAATGGCAGTTAGCTTAGCAATCTTCTCAACAGAAGCCAGAAGGCAATGAAATAATATCCGCAAGGTACTGACAACTAGAATTCTACACCAGCTAAACCACTGGGTCAAAAGTCAGGGTGAAATAAAGACTTTCTCAAAGTCTGAGATAATTTACCATTAATGCACCTCCACTGAATAAACCCAAAGTAGAAAGAAGAAAATAATAAGACAGGAGCAGAAATAGATCAAAGATAAATCAAAGTTCAAATAAAGAGAATCATCAAAGCCAATAATAGGTTCTTTGAAAAAAAACTAATAAAATAGACAAACTTCCTTCAAGATTGATCAAAAAAGAGAAAAAAAATCACAAATACAGAAATTGAGACCAGAAAGGGGTCCTACCTAAAGATTTTAAAAATTATAGGATAATTTTTTAACAAGTCACTAAATTTGAAAATTTCAACAAAATGATCAGTAATCATAGAAAAAGATAAATTATCCAAGCTACAGATGAAATAAAAATCCTGAATAAAGTATCAGCTATTCAGAAATGGAATCATTAGTTTATATTACACAAACTGTTTCAAACAAAGGTAGAAATGTCCCAAGTTACTCTACCTATGATTTCTGGGTCCTCATTCTCATTTCTCAACTATTTTGGCTCCTACATCACTATCAGTCTTTCTTCTGTCTTCATTCTTGGTGAATACAATGTACACTTAGACGACCCTTCAGATAGTTTGAACACTTGATTCCTTGATTGCCTTTCCTCTGACGATCTTGTCCCCTACCTGCTCACCCCTGTAACTGGAACCCATCACAGTCTCAATTTCATGCATCCCCTCTCTACCCACCATCTCTAATCACCTCCTTCTATCTTTCCAGCCACTCCTTTATTGTGCTCTGCATTCAAAAACCCTTGGAGCTACCAGAGCCTCTATCTACTGATGCTGCTACCCTTCTCACAGCCTCTCATGCCCTGATGTCCTCCTCCCTTCCCACCTTACCTAGCTGAAATTCCTCAGGCCCCTTTCTCCTTAGTCCTTCTCACTTGGCAAAATCATGATCTTAGTTAAATCCAACTTTCCACCTACTTTGAACTGCAGAAAAACGCATACCCAGTCTGAAGGGCCTATATTAAATTCAGGATGGCAAACCTCAAGTGAGACTTACTGCTCCCTGGCAGACGTACTCTCTTTCCTAGTCCATTTATCTCCTGCTCGCACACTTGATTATTTCATATCTTTCCTTTTTTTTTTTTAATTTCCCACATCTCATCCCTCTACCTTCCCACTCACTAAAAACCTTGTTTTCCACCTAAGAAAACTGAAGTAATCAGAACTTCCACACTATTACCTTTATTTTTTATGTACTTTCTGGAGATATAATTCATATACCATGAAATTTACTCACCTAAAATATACAATTCAGTGGTATTTATTATAGTCACAGAATCACCACAATTTTAGAACATTTTCATCACCTCCCCCTACACCCTGTACCCATTACAGTCATTCCCCATTTCTCCCAAATTCCCCTCCCTCCAGCCCCTGGCAACCACTAATCTACTTTTTGTGTCTATGGATTCGCCTATTCTGGACATTTTATATAAATGAAGTCATACGATACGCAGTCCTTTGTGACTGACTTCTGTCACTTAGCATTAACTTTTTAAGTTTCATTTATATTGTAGCACATATCAGTACTTCATTTCTTTTTATGGCCAAGTAAAATATATCATATTTCATTTATTCATTCATCTATTGATGGACACTTGGGTTTTCCCAAGTTGAAGCTGTTATGAATAATGCTGCTATAAACATTTATGTACAAATTTCTGTGTAGACATAAGTTTTCATTTTTCTTGGATATATAACCAGGAGCAGAACTGCTGGGCCATATGGAAACTCCATGTTTAAATTTTTGAGCAACTGCCAGACTCTTTTCCAAAGTGGCTGCATCATTTTATATTTCTACCCACAGTGTATAAAAGTTGCAATTCTTCCATATCCGCTCCAGCACATTTTATTGTCTCTCCTTAATACTTGCTTTATTTTTATAACAGCACTTATTTTCTAATGCTATATTATTTATTTCTTAATTTTTTTATTGTCTATCTTTCCACTATAATGTAAACTCCATGAGGGCAAAGACTTTTGCCCTTTTTCATCTTTTTTTCACTGTTGAGAATGCTTAGAACATAGGAAGCACTCGGTGAATATTGGTGGATTGGAATTGATTTAGTATAACTGATACTAAAACCAGAAAACAACTTGATAAAAGGAAGACTAAGTGAATTTCAGTTATCAATGCCGAATCAAAAATTTAAATAAAACATTACCAATGAAATAGATTAAGGTTACGAAAAACATATGTACCTCAGACAATATAAGCTAAGAACAGACAAAGCTAGCTATACATTAGCCAGCTACTGGGAGACACAGTGCCAAAGATTCCATGGCAATGTAAAACAAAAAGTCAGAACTGAATTTTGCTTCCTAAAGGGCCCATAGCTCATTAACCATGAAAGAAGCAGAAAAACAAATCAAGGAACCAGTTTTCCCTCAGGAAGCCAGCAGACCAAATGGGCGCCAACTTGGCACCAAGTTTTGTTGTAAACTTGGTCAGGCTCTCCACCAGCTTTCTGCACAGGCACACTGGGTCTTAGCAAAGCTAGAGTGGGAAGGAAAAAGTAAACAGGAAGGGGGGGGGGGGGTACTGTTAGCCTAGAGACCCAATGCGGTGTGAATTCTAGTGAGCACAGGCAGCAGCTGGTGTGCCATGCGGTCCAATCCAGTGTGCTGTGTGGATACTGAGTCAGGCAGTCAAATCTCCCAATTACCACCCATTCCCAGCAAGACCCCAACCACTGACCAAGGCATAGGTGGAACATCAGGGGTTCCTGGCAGGGACAAGCCGAATGGGTGGAAGACAGGGTTCCAGTTCCAGGGATAGGGGTGGGTGGAAGGAGAGGAGGGATGAAGCTGTGGATGGCCGAGAAAGCTAGCTGTGGAAATTGACCAGTAGAGTGTGGAATATGTGGTGTATTGCGGGGTAGGGTAGAAGATGACAGGAGACACAGTTTTACATATTTGGTACTTGTTTTTTAATGCCTTGTGTTTTTCAAGGGGGAGATATCTATCTATTCCCTGTAGGGCCTTTCCAGCCCCCATCTAAAAGTTACATTCCTTACTCCACCCTAACTCTTTACTCAGGGGTCGGAGGCGATTGATACATTTCAGAAGCTTACTGGGTGCTCTGCCTGCCCGCTAGCAGAGCACCTAGTAAGCTTCTGAAATGTATCAATCGCCTCGCCTCCGACCCCTGAGTAAAGAGACCTTCCACAGTAAAGAACCTGCACCCACATAGTCTGCCCAACATTTGCTTTCTTCCTTTGGGCGGTCTCAGCTAACCCCCCAGGGCAGGACCGTGAGATTCACGGGACATCTGAACTCTGCACACAACACTGTTTAACCCTACAGCTATCCCTCTGGCTGCGCTGACCTTTGATGGGGGTGGGGAAGGAGGCAAGAAAACCACCCTTCTTTGACTCCTCGTTATCCCATCCCACCCTGTCACCTCCGTTTTCTACAAAACACATGTACGTTTAGGGTAAAAAAAAAAAACCAACCCCCCCCCCCAAAAAAACCCCTTGTCTTTCATCTGGGCTGTGTTTTCTTTACCAGAGCAAGTGCGTGTGGGAGGGGCGGCGGAGGGAGAGAGGGCGGGGAAGGGGGTACCACAGTGCCCAGCAGCCCGAGCACCTACAAAAACAATCCTCTCTTGGTGAGGCGCGGAGGGAAAATCTTACTAAGCAAAGTGAATTTGCAACTCCGGGAAGGTTGGGCGGCTCACGAAGGACAGACCTGGGCGACGATGGGGGAGGGGGGTGGAGATGAAGGGAAAAGAGATGGAGAGGGGGAAGGGCAAGAGGAGGGGGAGGGGACGGTCCCGAGCAATTCAATGGCGCTTTGATTTAACAACTCCAAGCCCTTTGAAAACATTTTGCCAAGAAAAGCTTGCCATCAACACGTATAATCTCTTATCAGAGGCCCCTGAAAGCCCGGGCCTCGGGGTTAATTCCCCCATCGCAATGAGTTTGAATCAGCTCTAAACCCGCAGTGACATGAAAGCGCCCGAGCCTCGGGCCGCACAGAACCCACTGCGATCCGCCGACCGGGGAGGATTACGGGGCCTGTTGCGCGGCGAGCTCGCCGGCGGGACGGGCAGGCTCAAAAGAAAAAGAATAATTAGGGATAATTGCTTGTGTCCAAACACAAGCATTAAGGCCCCCTGTTCCCCTTTGGGACTTTGTGAGCCAGAATGAAAGAGACACCCCCTGTTTTGACAGCTGGGCCAGCGGCCTGGATCCGTGACCGAGGGAGGAAGCGCTCCCGGCTGCTGGGAACGCGGCCGAGCCGGGCCACGGGTGGGCGGGGGACCTGCCGCCCCGGGAGCCGGCGGAGTCCACGCGCGGGGCCCGCGTTCGCGCTCATCCCACCCGGAGCTCGGGGGGAAAGCGGGTTGTCTCCCCGCCTGGCGCCTGCGACCTCGGAAGCCCGCCGCAGCCCAGGGGCCTGCCGCGGGGCTGGGCAGCCGAGGCCCGCGCTCCCGAGCCGCCCGGGGCATTGGATACGGCAGGGCTCCCGGGGTTCTGCTACGCAGCTTTGCAGCCTGAACCCGAAGTCGGTTCAGACCCACTAATGCTCGTAAAATGGGAACGAACATCCGACCCCAGCTCCCCGGGCGTGGGGCAGGCTGCGCCACAATTAGAGACACCCAGATCCCAGGGTGGTCCCAACCACATCCGGCTGCGCCCTTGAAGCCGAGACGCGCGTGGGAGGCCTCCCTTAGTGGCTGGGAAGTGACAAGAGAATTAAACGCAACAGGGGAAACGAGCTTAACGTGCACCCGCGGCATCAGGGCTCGGCAACATGGCCCACAGTCCCGAGGAGACTAGCCTGATGTTGGGGTTTGGGGCCAGGACTTTCCGGAGGAGACTGAGCAGACCTCAGCCAACGGTCTCCGGGGGCCAAGCTTTCTGGGAGCGTGGCTGGTTTGCCCTTCGTAGGCCCGGAAACCACGGTGCCCGGAAAGGCCAAGCCAGGCCCGGAAGGATCCTTGAAGGAATGGGGTGGGCAAAAAGTGGCTCCTGCCAGCTGGATGCCAGCTCCCGAGGCGAGGGGAAGGAGGAAGGTGGAAAATGGAGAGAACCTGGCGGAAACACGCTCTTCGAGACCACCCGCAACACCTGGACCACCCAGGGCGAGGCCTGGAACTGCGAAGCCTCGAGGCCTGCTTGGCCAAGCGGCTTGAAAGGCCGGAGAGGGGACTGCCTTCTTCCAGAAGGCCGACCTTCCAGAGGGGTATCACCAACTGGGGATTCTCCGTAGCGGCTGGCAGCCCCGCAGTCGGAGTCCACACCCGCGCCACCCCCTTAGATGCTCAGCCTGCGCTCCACTTCGAAATAGGGATCATATGCGGGGCTGAAGGAAGGGTAGGGAAGCGGCGCGGGCATGAGCGATTAATTAAAGGGAAACCACATCCGACAAAAAAGAGTTTTGTGAAAGGAGCCGAGTCGGAGAGGAGCTTCTGACCCTGCAGCTGTGGCCCAGACGGATCCGCCTGCGACTGGGCCCTCCAGCAGAGGACACGGCGCAGGGGCCTGCTGGCCCAGCAAAAGGGACCCGCCTGGCTTGCAAAAACCATGTGCTTTAAATAAAGCTCAAGGTTAAAAGTTGCTGGGTTGGCCTGGGTCCCGGGGAGGTGGCTCGGTGATCTCTGAGGCCGCGGCCACCTGGATCCCCTACTATAGTCTTGGAGACAGCACTGCCAATAGAGGCCCTGCAGGCTTCTCCATTCATTCACCAGGCCAAGCAAAGCCAGCCTGCGTTCACCAGGCAGGACTATGCTGGAGACAGAGATTTAAGATGGAAAGGTTCATATCCAGACAAAAACACACACTTGCTGACATTTTTCTGCCTTTCCTCTCACCCTTTTCTTTTCGGGGAAAACCGGATGACAGCAAGATTGCGGGGAAACAGAAAATGCTACTTGCTTAGTATCTATTCTCATTTTATGCCTAATTGCCAGTGTTTATTAAAATACCCGCAGCTTGTTGAGGATTAAATACAAAATAAAGTTTATAACTGTAGGCAGATTTAAAAATTTTTTGTAATTGTAGACTTTGTATAATTCTCTTGGCCAAAGAATACTTGGGAAGATTCTCAATGAGGGAAGGTGGTGTGTTTCTCTGACGTGAAAGAATGAGCTATCCCACCTTCCTCCTGAGTATAAAAGTCAGGAAATATTTTTTTAAGTCTTGCTTTGTGAAGCTTCCTTCCGTAGAAGTGGGTGATGCTATCTGAATTTTCTGACAAGGGCACACTTTTCAGGTTAGTCTTCAGGCTTAGAGGCAAGCAACGCTTTATTTATTTGTTCTGGGGGAAGGGGAGAATACTCTGATGACAGCTAGGGAGACCTTTCTGCTCCTTTCTTGTGATTCTGAAATCCTTCCTCTTCTCTCTCCAGCTGCTTCATCAGGCTGCCCTAAAGAGAAGGCTTTGGTTTGAGGTTTTGTTTTGCTTTGTTTTTGAGATTTAATTCTGCATATATTTCATCACGCCATACTGGTTTCAACAACATATAAAACCCATGAAATTTAATATTCAATTTCAGAACTTTGGCCAAGAGATGAAATTATGATACCAAGAAGAAGAAAAACACAAACAAAAAGTAGATTCTGAGGAAAATGAGAACTTCCATCGAATCTATACTTCTCGGAATTACACTTCGCTAAAGCTGCCTTGTGGGCCTGTTCCCTTGGTGGGCTCAAAATAGACGAGACAAACCGGGAAAAAAAGGTGTGAAAATGACGTCAGAATCTGAAGCGGTGCCCCACAAACGTCAGTTTGGTCAGTTTGGCGTTGGGGAGTTCCTCCACAGTTCACGCCTGCCGGGCCGCACCCCACACAGCTTGGAAACCAAAGGGCGTGAAGCAGGAGGAAGGCCCGTCCTCGCCAGCGGCGGCCGCAGGGGCCAGGCAGGCGGGCTGCCCGGGGAGGTGCGGGTCTGAGCTTGGACCGGGCAGGGGTTGGGAGGGTGAGTTAAATAAATATCACAATTCGGAATCCAGAGTTGCTAGTGCCCTTCTCAGGGATTTGGAAGGGATCTGCAAGTGACGTTTAAGCCTCCTAAATTTGATAAATTCGCTTTGGAGTTTAAAAAATATATTAACCCCCCAAGTAAGTCCCCAATGGGGAGGCCACCAGACCGTTCCGACCAGTGTGGACGCCGGCCGGTTCTACGAGGCGTGGGGTCTGCGTGGACTCGGCTTGGGAAGTGAGGGGTTTCGGCGTAATTTACGAATATCCCTAGGAGTTTGGGAGACTTAAAGGAGCTCCCCGTGGAAGGTCGGAGCGGGGAGACCCGAGCGTGGAGCTCCTCTCCCGTGTAGAGCCCCCGAGGCTTCGACGAGCCCCCCTCCACTCCTGTTCTGACCCCGCGACCCGGGAGAGCAGGGCGACCAGGGCCTTGCGGGTCGCCCCGAAGGCTGCCGCGCACCCTGGGTCTCCCAGCGTGGCTCGCGACTCGGTGCGATTGCCGCGCGAATCCCCGGGAGAGGGGCGCCACGCAAGTCCAGGGAGCCCGCGAGTCTGGTCAGCTCCCGCCGGGAAGGCTCCGGAAACCACGGGCTCAAGACCCAGAGGAGGGCCGGCGTCTCCGCATTCGTGCGGCGAGGTGGGCCTGGTGGTGAGGGTAAAGAGCAGCGAACAAGAGCTTTCAGGGCTGGGAAGACCCCTTTTCCACCAAACTAGGCCGGGGAAACCCTCCGAGGAACTGAGACCTGGGCGATGGCTGGCACTCGCCCACCCCGCTTCTCCTTTTAAGAAGCAAACCCAAGTTCAAATGGAAAGGCTAAAAGATGTTACCCACTTTCTCTCTTTCTCCAAAGAGCTGCATATTACCTTCACATTGCCTGCGCTACTACAGCAATGAAACGTGTTTTGTGGGATATATTAGAATTAATGATAAAATCTATAATTTTTAAATACAAAATACAGATTTTTAAAAAGCCATTGTTCCTATGCACATTAATGCATGCAGTATGTGCATCCACTGATACATAGATACGTGTATATTTGAGTATATACTGTGGACTCAAATTTGCATTCTAAAACTGCGAAAATACAGTCATGTATCCCATCATATATGCCATGCCTGAGAATACTGGTCTTCTCAAAGGCCAATTAAAATACTATTTTCTTTTACTTTTTATTTAAAACAGGAGCAAACTGTACTTTTAGAATGTAATCATTCTACACATGAAAAGATATCACTTACTAACATAAATCGCATTTACAATGGAATGCTTACAATTCTTTTTTTCTCTAATATAACCTGACTTCAGGGCATAGGGGCTCCTTTTCTTGGAGGAAGCCTTAGACACAGTCAGTTCTTGGCTCCCAGAGCAGTACCTGATGCTGTAAAACACTAAATCTGGACAGATTTACACAGAACAGAAGCTTTAATTTCACCATTCAAATTCCAGCCAAACAGCTTTGGGGATTTTTCTATGTTCCAGACGCCCTGAATGTTTTTCCAGGTTGTATGGTTGAGCCCTAGCCTATGGCAGCTCAACCAAAATCTTGACGTTATTAAACACAGAAAGGAGGTGTATCATCATTTTTTTTTAATTGTGTCCACATGGAACAAAGACATCTTATTTTAAAGATGCAACTACTATAACATTGATGAAACAGTTTATGCATATATGATAATTTGAAGAAGGGCTTTGTATGTAAGAAGTATATTGTTTTATTTGTGTCCTTTACTTGAAACTGTCTTCAGTTTTATTTTTTCTAAACAATAATTTTATGAAACAAAAAAATAAACTGTTCAAGATCATTTTTCCAGACACCAGCTGAATGAAATTGATTTCTTCCCATTGAGACAGGCATGGGTTTTCCTCTAACTTTAAAATAAATGACTACTAACCCTCATGCACTGTTGGTGGGAATATAAACTTGTGCAGTCACTATGAAAAACAATATGGAGATTCCTTAAAAAACTAAAAGTAGAGCTACCACACAGTCCAGCAATTCCACTCCTGGACATTTATATGAAGAAAATGAAAACACTAATTAGGAAAGATAGATGTACCCCTATTTCATTGCAGCACTAAATACAAAAGCCAAGATACGCAAACAACCTAAATGCGTATCAATAGATGAATGGATAAAGAAGATGTGAGATCTATCTATCTCTATATCTCTTCCCCCCATATATAGACACATACACATAATGGAATATTACCCAGCCACAAAAAAATGGAATCTTGTGATTTTTAACAATAAGAGTAGATCTAGAGGGTATTATGCTAAGTGAGACCATAGTCCATAGAGTTGCAAAGAGTTGGACACAACCGAAGTGACTTAGCACGCACAAATCACAAAGAGAAAGACAAATGTATGACTTCACTTATATGTGGACTCTAGAAAACAAATGAATACACCAAAGCAGAAACAGTGTCATAGATTCAGAGAACAAGCAGGTGGTTGCCAGAGGGGAGGGGTATGGAGGAAGAAGAGAAATAGAGGAGGGAGATTAAGCAATACAAAGTTCCTTGCAAAGTAAATGAGTCACTGGTATGATATATACAGTGTGGGGAGTATAGTCAATAATTATATAATATGTTTGTATAGTGACAGATGGTAACTAGATACCATGGTGATCCTTTTGAAATATATAGAAATATGGAATTCACTATACTGTGTATCAGAAACTAACATAGTTTGAGATCAATTATACTTCAAAAACAAACAAACTCATAGAAAAAGAGATCAGATTTGAGGTTACCAGAGGTTGGGGTTGCAGGAAGAGGAGACTGGATGAAGAGAGTCAAAAGGTACAAGCTTCCAGTTATAAAATAAATAAGTACTGGGGATATAATGTGTTATACAACATGATAAATATAATTAATACTGCTACATGTTATATATGAAAATTGTTAACAGAATAAATCCTAAGAATTTTCATCACAAGGAAAAAAATTGTTTTCTATTTCTTTAATTTTGTATCTATTTGAGATGAATGTTCACTCAATTTATTGTGGTGTATCATTTCATGATATGTGTTAAGTCAAATCATTATGTTCTACACCTTAAACTTGTACAGTGCTTAATGTCAATTATATTACAATAAAACTTGAAGAAAAATAAAATGAATAAAATAAATTACTAATGTTTACATTGGTAGAAAACCAGAAGCTGTTTTCCTCTACTGCTAATGAAAACTATACTGCATTTTCCCCAAATGAAATGTGAAATTTTAAAACTGGACTGCCAGGTGTATCACCATTAATAAATAACATTTAAGTGCTATTTAGGGGGATGGGAAGTTCTTCTATTAGGCCCTGGCTACATGGAGTTATGCTCTCAAAATGCTTATAACTTACCACAAATACACTTTAGGACATACTTCATGTGAAAAGATGCAAGTCAAATACACATGTACATTCTGCAAAAGCAAAGAAATTTGCACTATCAGAGTTAGGGCAGAGAATACACTAAAAATAATTCTCCCCAATTCATTGATGGTAAAACAATTATGGGCATTTTTTTCTTGACATAGATTAGTCACATATATATGAAGCTTGGTGCAATCAGATGTACCAGCATTTCTACAGAGCCCTCTCCAAAGCACCCAAGAAGTCTGAAAGAGTTAAGGTACTCCCTACATCTTTCTTCTCTTATAGGCCCTGCTTGTGGAGAATAGTGGAAAGTACAATGAACTGAGTTAAACAAATATTTAACTTGTTCCATGTCCAAGGCAAATCAGATTTCAGGCCAACATATGGGCTCCAGCTCAGGCCTGGGGACATGGCCTCAGGTTGGACCTAGGACTAAATGATGTGTGTGGTCATTGTTGGAGGCTCTGGCTGGGCCAGATAGACACTGGGTCACTCACCTTTCCCAGGACTGTGGAGAGTCTGAGCTCTGCTTTATTCCAGAACCCTTCACAGGCGGGAGCTCTCTGAGGTAGGTCCAGCATGGTTGCTGAGATTCAGAATTTAAATTCTTACTTGACTGGCTGAGTTCCTTTCGGGCAGTTACTGATTTGGGCTTCCCCACGTTTTTTGTTTTTTTTTTTTTCCCCCCACCCGCAGCTGGCTTCCTACCCAGGGAAGCCTTCCCCACGTTTTGCACCGTGGTAGGCATGTCTGATGGATGACTAAAATCATTTAAGTTCCTGTTAAGGAAGATCCCCTGAGTTAGGGTCTTTGGGTCTTCAGGTCGCTTCAGAGCGTCTAGATGTGGGCTGTTATACAGTCACCACTGGCCACATGTGAATACTGCTGCTTCAGGTGTAGCTTGTCCAAGTTGATACATACCATAAGCATAAAACGTACTGGATTTTCACAGCTTAGTATGAAAGAAAAGAATGTATGACATCTCCATCATTTTACACACAGTGTATATGAAATAGTACTTTAGACATATTGGGGTCAAATATATTTGTGATAGCTGCTTCTAAGGTGACTGCTAATGATCCCAGCCTCCTGCTAATCGTGAAAGTGAAAGTTGCTCAGTTGTGTCTGACTCTTTGTGACCCCATGGACTGTAGCCTGCCAGGCTCCTCTGTCCATGGAATTCTCCAGGCCAGAATACTGGAATGCATAGCTGTTCCTTTCTCCAGGGGATCTTCCCAACCCAGGGATGGAACCCAGGTCACTCTTGTGGTTTCCTGCATTGCAGGCAGATTCTTTACCAGCTGAGCTACCAGGGAAGCCCTGCTCTTCATACCCATATGTAATCCCCTCTCCTAGAAACTATGCTGGAATTACTGGCTCAATTCTAATAGAATTTGGCAGGAGTGATAGAAAAAGAAAGACTACAGCACCTTTCTTGGGTTCTCCATCTCTCCCTTGTTAGCTTGCTCCCTCCCTGTCGCTCTCTACCTCAGAGCCCAGTTATCAGTGAAGAACAGACTCTGGTGCTGAAGATGCCAGATGGAGAAGAGAGGCCCTGGAGAATCCAGCTGCTGGCCATGGCCTTGCTAGGAAGTGGACCCTCCTGTCCTGGTCAGTGCTTTAGATGATGTAGTAAGACCACTAGCTTGACTGCCCACTCAGGGGAAGCCCAGAGCCAGCACCACCCAGCTAAGCTGCTATACAAGCTGACCCAGAGCGAGTGAGCAGCAATTTTGTTGTTGCTAAGTCTACATGTGTTTTTTAAGCTAAGTTTCGGGGTTATTGGGTGCTAAGTCACTTCAGTTGCGTCAGACTCTGTGCGACCCTGTGGACCGAAGCCCGCCAGGCTCCACTGTCCTCAGGATTCTCCAGAAAAGAATACTGGAGTGGGTTGCCGTTTCCTCCTCTAGGGGATCTTCCTGACCCAGGGATCAAACTCTGTGTCCTAAATCTCATTGCATTGGCAGGTGGGTTCTTTACCACTAGCACCACCTGGGAAGCCCAATAATATACTATTATTTAAATTAATTTCACTGCTTTCTTTTCACTTTTGAAAATGTGACTACTAGAAACTTTTAAATCATTTGTATGGTTCACATTATATTTTTATGGGCTCAGATGAGGCAAAGGTGCTCCGGGTTTAATTTGAGATTCTAGGGAGCTGGACTCAAATTTATAATATAGACAACCATGAAATACTTAGATGTTGCTGCTGTTGTTCAGTCACTCAGTCGTGTCTGACCGCGACCCCATGGACTGCAGCATGCCAGGCTTCCCTGTCCTTCACTATCTCCTGGAGTTTGCTCAAACTCATGTCCACTGAGTCCATGATGTCATCCAATCAGCTCATCCTCTGTCGTCCCCTTCTCCTGCTGT
>NW_011494901.1:3335065-3339716 GCF_000754665.1 Bison bison bison
TGTCATCCGATCATCTCATCCTCTGTCGTCCCTTTCTCCTGCTGTATGTTGCTGCTGCTGCTAGGTCACTTCAGTCGTGTCTGACTCTGTGTGACCCCATAGACATCAGCCCACCAGGCTCCCCCATCCCTGGGATTCTCCAGGCAAGAACACTGGAGTGGGTTGCCTTCTCCAATGCATGAAAGTGAAAAAGTGAAAGTGAAGTCACTCAGTCGTGTCTGACTCTTAGCGACCCCGTGGACTGCAGCCTACCAGGCTCCCCTGCCCATGGGATTTTCCAGGCAAGAGTACTGGAGTGGGGTGCCATTGCCTTCTCCACTCCTGCTGTATAAATCCTACCAAATATGTTATAACCTCTAACTCCTTGACTAAGCTAATTTCTGATATTTACATGTTAAAGTGCCTGTGGCCTGAAGGTCGAGTACTCTGTTCTGAGTTTAGCCCCCCAATCAGTTGGACCCTGTAACCAGAGAGACCCATTTTAATATTTCTTCCAGCCCTAACATTTTATGGTTCAACAACTGCTCATTTCAGCGTTTTATTGCCACCAAGGGGTAACTGCAGTGTTGCTGGTAGCACTGGTGTTTTAGGTAATAATGAACCCACATTAGCAGCTCCACTTGTCCCAAATGCTCTCTTAGCAAAGAGTGGTCAGTGGGTCAGGATGAGGGGCAGCCTGAGGCAAAGCCACACTCCCCAGCACACCCGCAACTACTCCCACCATCCTTTGCCACCCTCCACAGCCTTTCCTAGAATTCTTGCATCTCTTTTCTTCACCTCCTTTGACATCAACAATACCAGAAAACTGTGTTTTCATTTAGGAGTGTTGTAACTAAGCTTGAAGTCAAGAAGAAATGAAGGTCTTAGCTTTCTATTTATTTATATTTACAGAACCACAGAGAGCCAAGGTGCTAATTAGGAACACATTTTAGAAAATCATATTTTGATTGCATTTTATTTTTCTCGTACAATGACAAGTTCTCATAAGTTTTCAGTGGTTTTTCCATCTTTCGACCAGAAGGCCCCTGATTTGAGTTTCCTCTACTCTGGTAATTTACAGATAATTCTAGAACTAGAATGAACATAGTCTTCTGTGCTTTTTGTTACACTTAATTAAGAAATTATCTTCCTTTTGTCTTAAATACATTTTATTTTGACAGCATGATTGCAGATGTAATACATGGCACTTCAAAGAGGGATGATTTCTCGAGCAATATTTTGACAAAAAGCAGATAGTCTACTAAAAGACTGTCACTGATAGTTTCAATCACGTAAAAGTGATGTCCGATAAATGCTGCTGAAAATATTCCAGCTTGGACTTATTGGGTGATTAAGTGAAGGGCAGGGACTCTTACCCAAGCTATTATTTTATAAATGTTAGTTACTAGTGGCTACTCTGTAATTTTGAACAAAAATCTAAACAGGTTATTAATATAAATTAGAATTATTTTGGCAGATGGCAAATATTTGTTCTTTCCCAATATTTATTAGGTCTTTCATTTATGAATTTGTGTAACAATATTTTAGCAGAGTTTAGAGTTTCCTCTGGAGATGAGTTTTAGAAAGCTCTTGCTAAACCTTAGAGGTAATCCTATAAGGAAATGGTAACAGATGTCATTTATATGGAGACTCGAATTACAAATTCGAGTTTTGTATTCAGTGACAATTTGAATTCTAGATTTTGATTTTCAGTTTTCTAAACGTATATAAGTTTTTCCTAAATAAAGTCATTAATGTTTGTCTAAGTACACAAAATAAGAAAACCAACCATCTTAAATGATACCCGAAGCTTTCCTAAGTTTCCAAAATAATGGGATTAAAGTCGTATGTATGCTATTCTGTTTTCCATAGGCACTAACTCCAGACATTGCTTCACAGAAGGAAGCAAGCTGGCTTTCAAAACATACTCAACATATGCTTCTGATAACTTTCTAAACCAAGTAATGAGCAGCACAGCATGTTAGAGTCGGCTTATGTAAATTAATGTCCTAGAAGTGATGGTTCTTAGTTTCTCATTTTTATTCTCATTGTCAAACCAATTTCCTCTGCTTTAGCATTGACTATTAAGCACTATACACCCAAACCTTGGAGAGCCTTTTTCTTTTTTTTTTTTACATTTTAAGGGACAACATCATTTTTTTTTAAAGAAAGCCATTATTTTACCAGTGAAATTCTATCACTGTCTTCAGGGAATGATGATTTATATTATTAAGGTTTAGAACGTGGAACTTTCTATCTTCAGCTCTTGGAATCAAATCAAGCCATTTTCATGTCTTTGCCTCCTCTCTCCTCCCCTTCCTCCCTCCTCCTCTCTGTCCACCTCCTTGACCATTTCGCACCCTTCGCCTCGCACAGTCTCATTCTTCATTCTCTATAAGCTGTCTCTCCAAGGTGGACCCTCTGCCTTCAGCGATCCTGCACCTTCAGGCTAATCCAGCCACTGGTGACTAATTCTGTCCCTTCTGCCACTCACTGGCTCCACTTCCCCAGCCTACACCACACTCAGCAGCACACAGAATGCTCTCTCCTTCTCTCTCCCCAAGGGGCTTGCCACACTGACCCAGCTTCAGCAAAGGAACATGCTCGTGGGACAAGGAGAGGCGGAGGAAAAACTTAGCAGAACGAAGAGTTGATATGCAACTTTAAGTATGCACAGGATGCTTGTGGTTGTCTTTCTAAAGTCCTGCCTAGAACTCCCCCAATGCCCCCCAGACACTCTCACATAATTTACTGTTATCAGGCATGCAAATATTTTTCTAATTCTGTAATTCTAACCCTGCCTTACAAACAGGTACCTTTTAGTGCCATCGGGATAAAACACACGTGTGGCTATTACTCTGTTGCTTTGAAAAGGTGACGAAGGGCATCGGGCCTATCAAGTCAGGCCCTCCCTGGGTAATTTGCCATGAGCCTCTGTGTGGATCCAGACCCTCCCTTTGTTTGAGATCAAGCACATGAATCCTGCAGATGACTGACAAGGGAGGACTTGTAACAACATTATTTCAGGAGGATAATACAGCCCCCATAAATTCCTTTTTTAACAGTTTATTGCAGGTTGTAGGCTATTGACAATGACTTTAAGGATGAAGGATAATAGTTCTTTGTTGCTGCTAGTCTCTAAAATCACTTTAAGACTTTTTAGTACCCTCAGAGAAAACCTAGGCTTTCATGAAATGAATCATAAATAGTTAAGAAAACCACTCTTAAATAGAAAGAGAGAGGAGGAGAAAAATAAATATCTGAGATACAAAAGAGTAAAATTTCAACCAGTTTCACAGTCATTCTTCCACATCTTACTTTCCTGGGTGATTAAAAAAACAACTGAACAAAGAAATTTCTAAAAGTGTTAACCATAACTTTGTAGAAGAATGAAAATGAGTTGAAACTAGTTCATTCTCAGATTAGCAGGAGTAACTCTGGGTTTCATTTCATTTCTTGCTCTGTTGGGGTATGTCAGTTCATTCCCTGAGTCAAGAAGATCCCCTGGAGAAGAGAATGGCGGTCCACTTCAGTATTCTTGCTTGGGAAATCCCATAGACAGAAGAGCTTGGTCGGCTACAGTCATGGGGTCACAAAGAGTTGGACAACTGAACAACTAACACACTTTTATAAACGTACATTCACAGATTAGCAGGAGGAACTCTGGGCTTCATTTCATTTCTTGTTCTGTTGGGGTACATCACTTCATTACTGATTCTTTGCAATGAAAAAGAGACATTACAATTTTCATGGAAAATCTCATATTTTATTAGTATTCGTAAATCTTGACTTCAAGTGATGATGGAAGAGATCTTTAGCAAGGTAAGTTCTTGTAGTTTCAGACCACACACCAGTACCTATGCCATAAATGGCCATGGTGAAGTAGAAAATAATGTTATGGACATTTAATTAGAGAAGAGTGTTTATAAGAGCATGCATATCTATTTTTCTTTTCCTTTAAAAATTTAAAAAACATAAAATATACAAGCCCCCAAATATATTTTTAAAAAGCAATTCTTATAAAACACACATAGAGTTAAAACCATGCAAGTCAGGTACATATGTGACTAATCATATTTTTGATGTATCTCTCTACCTAATCATTAACTTTAAATGCCATATAAGAATTTGTAATCCACCGTAAATTATTTCACGAAATAATTTAAGAGGGCTGCTGACTAATGTGAAACATTCTCGTTTCCACTAGAAGTTGGCTGCCAAATGTTGTTAAAAAAAAAAAAAGAGTCCCAGATATAAGTTGACATAAATTATTGTGAATATAAATCTCCAGTGATCAAGTGGTGGTTAGAGATTACCGCGTTTAGAAGATAGGGAAAAACACATTAAACACCGTGAAGTCTTTCCTGGTTCCATTTTACATATTAGGAAGCTGGATCTTTTAAAATCCCCTCAAAGCCTTTTAACTTCTTTAATGCCCTAGATTCAATGTCCTACATTTCAAAATATATTGTAACAGAATTTATTGAGCATAGAAAAAAGGGGAAATCATAATTACCAGAAAGACTGCCTAAGCTCTATTTTTAAAATGTAAGTTAGAGTATTTAGTTTTAAACTAAGACTTTTGTTTATTTTTTCAAATGTTTTTCTCAGAGTATGCTTTTGGCAGCAAAAAAATTAGAATAACTCAAAATGATCATTATCCAAAAAACAG
>NW_011494901.1:3339816-3343515 GCF_000754665.1 Bison bison bison
CAAGCCCCCCCCACCCCCGGCCCCCGCGCTTTTCAAATTCTTAGGTTCTCTGCAAGGTTGAAGATATCTGAGTGGAAATAATGTTCACATTATAAAAAGCAGCAGCACATGAGTGAAATCAGGCAGAATCGGCCTGACAGGGGGTCAGAAACCAGAAACAGTGATGGGCAGCCACTCAGATGGCAGCGTTATTCAGGTAGAAATCCATAATTAGCTGAATTTTTTTGAGTTTAAAGGATTACTATGAAGTGTAGGGAGAAAATAGTAAGTCTAGTTGAGAAAATTAATTCCCTTTCCAAATCCTCATGCTTTTCTTCAAGATGTGACTCCAAAGAAAGACAATTACGTCAAAGAGGGTTAGGGGCCTCATTTTGAACACTGCCTTTTAAGCACATTCTAGAGGCTTATTAGACATCATGTAAACTGTAGACAGCAGTGCTTCCACCACCCCAGCACCAAACATCTGTGCACCAGCTTCTTGGGAGCAGAAATGGAGACATATGCATTTTAACATACCCCAAGAATACAGTCACAAGAGAAAATCTACCTTTCACCATATATGGCCATTATGCGACTCTATCCAAGACCTTGATGGAGATATCTTCACTCCTTCTCCCCCTAGGTTGGCAGAGGTTTAAGGGAATACTTTGGGGTGTTCCCTGCAAAGTTGGTCTTCTAAACTGTGAATGGCACTGATGGAAAAAAGCTGAAATGGCTTTTTGAGCATGAATTGGACTATCTCCATGTGAGTTATATCAGATAATTTTTTTAATCTATCATTCTAAAAATATAGATATAAAAATTTATAGTTATAGATACACTAAACATTCTACTTGTGTCATAGATTTTTCTATGTTTAGTGTAGTTTGTGATCTTGACCCTTGTCTTTGAGAATTATCTCAGTGTACACGCGATTCTAGTGACGGGGAAGAAAATCCATGGGATAAAGTGAATACCAGGTGATATTTTACAAGTGACTTTAAGTGACTTCAGGAGATTATCCAACACGGCTACATGAACACCTTACTGATTATTAGGGAGAAGAAATACAATTAGTGGGAAGTATTACAATAATAGTATTCCGAAAGAGATGCAGTGTTAAAAATGACACAAAATTTTTTCATGAGTGTAATTTGCATAATTTAACTGGTATGAAATTAGCATGCTTGAATGTAGTGGACATTTAAAGAACATATAGCGGGCATGGTAATGTAGTCAAATGAGAAGCTGTGATGTTTTTTTACAAAACTTTAAGCATGTGGAGGGAGGTGTCAGAAGGTTCTAATTATGCTTTGCAATTTTTTTTTTCTAGCTTTCTTAGACTGTGGCTAAGTCTCCTCATCAGAAAGAAATGGAGATGATAATATTTGTCTTTCTTATCTCACAGTTATTACAAAGATAAAATAAGATAACATATGAAATTGCCTTGAAAACTGTCAAATACTACAGAGGCACACGTTCCAGTTATCATCATATTCTCAACCATCCTGCAGTAATGGGATGCCATTTTCATGTCAGTGCTAATGTAGGACTCCCACTGGGAAGAGAATAATCAAAAGAATGCCGCTGCCTCTGCTCAAGCTTTCTGGAAGGAGCCCTCTGAGCCCAAGGAAGGGCCATGCTCCCTCTCTAAGCATCACCTACTCGCTGGCCAGTGTGTTCACCAAGCAGAGAGTTCGTGCACTCATACTCAGAAAGGGCATGGCTCTAGGAACTGCCTTCCACCTGCTGGTCTTTCACATATGTTAATAATAAAAACTCTTCTCAAACCTCTGGGATCAGCATACATCTTTGGAAAACAGAAGTTGCCAGTTGCCAATGCTGCCGGTCTTGTCTCTCTTAACACAGCTGTACTGCACCCACTGCTTTCCTATTCAGCTCACCCTTCCTACAAAATACATCAAATTTAAAATGCGTTAAGTAAATTAAGTTACCTAGGAGAGATTTTAGCTCAGGGGAGCAGGGTGGTACTTAAAAATGTTAATTATCTGGAGCACAGAGCTTAACATTCTGGACTCCAAGATGGTTTTTAAGCCTATTTAGATTTTCTCCAAATTCTTTAAGGCTAATGCAACCTTTAAATGTATCTAGTAATCTCTAATTATTTGTGGAAATGGTAGATGTGAGAAGTCTAGATTAAATCCACAGATAATCCCCAAATCCCATTTTAGCCAACAGCATGGCTCTTTTCCCACCAAGCCCAGCGCTAGGAGGACCATTAAGAAGAGTAAGACTGCCTGGAGTTCTAAGCTCCCTGTTCTCCTGCCTACACTGTGATGGAGATGTTAATGAATCAGCCAAACTGCCAGGAAAAAAGTCAGCAGAAAGAAGAGTGGAAAATCAGGGGCCTGGGCCACTGCCAAGCTAGAAAAGCAGACGCCGAGGAATTAGAAGGTGCCAGAGTCCTAGCAGAAGAAAGGAGCAGCCCCGGAGCCTTGCCTTGGGAGACCTGGGCTGGTTTCCAGGAAGAGCCAGGCGGTTCTACTCTGTAAAGCTCCCACCCTCCAATCACTGCTCTCTGCCCAGTTTGAGCAGCTGTGTGTTCACCCAAGATGAACAAGACCAGGCTGGAATCAGAAGGCTCCTCTCTGGGTTCCTAGCCCCAAGGCAGTGGACTGACTCAAGGACTCTCCTCAGGGGAAGACTACTCACAGGATGAGGAAGGAAGAAGACAAAGATTCTGTTGCTAGGACTCCTTTGTGAATCCCACTGGCCTTCACTTTAGCCTTCTAGCACCTCTCCGTGCTTATTATTTCTAACTCGACAGTTCGTTAATGTCAGAACTGCAGTGTTTCACCACCCAGGTCTACTTTCAATGAACATAAAAAGTTTACACTTTGTAAAGCTATCTGACATTCCAAAATAAATATCGGTGAAACAAACCAATGCAAGTCATTTTAGGATAAAGTTTTTAGGACAAGAATATTTTATTGAACAATTTAATGCCTACTCAGTACCCACAAAGATGCAATCTGATTTTTGATGGGCTTCCTGTTCCCCTGCCTTCCTTTCCAGGGCCATTTCATTTGTGTTGGAGCTCTCTGGACTAGTACTTTTGGCTGGTGCTGGCTCCAACGTGTCAGGAATACATTTGGAAGCAGGAAGGAAAAGAGAAATGGAGATGATTTGATGAAGGGAAATGGAGTTGAATTGATGAAGGGAAGAGAACTGGGCTGACCTTAAGTTCTTGGTGTGAATGATGGAAACGTGCAGAAGTTTGTACTAAAAAAGAAGAGAGCTGACGGGGAGGGGCCACGGTCAGGGAAAACAGAAAAATGGAGTCCATGCAATTAGATATGAGAAGCTGCCTCCTGAATTTAAACTTTCTGGACCACAGAGCTCAGGATTAGCAGAACTGATTTATGGTCTAAACTATGTCCTTTAGACTCATGTCACCTCCAGGCCTCTGTTTCTGCAAAACGAGGCCTGGAGGCGGGGGGCATACGCGGTCATCAGATGCCAGGAAGGCGGTTCGGCTCTGAGCAGAGAGGGATGATGAGCGACGCTGGCCACCTTCCTCCCCGGGGCGGCCTTCCCGTCAGAGGCTGCGGTGACTGTCCCCCGGCTCTCGGGGCGGCGGGACCCCTCGGCCGTCCCAGCCCCCTCACTCCCTAGCAGACGCCAGGGCCGGGCCGGTCGCTCCCAGGGCTCAGGGCCCCAGCGCGCGCGCCATCTCCGCGCGACCCGCGCTCGGCGCGC
>NW_011494901.1:3343615-3353147 GCF_000754665.1 Bison bison bison
GGAGTCACCGCCGCCGCTGCCACCTCGACGGCGGGTACTGGGTGGAAAGGCTGTGCTGTGAAGGGGACAGAAGGGATTCCCGCGGGACCCAGGCCCCCTGAGATCTTCGAGAAGGTTCCGGCAACCGTCCCGCATGCTCCTTCCATCCAGAACAATAAGGACAAGCGGGGGAACTCTCTCCTAGCGCCGGGGCGGCCACCTAGTTGACAATACGTTGATTCTCTATCTCAGGAGCGCAGTGAATCTGCAGCGTGGAGGTAGGAGATAGGGGGCGTGTGCAACCTGCGGTTTAGCGCGACAGGAGGAACCAGAACAGCCGGCGCCTCTGCAGATCAGGGCTTAGGTATTTATTTCATGTTAAGCCCTCTTCCCACTCCCTGCCTCTGCTAGCCTAGAGAGAGTTGCAGACGACTTCCACATCCCGAAGGACGTGGGTGCACACCCTTTCCCTTAGCCGATCCAGCCAGCCCCGTTTCGGTTGCCAAAAAATGTTTCCCATCTAAGACTTCTCTCACAAGGACAAAATATAATGTGTCTGAACACGGTGAGCTTCCTGTCTGGGCTTCACTCACCCTGGTTTCCCACTTAGGAGTAAGACTTGAGTAACAAAGGTTAGTGGGAAGCCTGTTTTTCTTTGTACATCCTAGATTTCTGCTGGTTCAGTGTCCGGTGTCAGGTGAAATTATTCATGAGGCTCTGAACAGAGTTGATAAGTCTTACTCCTTCCCCCTTGAAATTCCAAGTGGATTTAAATCACTCCTGGGTTGCTTCAGAGGGCCTGTGTTTTATGGGAGTTCTCTAGTGGGCTTTGAAGTATTTGCTTACCAAATCTGTTTCTCAGCTTCCAGCTCCTGAATAAATTACCCGCCCCTTCTCCCCACTGCTGTGCCCCCTGCTTGCCTCTAATGTGATCAGTGGGGGTATCCTCTGGACAAGAGGTTGGAATGTGTGTTCTGGGACTATCGTTCAGTGGCCGGTCCTAGGACACCCATTTGCTACATGCCTGACTGAGAGGTTTTGATGGTCTGATGGAGTAGGAAGGGAACGGGGGCCCTTGGACCATGCTGTGTGCGCAGATTTACCCCTTGCCCGCGGGATCGCTTAACCAGCATCGCCATTGGCCATCTTGAGCCTGGTTGCCTTGCAGGGCGTGAGAACAGTCGTTCAAAGAACACATCTTAGTCTTCGCGTTGAAGACATCTTAGAGTTTCCTTGAGGAGGGTTAATTGGTGTCAGGCAGGTCTGTTGGGAAGAATGTAGATTTCTATTCATTCTGTTGTTTGTGTAAGAACTAGAGAGGGTAAGGGCAAATGGGCAGCCTCGGCCCTTGGTGAGCCAGGAGGCATTTTGCGCTGCTGGCCAAGCTACTTAAAAAAAGCACTGCTGTCCGGCCTTCTGTGTCAGTGGGATGGGACATAGCTAGCTGTCCGCTTTGGTGTCTGCTCTTGCTGTCCCCATGCCTACCGTGTCACCATTTCCCTCACTCAAGCCAAATGTGGAGGAGGGAATTAAAGACTCCCCGGGAGCTTCGAGAGCAGCCACTTCTGGGGTTGAGATTTGTCACGTTTCTGGGCTTCACCTTCCCAGGGGCCTCAGCTACACAAGGGTTTTCCTTGATTCTTCCCCTGGGCCTTCCCAGACAAAAGCAAGGACCCCATTACCCGTTTCTTATTTAGAGTTTTACTAAAACAACAACATCATCATCAACAACAAGTAAAACAAACAAGAAATCCAAATATACGAAAGCATAAACATCTGGCGTGTTTACCCAGCACAGACTTCTGACCCTAAAATAATTAAAGCCTGTCTGACTTGGCTGAGCCTGCCTCTGGCTGGGGCTCGCGCCTTCCGCTTCCCTGTGGCCCACATCACTGCCGCTTCGTTAGGAGCATGGGTTCCCACCACTCTGCTCCTTGGTCCTCCTCTTTATGCGGGGCCGGGGGTGAACCTCGGGTTTGGTTGGGTTCCCACTTTTGTGCATTCCCCACCCGATGGTCTCTGAGCCTGAAAAAAAGCATTTCCCAGGCTGGGGTCAAGGTTCCTCCCGGAACTTCTGACAGTCCTGGGATTTCCTGGAGACCCCCCAGCAGGGAGGTTCAGAGCCCTCACCTGTCACTCTACTGTCAGGCAGCCGGCCCAGGCTCCAGCCTGGGGCCCCACCCTTCCAGAAGCCTGCCTACTTGGTATTCACTCCTCCCTTTCTCTCCCCCAGCCAGCCAGCACCACTGAAAACCACCTGTTTTGTGTTTTGAAAGCCTGGAAGCACATCATCCTCCAGCCGCACAGACCTCCCACTGAGTCCCAATTTCCTATCCAAACTCCAGATTTGAGTTCTCAGCTCACTTGAAGAACAGAAGAGCTCCGCTGCATATTCAGTCTGGTCTTGCCTTCCTGGCTGAGCTTGCCAATGGTCCCCCACTCCGGAGAGGAGTGATGTTAAGTCATAAGCTTGGCAGGCCCTGGGGCCATCCTCAGACTTGTCAGAGGTTAGAGTGCCTGCCAAGTCAGAGTTGTCCCTGCAGGACACCGTGTCGCCGATCAGTCCCCTCAAGTGTTCTAGGAGTGATTTTACAAGCAAAAACTATGCCGTGTACTATACATTGAAATCACAACCACGAGTTACAGGTTCACACACACGCACACAAAAGAAACTATTGAAGTCTCTGATTAGCAGTTTCTGAATATTTTGGTGATGCTAATTTAATTTTTTCAGCAATTTAAATTTATTTACTTGTTTATTTGTTTTTGGCTGTGCGGGCTCTTGCATTGCGGGCTTTCTCTAGTTGCGCCAAGCCGGGGGCTACTCTCTAGTTTCGGTGCTAGGGCTTCTTGCTGTGGTGGCTTTTCTTGTGCAGTGCGGGCTCTAAGGCATGAGGATTTCACTAGTTGGCTTCAGGATGCAAGGGCCTCAGTGGTGGCAGCTCTAGTACACAGGCTCAGTGGTGCGTGGGCTTAGCTGTTTCGCTGCATGGGCAATCTTCCCGGGTCAAGGATCAAACCCATGTCTCCTGCATTGACAGGCAGATAGATTCTTTACCACTGAGCCACCAGGGAAGCCCTCAGCAATGTTTTTAACTTTCTGCCAGCATTTGCTACCAGGTAACTGAGAGCATGTATCAAAGGTTGGAGAAAAACCTGAAGAACATAAAAAATAAACAACTGACAAAGCTCTTCCTGTATATGAGCTTCCCTGGTGTCTCAGAAGGTAAAGAATGCCTGCAACGCAGGAGACTTGAGTTCCATTCCTAGGTCAGAAAGATCCTCTGGCGAAGGGAATGGTTCACTCACTCCAGTTCTTGCCTGGAGAATTCCATGGACAGAGGAGCCTGGTGGGCTATAGTCCATGGGGTCACAAAGAGTCAGACATGACTGAGTGACAAATATTTTTTCACTTTCTATATAGTAGGCAGAATAATTGCCTTCAAAAGGGCCCGTTTCCTAATCCCTAGAACCTGTGAATGTACAGAGCAAATGGGACTTTACAGATGTGGTTAAACCAAGGATCTTGAGAGATGGGGAGATTTTTCTGGATCGTCTGGGTGAGCCCAGTACGGCAGTGATGATCGCAAAACTGAAAGAGTCAGAGTCAGAGAGAGCTTTGAAGATAGAAAAGTACTGCCCTTGAAGATGGAGAAAGAGCCCCAGAACCAGAGAATGCTGGAAGCCTCTAGAAGATGGAGAAGTCACGGGGGTGGAACCTCCCCCAAAACCTCCAGAAGGAACACAGTCCTACCGACATCTTGATTTTAGCCCAGCAAGCCCCACTGCAGACTTCTGACTTCCAGAACTGTCAGATAAAACATTTGCATAACTTTAAGCCATTGGGCTTCCTAGGTGGTGCTAGTGTTAAAGAACCTGCCTGCCAGTGCAGGAGACGTAGGAGACATGGGTTCAATCTCTGGGTCGGGAAGATCCTCTGGAGAAGGAAATGGCAACCCACTTCAGTATTCTTGCCTGGAAAATCCCATGAACAGAGGAGCCTGTTGGGCTACAGTCCATAGGGTTGCAAAAAGTCAGACACAACAGAAGCGACTTAGCACACACAAACACAAGCCATTAAGTTTGTGGTAATTTGTTACAACGGTATCAGAAAACCAATACTGTCCATTAACTTAATTGTCTATGTGACTTGAGAGAGTAACTTTTTGGATGTGATGGGAACACTTTGGTACAACATGAGGAATGAAATAGTATCCCCTTTTGATTTTTCTTCAGTGGTTATCATTTGTCTTTTCTCTGCTGCCACCTACACCAAGGCAAGGCCTGGACTAGTCACTGATAAACCAGCAAGAACCTTGGGTGGTGGGTATTGTTATGTAAGGTCTTACCAAGGATGAGGCTGAGGCTCAGCATAGCACCTGCCCCTGGGTCATACACCAGGGGCTGATAGGCAGAAAGAAGGGACACCAGTTCCACATCAACCACCTCCAAAGCCCTTGCTGTTTCCTGCAACTTAGCTTTAGGCCTCTTCTCAGAGAGTAGCCACTGTTCTTCAATGCCATGGTGTTCCATCCACAGGAATACTCAGTCTCCTCCAGCCAGAGGAATGCCTTTTGCTGACATGGTAGGTGGCAGATCACAGTCAAAGCTGCTGCTTGGAAAGCTTCTTTCAGTTGCAAAAATAAAAAAAGGTTGGAGTTGAGCTTTTGCCTAGAAGCATAATCAGGACATCTTAACTTGACTCTGGCTTTAGGTTCACTTACTGCTCAGGTCTGTGTGCTGGTTTATGGGTTCACAGAGTGAGTTCACATTCTGAGTTCATCTCAGCATGCAGGAGCAGGGGATTCAGAGCTCCTCTCACCTGACCATATCTCCACCCTCTGTCAGCTGTTCCTACGCCCCACGCCTTGGGGAGGGGTGAGGAAGGCACCAGGAAGTGATCTGGCTGCTGTACCCTTTGCCCAGATTCAGTGGTTCTCCATCCTGACCACACATTCAAACCACCCAAGAAACTAGAAAAACCTGTCCTTGTCGGGCGGGGGGGGGCCCAGCCCAGCCATGTAAGCCACACCCCTTATGGCGGGGCCGGGGGTGTCAAGGTACAGGTCACACCCAGGTGATTCCTAATGTCAGTCAGGACCACCGCAGGACCCCAGCTAGGCAGGTTGTATCCTTGACCTGAGCTGTGTGGATGCGGGCGCCATGACATGTGTTTGTCTGGATACGTTAGCTCTGCTGAGACAAGGCCTCGGGGGTTTCAGAGCACCCCCCTTGGAAGGGCAGGTGGAGCCTCGGCCCACACTCTGTGAGAGCCGCCCACACTCTGAGAGAGCAGCAGGGGCCGGTAGGCTGCCCTGCCGTCCCACTCTGCCCAGGACCCTGGGGGAGAGGGGTGTTCCCAGACAGGAGACATGCTTCATCAGGATTAAGTGCTTGACTAGTTATTAAGTGCTGTAATCAGGAAAGTCCCTGACATTTGGAGAGGGGACAGAAGTCTAGGGTCTGGGGAAGTAAATTCTCATGCTTGGGTGGAAGCGCTGTGGTATCAGAGAACGTATGTTTGTGTGTGTGTGTGTGAGAGAGAGAGAATGTGAGTGTGCATGGGTGTGCATGTGTGAGAGTATGTAAGTGTTCCATGGGTATGCATGGGAGTTGTACATTCACATAGGAGAGTGTGTGTGCACAAGTGTGTGTGAGGGTGTGTGTTTGTGGAGAGTGTAAGCGTTCTGGGGACCGCAGACCTCACCAACCCCAAATCACCCTGCTGCACTGGCTTCTAACACATCTGAGCATATACGAACCGAGCAGCCCTGAATCCTGCCGAGAGCAGCCCTGAGTGGTTCAGAGAGCTCGGGGGCAGACACTGTACATTTATTCTGCTCTATGACAGTATAATTAGCTTTTCCTCTTGTGAGGAGTGAAGGGGCAGTGTGCTTTCTGACAGCTGTGGGAGCTGCCTTCCTGCCTGGATGAATCTGGGATCCCCTGATATTGTTACACCTGTTTAAACAAGGCACAAGATAGGTATTTATTTGAAGTTCAAGAGGTCATATGAGCCAGGGTCTAAATATAGGCCTGGATATAATTATAAAGATACTTCATTCCCTGTTCTGAAAGACTCTTGCAGCCTGATGTTCCCTTGGATGCTTGGGCAGTTTCCTTAAACACATGTACTTCCCCTAATGAGGAAAGGCGGGGTTGAGGCTGCCTCACGGAGGCTGGGGTGCAGGGCTGGGGAGCACGGAGGGCAGACCCCCAGACCTGGCTGATTCTCAGAAGCACCAGGAGGAGTTGATAAAGATGCAGAACTCCTTCTCTCCCCTGGAGGCTATCTCTGCTTTTGGTCTTGGAATGGAGGACAGGAATTTGTATGTTTCAAGCCCCCCAGGTGATTCTGATAACTGCCCAAGTTTGGGAACCCCTGAACTAAGGCATTGGGGGACTCCTCCCTGAGAGGCATTTCTGGGACTAGGTCAGGGATACTAACAATTGCTATTTCTTGAGGACCCCTCCCATACAGGCCCCCCTCATTCCTCCTAGTTTATGGATGAGACCGCTGAGTTCTTCCATTCATTTCTGTGCTGATACTGACCGGGCACCTCAGGCAGGAGTTCATGTTTTTAGGTCACAGGTCCTTTTGAGATTCTGACGAAAGTTAGAATGCTCTAGTTATAAAACTCCACATGCACAGAAGATTTTGCACAGTTTTTCAGGGTTCATGGAGCCCCCATCCCCAAAGCCCACCCAAGGACCTCTGGTTAAGAATGCCCATCCTAAAGGACATTCCCTAAGAGGAGTTCGCAATCAGGCACAGTGAGCTGGACCCTCTGGAGCCTGAGAAGGGCTTCTGGGGCATTTACTGTGGGGCTGATGGGGTTCCAGGCACACTGAGGGGAGCTGTGAATACCAGAAGGGAGGGTGGGGTACAGCCCTGGCTTTGACATGACTGCACAAGAAGAAAGACAATGTGAAGTTCAAGGTGATTATGCCAAGCCCAAAGAAGGGCTGGCATTCTTCACTGCAGTTCAGTGAGCTAAGCTGTCATGGGAGGGCCAAGAAAGTTGGGAGGTGACAGCTGAGCCTAGCAGGAACCTGGCCTGAGCTTGGCAGAAAGAACAGAACTCTGGACAGGGGGATCTTGGTGATTATTTGGGGAAGGAGGGGAGAAAGGAGAGACAAGAAAAGTCGCTAAAGGACATTAAAGGAAAAAAAAATTCTGGATGCTAAGAAATGAATCCCAGCCCCACCCTTCCCAGAAAAAGGAAAAACGCTTAACAGAGTGATAACCTTTGTGGTCATTTTATAATATGTCTTCACTGAGCAATTAATTATTTTAATATAATGCTAGATAATTGTGCTTTAAAGAAACAATTATGTTTACAATTACCAAAAAAATCAGAATTTATTTAATATATATTAATTTAGATAGTCTAGTAACAGGACCTAGGGCTTCTCCCATGGCTCAGCTGGTAGGGCTACAGTTCATGGGGTTACAAAGAGTTGGACATGACTGAACGTGCGAGCACGTGTGCGTGCCTCACACACACACATACAACAGAACCTAACGTAAAATTGCATGTGTACATCTGTCAGTTTATCTCTGAGACTCTGTGCAGAACCTTATGTGCAGATTATGTCATAAGTCT
Source organism: Bison bison bison (assembly GCF_000754665.1). Taxonomy (NCBI): domain Eukaryota; kingdom Metazoa; phylum Chordata; class Mammalia; order Artiodactyla; family Bovidae; genus Bison; species Bison bison. Next base: position 3,351,202 of record NW_011494901.1, read on the forward strand.
AACTTTGAGACTCTATGAAATGGTGCATGCTAAGTCACTTCAGTCGTGTCCAACTCTTTGCAACCCCACCAGGCTCCTCTGTCCATAGGATTCTCCAGGCAAGAATACTGGAGTGGGTTGCCATGCCCTCCTCCAGGGAATCCTCCCAGCCCAGGGATCGAACCCTTATCTCTTACATCTCCTGCATTGGCAGACGGGTTCTTTACCACGAGTGCCACCTGGGAAGCCCTCCTGTGAACATGGATTTGAGCCAAATGACCCTCCCGCCTACCCTCCACCCAGAAACACGCTGTCACAGCGTGGCTGGAGGTCTGTGCAGGAAAAAGTGGGGGAAATGGAGGTGTGGGTTTGGATGCTTTGGGGAAGGTTCTAGAGTCCCACCGAGTTTCCTCCTTTGCCCTGTAGGGGGAGCTGCTGCAGTTTTGAGGGAAGTATTCAGAGTCCCAGGAAAGTGAAGGGCAGGGGACTCTGGATGTGGGAGAAACTGGAGGCTGAAAGAGTCGCCAAGAAATAGTCAAAGAGGGACAGATGCAAAGAGAGGCTGGTCAAGGGCTCCAAGAAGGGAGGATCATCCCGCCCTATGGCCTGGGGGAAATGATGGAGAGAGGAACCCTGGTTTTACTGGAGGGCTGGCAATGGCTGCCTCACAGACAGAACCAGAATCCACAGGGTATGAAAGGCGAAAACAAGCTCAGCATGAGTTTGTCCTCTGGTGGGAGGCAGGGAGGCTCTCCACATAAGGCATCTCAACTGCTTCTTCCCAGTCAGTGTCCTAATAGTTCCTTATAATACAATTGCCGCAGAGAGGCTCCTCTGCTCGCCTGGCGCTGTTTTGACTGAAGGGTGTTCAGATTCAGAGGAGTACTTTTTTCTCCAGCTGTTTGCTTTGCCCACAACATGGCACCGTAACATTGAGACTTGGGTTCTTTAATTAATCGAGGGATTTTGGCAACTCCAAGGCAAGATATTGTTGTTTAGCCACTAAGTCATGCTAAGAAAGTGTTAATTGCTCAGTCGTGTATGACTCTTTGCAACCCCATGGACTATAGCCCGCCAGGCTGCTCTGTCCATGGGATTTCCCAGATAAGAATACTGGAATGGGTTGTCATTTCCTTCTCCAGGGGATCTTCCCCACTCAGGGATCAAACCCACATCTCTTGCATTGCAGGCAAATTCTTTACCACTGAGTCATCAGGGCAGTCCCAAGGCAAGATGCCTTGTAGATATATGCAGAATGTTTTAATAACAATTAAACATATGAATCATCGAAAAAGCAAGAGAGTTCCAGAAAAACATCTTTTTCTGCTTTATTGACTATGCCAAAGCCTTTGACTGTGTGGATCACAATAAACTGTGGAAAATTCTGAAAGAGATGGGAATACCAGACCACCTGACCTGCCTCTTGAGAAACCTATATGCAAGTCAGGAAGCAACAGTTAGAACCGGACATGGAACAACAAACTGGTTCCAAATAGGAAAAGGAGTACATCAAGGCTGTATATTCTCACCCTGCTTATTTAACTTCTATGCAGAGTACATCATGAGAAACGCTGGGCTGGAAGAAGCACAAGCTGGAATCAAGATTGCCGGGAGAAATATCAATCACCTCAGATATGCAGATGACACCACCCTTATGGCAGAAAGAGAAGAGGAACGAAAAAGCCTCTTGATGAAAGTGAAAGTGGAGAGTGAAAAAGTTGGCTTAAAGCTCAACATTCAGAAAACTAAGATCATGGCATCTGGTCCCATCACTTCATGGGAAATAGATGGGGAAACAGTGGAAACAGTGGCTGACTTTGTATTTTTGGGGGCTCCAAAATCACTGCAGATGGTGATTGCAGCCATGAAATTAAAAGATGCTTACTCCTTGGAAGGAAAGTTATGACCAACCTAGATAGCATATTCAAAAGCAGAGACATTACTTTGCCAAGAAAGGTCTGTCTAGT
>NW_011494901.1:3353247-3358422 GCF_000754665.1 Bison bison bison
AAGGTCTGTCTAGTCAAGGCTATGGTTTTTCCAGTGGTCATGTATGGATGTGAGAGTTGGACTGTGAAGAAAGCTGAGTGCCAAAGAATTGATGCTTTTGAACTGTGGTGTTGGAGAAGACTCTTGAGAGTCCCTTGGACTGCAAGGAGATCCAACCAGTCCATCCTAAAGGAGATCAGCCCTGGGTGTTCATTGGAAGGACCAATGCTGAGGCTGAAACTCCAATACTTTGGCCGCCTCATGCAAAGAGTTGACTCATTGGAAAAGACCCTGATGCTGGGAGGGATTGGGGGCAGGAAGAGAAGGGGACGACAGAGGATGAGGTGGCTGGATGGCATCATCGACTCGATGGATGTGAGTTTGAGTGAACTCCAGGAGTTGGTGATGGACAGGGAGGCCTGGTGTGCTGCGATTCATGGGGGTCGCAAAGAGTTGGACACGACTGAGCGACTGAACTGAACTGAAACATATGAAAATGAATAATGGAAAACAAAGCTAAGAATGAATCTGTAAGATTAGGTGGAGACAGAAATAGGGAAATGTACTGGCTGGGATGGACTTTGGTCTTTTAGAATAGCAGGAATAAACATAGAAATAAACTTATGTGGAAGTAGAAGGAAGTGTGAGGTCAGATACCTGTTTTCCACAGTGGTCCTGGGCCCTAGAAGTTTCAGAAATCTACTTTGTCACTGTCTGGGTTAGTGAAATGATTTCTTAAGCAAATAAAGCAGCTTCCTGCTTCTGAGTGTAATTTCTTTGCATAACAATGAGCTTACTAAACAGACTCAGAATTTATTGCAAGATCCTTTAACCCATTAAAAAAAAAAAGATTGAAAACATACCATGAATCTGATTTCCCATGTTTAGACAAAGCTACATATGATTGCTTTTAAAGAATAATAGCAGCATAAATTAGCCCTATTTTCATTTGAAAGAACTCCTTGCAGTGGGATGGGACCAGGGACTAGTTCTGCCCAATAAAATATGAGTCATGTGCTCTTAGCAGATACCAGATCAGCAGTTGTCATGATCTTGAATTTCCCAGCCTTCAGACTGTGAGAAATAAATGTTTGTTGTTTAGAAGCCACCCTGTTTAAGGGATTTTTATCATAGCAGCCCAAACAGACTAAGACAATGGCCACTGGCATTATTTCAAGTTTTTCACTATTATTTACAATGCTGCAGTTGACATCTTTTGTGCTTAGACCTGAGTTTGCAGATGAGTTTGGAGAGTTTCTCTCAGTTCTCAGCAGTATAACAAAAAAAATAGAATTGCTCGAAATACAGATTTTCAGTTCTGCTTGATATTGCTAAATGATTCTTGAAGAGGCTGGACCAGTTTATACTGGGGACAGCTATTTTTTGAGCTTACATCTGATGGTCATAACTTTGCCCTGTGTCCTAATACAACGTTATGCATTTCACCTTTAGGCATCTAAACCAACCACTCTTATTCTGGATCCTTGTGTTTTACATTTTAGGCTTTAAATTTTTTTAAAAAGAGATACATGCATTGTAAAAAAAAAATAAAACAATCATAAAAGTATGAAGAACTAGGTAATAATCACCTGAAATCCTACCATTTGAAGAAAACCACCACTTTTATTTTGGTGAATGTCCTTCCAAATGTTTCTGATGGAAATGGATCTGTGTGTGATGTTGCATAAATGGAACCAGACTATGCTAGCTTATTGCCTGTCTTTTTACTCAATGATCTCTTCTGAATACCTGTAGAGAGCTTTCCAAATCTATAAATCTCCTCTGATTTCCCTTCCTTTCCTTCCCCGGAGTTGCTTTGAGGTCAAAAGATGAGAGGAAGGGAAGGGAGAAGAGAGAACTAACAGCAGCAAAGCGAAAGTTGCTCAGTCGTGTCCGACTCTTTGTGACCCCACAGACTATACAGTCCATGGAGTTCTCCAGGCCAGAATACTGGAGTGGGTAGCCTTTCCCTTCTCCAGGGGATCTTCCCAACCCAGGGATCAAACCTAGGTCTCTTGCATTGCGGGTGGATTCTTTACCAGCTGAGCCACCAGGGAAGCAACAGTAGCAAAGGGCTTAGTATATGCTCTATCTGATTTCCCCAGTCATCCTGAGAGGCAGGTGCTGCTGCCCATTGTACAGATGGGGAAATGAAGGTCATGACAACAGAGGGTGATGGAGTCAGCAATCAGCAAGGTCTCTGCTTATTCTGCTTGGTTTGGTTCATCTACTCACCTTCTCCCATTTCCCTCTGGGCTTCCCATAGTCCTCTGAGGATGCAACAAGTGATGGGGATTTGAAGACCCAGAAGATGTGATGCCCAAGTCTCACCACAGTCCTGGTAACTCTTGGGGAGAACATGAAAATCTGCCCCACTGAGGTAGGTGTCTACCTTCTGTCTTCCTGAAGGCACTCAGAGGCAGTTGATCTGGAATCAGCTTAGAAGGGAGGGTGAAGGGACCTGCCTTGGGGAGCAGGGGAGAGAAGCAGCCAGATCCTTAAAGAGGGTTCCAATTTCTCCCAGATTGGGAGAGGAAAAGGGAGGGTCAAGGAACAAGGGAGGCAGGGATTTGATCGCTAGTACATGTCACGTCTGTGGCCAGTGGGAAGGAGACTGGTGAGTGCCTCTCTGAGTCCCAGGAGTGCCCCAAGGACTGTGATGACTGGGGTCAGCTGTGGCTTCCTGTAGCCTCAGGACACTGGTAAAGGAGGAAACCACCAGGGTCCAAGGACATGGCCTCCTCCCCACCCCCTGCCATTTAGCACCGCATAAGCCAGGTTTCCTGTAGGCTCTCAGGATTAGGTGAGGAAGCGCCCTAATTTTTTTGAAGTGAAAATTTTTATTGAAGTATAGTTGATTTACAATACTGTATTAGTTTCAGGTCTGCAACAAAGTGATTCTGTTGTATTTTTTTTTCAGATTATTTTCCATTATACGTTATTATAATATGTTGAGTATAGATCCTATGCTACATGGTAAATTGTAGCCTATCTGTTTTATGTATAGTCATTTGGATATGTTAATCTCATAGTCCTAATTTGTCCATTGCTCCTCCTCCTCTCTCCTTTGGTAAGCCTAAATTTGTTTCCTATGTCTAGGAAACTATTTCTGTTTTGTATATGGATTCATTTGTATTATCTTTCAGATTCCACAGTCTTTCTCTGTCTGACTTACTGGACCATCCATGTTGTAGCAGATGACAGTATTTCTTTCTTACGGCTGAGTAATATTCCATTGTATGTAGATGACCACATCGTCATATGTATGCCGTGCCTGTTGATAGCAATTTGGGTTGCTTTCATGTCTTGGCTGTGGTAAACAGTGCTGCATGACACTGGGGTGCATGTGTCATTTTTAATTAGAGTTTTAAAAAATCTTTTCCTGATATATACCCAAGTGTGGGATTGCTGGATCAGATGATAACTCTATTTTTAGTTTTTAAGGAACCTCCATACTGGTCTCCATAGTAGCTTCACTACTGTACATTCCAACCAACAGTGTAAGTGGAGGCTAAATTTTATTTGGGAGAAATAGAGGGATGGGACATTCCTTGAATTTCACGTTGTGGCCTAAACTTCAGGGTTGACGATATGGGCGTGTGAGCCATGCAGTCACCCAGGGCCTCACACCTACAAGAGCCCCCCACATAGTTTAAGGCTCTGCTCTCACCATCTGGAACCTCTTGATTTCTGAACAAGGAGCCCCACATTGTCATTTTGCACTCGTGTATGAATTAGTAGCCAGTCCTGCAAAAATTCATGCCCCTGCATCCCCACGTAGCAGAAGTTTCCAAATCTTACATCTTTAGCAGAAATCCTCACTGAGGGCTGGAGCAATGAGAGGATGCTACCCATGGGTCAGACCCACTGCCTGCCGCATGCACCATCCCTGCATCGTGCTTTCTGCACTGTTTTATTTCTGTAAGCAATGCTTGTTCACCAAAGGGTTGGCTACATCTAAAACAGAGCTAGATATAAACATAGTAAGTATTATTATAAAACTAAATGTGAAAACCATGGTGGTGCGTAGACATGGAAGCTGAGATGAAAGTGAATCTGCTGTGGGGTGGGGGCGTGGGGGGCATTTTGGGGTGGATTTCGATGCAGCAAGCTTGCAAGTGCCAGGGAGGCCTGGGTGGTAACATGTGCATCCACCCCAAGCGTCCCAGCTTGCTCCCAGTGTGAGCCTGGCCTGATGCTGACACTTTGGAGCGTTTCTCCCTGCAGAGTTCCCTCTCATTCTTTGTCCTTTAATTTGCACTGATCTTCAGAAGTTACACATCAATGTGGAGTCTTCGTGTGTGTTTGAAACTGAACACTCCACTTTTGAAGCTGTCAGATTTTGATGTTTATGAAGTCCCTGCAGTTGGTTCCCAGATTCTTGGGGCTTATATGACTTTTTTATGGAGCGAGGACACTTTCTCTCCCAACGTTCTGAAATTCACACTGCTCCCGCCTGAGGCTTCCAGAAGCCTCTGCAAACACCTGAGTGTATGTAGATACTGGGCAGAGAGGCTTGGGATGAGAGCTTTGGGTCAGCGGGTATGACCAGGAGCTGGGGGACCGGGGCCCAGGGTCCCTTTAACACAGACATCTCTATACCTCTTCTCATTCACCCCTCTTCCCTACAGTCTCCTTGCTCCTTAATTAACACAGACACTGCTGCCTCTGTGTTCTTACAGGCAGCGTTAATCACTTGCCAAGTCTGTACTCAGACACACACCAAAGTGCTCAGAAGAGGGAAATGTTGTCAGTACCTTCAGGCCACGTTTTATTAAGTGCTTTCTGTGTTCCAGGCACTGCTATAAGCATGTCTCACGGTTGATTCTGTTAAACCCTCAAAACTACCTAATGCAGCAGGCAGAGGCGAAAAATGAGACACTAACGAGATTGACACAAGCTAGCAAGTAGCAGAGTCAGAATTCAAAACCCAGCTGAACCCACCAGTAAGACCCCACACATGCTACCCAGCAAGCAGGTTCAAAGAAGAGGCTAATTATAACAAAACCTCCAGAGTAAGGGCATCAGCTGACACCCATTGAGAAGTTGGGGGTCTTTGGGAATGAGTGAGGCCGTGACATTGTACAGGAGACAGGGATCAAGACCATCCACATGGAAAAGAAATGCAAAAAAGCAAAATGGCTGTCTGGGGAGGCCTTACAAATAGTTGTGAAAAGAAGAGAAGCGAAAAGAAAA
>NW_011494901.1:3359222-3360073 GCF_000754665.1 Bison bison bison
GAGTGGCCACAGGACTGGAAAAGGTCAGTTTTCATTCCAGTCCCAAAGAAAGGCAATGCCAAAGAATGTTCAAACTACTGCACAATTGCACTCATCTCACATGCTAGTAACTGCTAAGTCACTTCAGTCGTATCCGACTCTGTGCGACCCCATAGGCGGCAGCCCACCAGGCTCCGCGGTCCCTGGGATTCTCCAGGCAAGAACACTGGAGTGGGTTGCCATTTCCTTCTCCAGTGCATGAAAGTGAAAAGTAAAAGTGAAGTCGCTCAGTCACGTCAGACTCTTTGCGACCCCATGGACTGAAGCCTACCAGGCTCCTCCGTCCATGGGATTTTCCAGGCAAGAGTACTGAAGTGGGTTGCCATTGCCTTCTCCACATGCTAGTAAAGTAATGCTCAAAATTCTCCAAGCCAGGCTTCAGCAATATGTGAACTGTGAACTTCCAGATGTTCAGGCGGGTTTTAGAAAAGGCAGAGGAACCAGAGATCAAATTGCCAACATCCGCTGGATCATGGAAAAAGCAAGAGAGTTGCAGAAAAACATCTATTTCTGCTTTATTGACTATACCAAAGCCTTTGACTGTGTGGATCATAATAAGCTGTGGAAAATTCTGAAAGAGATGGGAATACCAGACCACCTGACCTGCCTCTTGAGAAACCTATATGCAGGTCAGGAAGCAACAGTTAGAACTGGACATGGAACAACAAACTGGTTCCAAATAGGAAAAGGAGTACGTCAAGGCTGTATATTCTCACCCTGCTTATTTAACTTCTATGCAGAGTACATCGTGAGAAACACTGGGCTGGAAGAAGCACAAGCACCAATCAAGATTGCTGGGAGAAATATCAATA
>NW_011494901.1:3360173-3375615 GCF_000754665.1 Bison bison bison
GAAAAAGTTGGCTTAAAGCTCAACATTCAGAAAACGAAGATCATGGCATCTGGTCGCATCACTTCATGAGAAGTAGATGGGGAAACAATGGAAGCAGTATCAGACTTTATTTTTTTGGGCTCAAAAATCACTGCAGATGATGATTGCAGCCATGAAATTAAAAAACAATTACTCCTTTGAAGGAAAGTTTTGACCAACCTAGATAGCATATTAAAAAGCAGAGACTACTTTGCCAAGAAAGGTCCGTCTAGTCAAGGCTATGGTTTTTCCAGTGGTCATGTATGGATGTGAGAGTTGGACTGTGAAGAAAGCTGAGTGCCGAAGAATTGATGCTTTTGAACTGTGGTATTGGAGAAGACTCTTGAGAGTCCCTTGGACTTACAACCAGTCCATCCTAAAGGAGATCAGTCCTGGGATTTCTTTGGAAGGACTGATGCTGAAGCTGAAACTCCAATACTTTGGCCACCTTGTGCGAAGAGTTGACTCATTGGAAAAGACCCTGATGCTGGGAGGGATTGGGGGCAGGAGGAGAAGGGGACGACAGAGGATGAGATGGCTGGATGGCATCACTGACTCGATGGATGTGAGTTTGAGTGAACTCTGGGAGTTGGTGATGGACAGGGAGGCCTGGCGTGCTGCAATTTATGGGGTCGCAAAGAGTTGGACACGACTGAGTGACTGAACTGAACTGAACTGAGGCCAGGAGGCAGCAGCCTCATTGGAGAGATAGTAGCACCAAGCACAGGAGAGGCACTGGCCCTCTTACACCCCCAGGCAGTGGCCAGATAAGGATGGGGCTCCCTGTGGAGGCCATGCCAGAGACCCAGGTGAGCGGTCAGTGACAAGGGGCCATTCTGAGCACTGCCCAATGTGGGTCACTCAGCTTGTCTTCAGGTCCAACCTACCCAAGGGCACTGGGGCAGCCTCTCCAGGAGAAGGTGCTATCACCTCTAAACAGAGCAGGTTTAATGAAAGACCTGGTCCAGAGGAGGCTTGAGGGAAACTGGGAGGAGAGCCTGTTCTGCTTTGTGCCCCAGTGATGGAGAAGAAGGCAGCGGGAAGAGTCTTTGCTCCAGGTCATAGAAAGAGCTGTCAGAGCTAAACAGAGGGGTGGTCTCATCCAGTGAACAGAGGGAGCATCAGGGTGAAACTCATGAAATTGCCTTGGAGCTAAGTCAAAGAAGAAGGATATTGGTAATTGCACTTGTTAATTCTAATTTAATGCGGCTAGCAGCAGAGTGAACCGTGAAATTCCAGATGTTTCCTAAAGGAAATCAGTCCTGAATATTCAGTGGAAGGACTGATGCTGAAGCTGAAACTCCAATACTTTGGCCATCTGATGCAAAGAACTGACTCATTGGAAAAGACCCTGAGGCTGGGAAAGATCGAAGGCAGGAGGAGAAGGGGACGACAGAGGATGAGATGGTTGGATGGCATCACCGACTCAATGGACATGAGTTTGAGCAAGTTCCCGGAGTTGATGATGGATGGGGAGGCCTGGTGTGCTGCAGTCCATGGGGTCACAAAGAGTCAGACACGACTGAGCGAGCTGCTCAGGGAGGACAGAGGTCATATCAGTCCTGAGGTGTTCAAGAGAGCCTTGAGCCCAGAGGAAGGAATTTGCTGTAGCGGAAGCATTTCTCTGGACAGGCGCTTCAGGCCAAGACCAGTGTCCTGTATCATCCGAATCCTGGGCTGAGCTGGTGTGACCTGGGCACAAGCGTTACGTCGACATACAGGCAGTGGTGGCCAGGCTGGCTGGGTCAGCCGAACATCACAGGCACCCATGGGCTGGGTGACCATGGGAGTCTTCTTAGAGGTGGTGGACCTTGAGCCAGTCCTTCAAGGACGGGTGGTAATTAACACAGTTGTAGAGAAAAGAAGAAAGTGAGAGCTGAAGAAATCTACAATTCTACAGGTATTTTAAAACAAAAAGTCACAAAACACAATAGACACCATGATTCCTTTTTTGTTAAAAACTTGTACGAATATACACATATGCATGCAGACACTTGTATCTATTCAAAGGATGATATATGGTGGTTTAGTCTCTAAGTCATGTCTGACTCTTGTGACCCCCAGGATTGTCACCGGCCAGGCTCCTCTGTCCTCTGTCTTTGGAATTTCCCAGGCAAGACTACTGGAGTGGGTTACCATTTCCTTCTCCAAGTGATCTTCCTGACCTGGGGATCGAATCTGGGTCTCCTGCATTGCAGGCAGGTTCTTTACCAACTGAGCCACCAGGGAAGCCCCAGGACGATATAAGGAAGAATATTTATGAAAATGTTAGTTATGTTATCACTGGGCATTACTTTCTTCTTTGTATTTACCTGTGTTTTCTAACTGTTCAGCAGTAAGCATGTATTACTATGTAACGTGGCTTAGAGGGTAAAGAATATAGACTGCCTGAAGTCCTGTTGGCGTGTGGATACTCCGTAAGTTGCTACCTGCTATTCTGTGAGTTAGAATTCTTCCTAGGTGTTACCGGGGTAATGAACTCCACAGGATTTCCGAGGCTCCTAGGATACAGAACAGAATGGTTTTCGAGCACACACACTGAAGGCTTGCTTGAGGCCATCTCCTCACCTTGCTGGTTAGTGGAATGGGATAATGGTGGTGCCTACATCTGGCGGTCTTTCTGAGCACTCCAAAAATGTTGCTATTGGCTTCTCTGTCTCTGTAGCTCTCTCTCTTACATACACACCTACTCTCTCTTACTCAAACACTGCTCTCAATTATCCACATGAAGGTAGTATAGATGAACCAGGGCTTCTCAGCCTTCAGTGTGCACATAAAAATCCTGGAAATTTTGTTAAAATGCAGGTTCTGCCTCAGGAGGGCTGAGCTGGAGCCTGAGACTCTACATTTCTAATGAGCTCCAGATGATATCCCGCTGCTGATCCGTGGACCACCCTTTGAGATGTGAAGGTGAGGACAAGTTCATGCCCTTTTTGGACATCCTAGAACAAACGCTCTCCAGTGGATTCAGATATTACCTGTCACATGGACTCCTCTTGGGCAGTATTGCATCATCCTGTTCCTCTGGAAACATAAATACCTACTTCTGTGTGTGAGACTCTGTGCTGGATTTTCTGGGACATCAAAGTCTCTGTTGTACGGCAGGGCCTCTGTCTTAGGAGGTTATACTCAACACCTAAACATGAAAATGTAGGCAGCCAGTCAAAGGACCTATTCTGAGTGCTAAAGGAGGGCTGTAGGCGGTGACTGAGAGGGAGACTCCAGAGTCTATTCGAAATTCTGTAGAGAACTTCAGTCCGCATACTTCCTTTGAAACGTTGAGGAGTAACACATGCTCCAGATGCAGGGCTGCATTAATGAGTCTTCAGTTTTAATGTGAGAGTCGTGTCTCTGTGTATAAATATATGCTCCCATAGGATTCGTGAGGTTGTGGTGTATTGTTTTCGTAGTTACCAGTCTTCCTCATTCCTCGTTAGTGGGGGAGCCGGGGGAGGAGATATGGAAGTCATCTGGAACATAAATACACAGGCTTGCGGCCATACCACACCACTGACTCCATTGTTTAAGGAACATGTTTGTTTCATTTGGCTGCATTTTGTGGGGCTTTCAGCTCCTGCTTTATTCCATTTGAAAATTATTATTTGCTATGGAAACAGTGATGTCAAATTGGTACAGGTGGGGCTGGGGGCATGAATAAATACAAAATAGTTCATCACAGGGGGCTCGAGTTATTATTGGGTCTAGGAGGTGCCCATTTGTGCAGGCCAGCCCTCACAGGCCCCGTGTTTTGGAAGCAGCAGTCTGCCAGGCGGGGGCGGGGTGTGGGCGACTCGCTTGGAAGAGAGCGTCCATTTTGGTTTTTATTATTTTAATTGAGATATAGTTAGTCCTACAGCACTATGTTAGTTTCTAGTATACAGCAAGTGATTCAGTTATATATGTATATACATGCTCCTGCTAAGTCGCGTCAGTCGTGTCCGACTCCGTGCGACCCCATAGACGGCAGCCCACTAGGCTCCACTGTCCCTGGGATTCTCCAGGCAAGAACACTGGAGTGGGTTGCCATTTCCTCCTCCAATGCATGAAAGTGAAAAGTGAAAGTGAAGTCATTCAGTCGTGTCCGACCCTCAGCAACCCCATGGACGGCAGCCCACCAGGCTCCTCCGTCCATGGGATTTTCCAGCCAAGAGTACTGGAGTGGGTGGAGTGGGGGTGCCATTGCCTTCTCCATTTATATATATATATACACACACAAAATCTATTTTCTTTTTCATATTCTTTGCCATTATAAGTTATTACAAGATATTGAATATAATTGCCTGTGCTATACTATAGAAACTTAAAATGTTTGTCTGTTTTATATATTAGTCTGTATCTGCTAATCCCAAACTCCTAAATCAGCCTTCCAGCCTTTCCCCTTTGTAACCATAAGTTTGTTTTCTATGTCTGTGAGTCTGTATCTGTTTTGTAAATACGTTGATTTGTATTGTTTTTTAGATTCCACATCTAAGTGATATCATATGGTATTTGTCTTTCTCTGTTTGACTTACTTCACTCAGTATGATTCTCTCTAGGTCCAAGAAAGTGTCTGTTTTTGAAGAGCACAAGTGTCTTAGAATACAGAGCCATGCTGCAACAGGACGTGATCTGCCCACAGACCATGTGGGGAGGAAGGGAAAGGGGACCTCAAGAGGCACATTGACAACGTGATCAAATGTTAGGATGTTTTCTTGAGTGGTTGTTGCCTTAGGAAGCAAGAGCTCTTTTTGGAGATAAGGAATTTCTAATCAGGTGGGAACACTTTGAGATGGCAAGTCTGAAATGGGTCTCTCTGGATGCTTGGACTTGAGCAGACCTGAAGCTGCTGGGAACTGCCTTGGGGCCCAGAGAGACTCTCCAGAGCTGGTCCACAGGGAGGAGGCTGTAACAAGATTTCCAGCAATATCGACTCTTTTTTATCAGGTGCTAAAGTGGCAACCCATTCCAGTATTCTTGCCTGGAAAATTCTATGGACAGAGGAGCCTGGTGGGCTACAGTCCATGGGGTCACGAAGAGTCAGACATGAGTGATCCACTGGCCCAAGTATGTTCCCAGTGTTATATGCTTTGATTCTTCCAATAGACCTTATGGCCCGGATAGTAACGTTGTGTCCAGCTCACAAATGTGGAAACTGAGACCTAGCAGGGCCAAGAGCTTGACAAAGGTCATAAGAGAATAATTGAGAGAGATGAGCCCATTCTGATTCCAGAATCTGCTTTCCTGTTCTATGTCCTTAAAGACTGAACCACAACCCTAGAGGTGGAATGTAATCTGCCAGAAGTGTTTCCTTTCACTAGACCCACAAAACTCACAAAGCCTTGTCCTGGACAGAGCATCCATCAGATTGGGGCCCAGGGAGACCTGGAGGGTGACCAAGCTCTGTCTGCCGCTTTTCACCTGGTGAAGGTGGTGAAATCGTAGCCCCAGGGCTATGCTCAGACACCCCTGAACCACTCACAGAGCTCCTACCGGGGCTCCAAGCCTGTACCGAGCCTCACAGCGACAGTGAGAGGCCCAGGCTACCCCCTGGGCAGATAGAGGAGACAGAGCAGGGATAGTTTTGGAGGTTTACCCAAAGTCATTCAGCCAGTAAGGGGCCGAACCTTTGGGTACAGAAGTTGGCCCTTGACTGCTGTGCTCTGCTGACTGCAGGCCAGAGGCCTGGCAACTGCTGTGTGACAGGGCCCCCCAAGGACCAGGATATGATCAGGGCAGGGTTAGAGGCCCCTCAGACTATTGCCTTTGACAAGGCTGAGGGCGAAGCGAGGCCAGAAGAACCTTCAGCTAAATTTGCAACGATTTAACCACACATGTTCCAAACAACCCAATTAAAAAATGGGCTGCGCTGCTGCTAAGTCACTTCAATCGTGTCCGACTCTGTGCAACCCCATAGACGGCAGCCCACCAGGCTTCCTGTCCCTGGGATTCTCCAGGCAAGAACACTGGAGTGGGTTGCCATTTCCTTCTCCAATGCAGGAAAGTGAAAAGTGAAAGTGAAGTCGCTCAGTCCTGTCTGACTCTTAGTGACCCCGTGGACTGCAGTCCACCAGGCTCCTCCCATGACTCTTAGTGACCCCATGGACTGCAGCCTACCAGGCTCCTCCATCCATGGGATTTTCCAGGCAAGAGTACTGGAATGGGGTGCCATTGGGCAGAAGACCTAAAAAGACGTTTCTCCGAAGAAGACAGACAGATGGCCAAAGGCACGTGAAAAGATGCTCAACATTGCTAATTATGAGAGAAATGTATATCAAAATGACAATGAGGTATCACCTCACAGTGATCAGAATGGCCATTATCAAAAAGTCTACAAATAACAAATGCTGGAGAGGGTGTGGAAAAAGGGAACCTTCCTACACTGTTGGTGGGAATATAAGTTGGTACAGCCACTATGGAGAACAGTATGGGATTTCTTTAAAAGCTAAAAGAGTTACCATATGATTCATCAACTGCACTTCTGGGCATACATCCAGAAAAGACAGTGACTCTAATTGGAAAAGATACATGCACCCCAAGGTTTTTTGAAGCACTATTTACAGTAGACAAGACATAGAAACAACCTGCTGCTGCTGCTGCTGCTAAGTTGCTTCAGTCGTGTCCAACTCTGTGCAACCCCATAGACAGCAGCCCACCAGGCTTCCCCGTCCCTGGGATTCTCCAGGCCAGAACACTGGAGTGGGTTGCCATTTCCTTCTCCAATGTATGAAAGTGAAAAATGAAAGTGAAGTTGCTCAGTCGTGTCCGACTCCTAGTGACCCCATGGACTACAGCCCACCAGGCCCCTCCGTCCATGGGATTTTCCAGGCAAGAGTACTGGAGTGGGTAATGTCCATCAACAGGTGAATAATAAATAAGAGGAGGTGTGTGTGTGTGTGTGTGTGTGTATATATATAATGGAATATTACTTAGGCTTAAAACGAATGAAATAATGCCATTTGTGGCAACATGGATGGACCTAGAGATTATCATAGTAAGTAAGTCAAAGTTATGGTTTCCCAGTGGTCATGTATGGATATGTGAGTTGGACTATAAAGAAAGCTGAACGCCAGAGAATTGATGCTTTTGAACTGTGGTGTTGGAGAAGACTCTTGAGAGTCCCTTGGACTGCAAGGAGATCAAACCAGTCAATCCTAAAGGAAATCAGTCCTGAATATTCATTGGAAGGACCAATGCTGAAGCTGAAACTCCAATACTTTGGCCCCCTGATGTAAGTAACTGACTCCTTGGAAAAGACCCTGATGCCGGAAGAGATCAAAGGCAGGAGGAGAAGGGGACGACAGAGGATGAGGTGGTTGGATGGCATCACTGACTCGATGGACATGAGTTTGCGCAAACTCTGGGAGTTGGTAATGGACAGGAAAGACTGGTGTGCTGCAGTCCATGGGGTCACAAAGAGTCGGACACAACTGAGTGACTGAACTGACACTGAAATCAGAGAAAGACAAATATCATATGATATCACTTATATACGGAATCTAAAAAAAATGATACAAATGAACTTATTTACAAAACAGAAACAGACTCATAGACCTAGATAACAAACTATGGCTATCCAGGGGAAAGGGCAGGAGAGGGATAAATTAGAAGCTTGAAGTTGACAGATACATACTACTATATGTAAAATAGATAAACAGCAAGGTCCTACTATATTTCCCAGGAAGTTAAAATGGAAAAGAATCTGAAGAAGAATATATCTCTCTGTGTGTGTGTGTATATATATACATACGTACATATACATGTATGTATATGCAAAAGTGAAAGTGTTAGTTGCTCAGTCTTGTCCAACTTTTGCGACCCCATGGACTGTAGCCCTCCAGGCTCCTCTGTCCATGGAATTTTCCAGGCAAGAACACTGGAGTGGGTAGCCAATCCCTTCTCCAGGGACTCTTCCTGATCCAGGGATCGAACCCGGGTCTCCTGCATTGTAGGAGGATTCTTTACCATCTGAGCCACCAGGGAAGCCCCATATATGTAAATAACTAAATCATTTTGTGTACACCAGAAATGAACACAACTGTGTATCAGCTGTACTTCAATAAAACAAATAAATGGCTGCACATGCTTCGTCCTTCTCCAGGGCCATGGCCTCCCTCTCAGCACCCAGAGCCTTTTTCCTGACCTGTGGCCTCCCAGGAGGGGTTGCTGCTGCTCCATCCACCTGCGCACATGTTCCACGGGTATTGCTGAGTGATTCCCATGTTCCAAACTCTGAGCCTTTCGAGGAGGGGCTGGCAGGGCCCTGTGAGCTAGGCCCCAGCTTGCGGGTCAAGGTTGGTGAGGATGAGACTACATCATAAATGCCGACTTTGCCCTTACTCTGCATCCTCTATGTCTACCTGTAGGAATTGAAAACTCAGAGAAGACAAAAAGAAAAAAAAAATTCCCAGCAGAAAGCATAAATGAAAAAGCCACCCTCCAGTTCTAACGGCATCTGGATGTGACAGGGAAAGGCGCTTGGACCCCACAAGCCAGGGCAGTATCTGGATAAGCTGTGCAGCCTGGTAAGGATGGTGTGTTTGGGAACGGTGCTTTGCAAACTCTGAAGTGACGCTTGAGTGTGGGTTGCTTGTTTTAATGACATAAAATACACGTCTTAGAAAAATATCCAAGAAATGAAGCTCAGGAACTGGGGCAAATTGAAAGTGAAATTTGCAATTATGTAAGCCATTCAGGGGGCTTCCCAGGTGGCTTAGTGGTAAAGAACTCACCTGCCACTGCGGGAGAAATGGGTTTGATCCCCAGAGAAGGAAATGGCAACCCACTCCAGTATTCTTGCCTGGAAAATCCCATGGACAGAGGAGGCTGGCGGGCTACAGTCCACGGAGTCGCAGAAGAGTTGGACATGACTTAGCGACTAAACAGCAAGAAGCCATCCAGGGACCCCAAATCAAACAATGCCTTAATGTTTCGCAGGTCCAGTTTCTAGATTTCCTTTTGAGTTATTTCTTTCCAGAAGGTGTATCCATCTCCCTACTGTTCTCTGCCACCACTTTTCTTCTCCACCCCCACCCAGGGCTGTGACATATGTCTGTGCAGGTTGTTCCCAGCACAGCTGCGGGCCATGCGGGGAGGCGTTACATCAAAGTCTGCATGAGTCAGACCATCGATTCTTAAACTCAGCTGCACACCGGACTCACTTGGGGGACTGTAAACATTATTGATGTCTTGGTCCCGCCTCCTCTGATTTAACTGGTCTAGGTGCAGTCTGGGCACTGGGATTTTTAGGCTGCTCAGGAGATTCTAATATGCAGCCGTGTATGAGGACCCCTGAGTTAGACTAGCTAAGAATGGCATCCCTTGAGGATGTGTGCAGTACAACCTGCTAACCCTTCCTCTCGGCCCTGCTTGCCCCCAGACGTGATCTGCAATGACCCGAACTCGCTAGTGGGAGAGACCACAGGATATACACACCTTTCTGCCTTTTGAGTCATGTGTTCCCTCGGGCTGGGATTGAGGTTAAGGAAAGTGTGGGTACTGATCTCTGAGCCTTTGAAGACTCTCTTACACTTCCTGCATCCTTCTGAGGGACAAGGGAGAGGCAGGGGTCTAATCCTGCTGAAAACTGGGAGTTTTTCAAGCCTGGTTTTGGAGGCTGCCCAACTCCGGTGCTCTGCCCAGGGTGAGCATGCTGTTTTGATCACCTGGCGGAGAGAGTGATTTAGGTCCTCAGAAGAATCTGGCTTATTTCCCCTGGTACCTAGGTCATTCCCTGATTATAAATCAACCACTGTTAGCAGCTGCATTTCGCTCTCCCAGGCCACAAGGGAACTGTGCAGTCTTTACTGAATTAGCAACTTAATTGCACTAAATATAGCTCTAATGCCCACAAAGAAGTTATGGCAGCTCCCAAAGGTGTCTGGCTTCCCACCCTCTCCCCTTACCAACCTCCTCTCCAAACTCAAGGAGCAGGTTAAACTCTGAACAGTTCAAACTTGCTAAATCACAAGCTCCTGGAATGAACACACTTTGTTTTGCATATGTCATTATCACCAGCTCCTGCCATCTGAATTTAATGTCACCGTTTCCACAACAAATAATGTCCTTCAAGGGGGACACAGGGGGAGACCAAAATTCCCACAAAAACCCAGAGGAATGAGACAAATATGTGATACAAGCAAATCCACGGAGTCAAGGTTCAGTCAAAAAAGCTCGCCTGTTTTACAGCCTGGATGCTCTGTAACTCACTGAAGCTCCCCGCCAGTGACTGCATCTGTCCTTCTAAACTTACAAGTTGAACTTCTTTGGCTGAAACCTTGCATCTGGCATGTATATTTATACTTGGCATTTCAGAATTAATATTTTTGGTTCAGCAGAGGGATCTAAAAGAAGCAGTTTCTGAAAAGTTCCAAATTCCTGAGCAGATGTTTGAATCTGACTGGAGTGAGTGAGAGAGAGAGAAACCAAGTATGGAAGAGGCTGATAGTCATTACCCAGCATCTGTTCTACTCTTTTCCCTTTGCAGTGGAAAACAGTATGTTTTTTAATTTTAACTTTTTAACACCAAAAACATTTTGTATTGGTGTACAGTCGATTAACATTGTTGAATTGTTGAAACAATCACCAAAGTTTCAGGTGAACAACAGTAATTTTTAAAAATTACATTTCCCAGAGGTCCTTGCAAGACCAAATTCTGGTCAAAGAATTAAAATTGGAAGTATGACATGGAACTTCCAGAAACTCTTGAAAAGAATCAAGTCAGATAGGAAGTGTATCCTTTTACCTTTTCTTTTTCTCCTTCCTTCTCGACTGTAGACGTAACACTGGAGCTTCAGTAGCCATCATGGACCGTGAGATGGTGGAAGAGGAAAGCCAGGTGCTGAATGAAGAAGGCAGAAAAATAGGCCACTGATGATGTAATACAAAGGATAAGCCCTGTATTATTACTATCCATCTCCGGATTTATTATATGTGAGAAAGAAATAAGTTTATTTGGGGTTTTTATTTATATGAAAACAAGGCTAGTCCAAATTGATAGCGAAGGATAGGGTAAAACTAATAGAAAAGTCATTTCTTATACCATGTCAGTACATTTTTGCCCATGTTAGTCCATCTGCTAAAGTGAATAACTTGATTTGAGAGCTTGGACATGACTCTTGTGTTCAGCAAGCTTAAGCCACGTGCCTAAGGTTACGCAGCTTACTGATTGAATGGCAGAGGCACTACGCCTTTACGTAAGTCTGCTCTCTCTGTCGGAGGAGCATGAGTCAGTAAATACAACTCTGTAGGGTTTGCAGTTTTTCATCAACAGTATTATGTTTAAGCCTCAGTAGGCTGTGCAGGTCAGCTCTGGCCTGAATCCATCCCAAGCCCAATGAGCTGGGGAGACATTTGTTTACCCCAAAGATGCTGAACCTGCTTGGAATCTACTGGACTCTGTAAGGCTTCTGTGTGTTTCTCTTTCATCCAGCCCCCACCTATGATGCCCCCGTGTGAATGGTAATAGACTCTGTATAATGGGACTGTTGAAATTCTGCAGAAAGTTGCCTTTGCTTAGAGGATTTCAGTTACAGGTGGTTCCATGCACAAGGTGGGTTGCCCTCCTACAACTGGCCTTTGAAATCCAGCCAGTTACTATGTTAACAATGTAGCGTGAGAGAGCCTTCAACAACTGACATGGCTAATCGGCAGCATGAGATATGTCAACCCATCAAAATGAAAGAGAAGGAAGAGGAAAGCCTTTTTGTTTATTTGGGCCATTCTGGTTCAATGAGTGTGGGTGATGATGAAATTTATTCAAGAGAACTTTAAGTCACGCCCAGGAAATACCAATGAGGGGACAAGCTGTCTGCTTTTCTCTCCATACCCCAAACAGTCTGTTTTCCTACTGTGAAGCAGAGCTGGGAGGGCAGTGCTAGGTCCTGGAGTGAAGCAGTTTCCTCCATGGACCACAAGGGCCCTGGGGGCAGCTGTACGCAGTGCTTGGTTCACTGCCTGCCAATAGGATGGGCTTCTGAAATGTTTGTCACTCAAAGAGTTGAATGAATCCCTGAGTACCTGCAATACTAACCCTGAAAAACGCTTTTTCAGCATCACACCTTAAGACAGTGGTTGACATGGGAATAAAACCCATGGAAATACCTTTGAAATAGTTATATCATCCACATAAAGATGGCTCCTTTGTAGCTGGCCTTAGCATTTTGTCACACTTAAAGGAGGCAGAATTAGATTCTGTAGAACACAGCAGAATCTATTTCTCTCATTTATTTATTTACCATGTGTCTTGAGGGATCTTAGTTCTCTGACTGGGGATTGAACTCATGCCCCCTAAAGCGGAAGTTCAAGAGTCTTAACCATAGGACCACCAGGGAATTCCCATATTACTCTCTAATTAAAAAAAAAAAACTTTATTGAAGTTGTTACAATATTGCTTCTGTTTTATGTCTTAGTCTCTTTGGCCCTGAGGCATGTGGCTCTTAGCTCCCTGAGCAGGGATGGAACCCACACTCCCTGCATTGGAAGGTAAAGTCTTAACTACTAGACCTCCAGGGAAGTCCCTTTCTCTCTAATGTAAAAGATCTAAGTAAATTACTAGGCAGCATTGTAGTCAGTGGGGACCCAGCCTTCTTCTTTCTATTCCAGCTTTGTAGCTTCCATCCTCAAGGTCATCTCACTGTTCAAGACAACTGCTGAAGTTTCTGTGATTATATATACGTTGTAGTCTTCAAGAAGAAAAATGAAAAGTCAAGAAATGAATTCCCCAGCTATCTGTTTTCTAGGCAGTCTTCAAGGAACCCCCTTCCAAAACCTTCTACTTACATCCAATTAGCCAGAACTTAGTCATATGGCCAAACTTAGCTGCAAAGGAGGCTGGGAACTGTAGTCTTTTACAGGGCACTTGACCACCTCCCCCTGTAATAATATATTCCAGCAGTTCTCAACCTTTGTGGTTTTAAAAACCTTTTATACCTGTGAAATTTACTGAGGAGCCCAAAGAATTTTTGTTTATGGACTATCAGTATTTCCTATTTACCTTATAAGAAATTAAAATTTTAAAAGGATAAAATATTCATTTATTCATTTAAAAATTATAATGCATGTGTCAAATCATCACATTGTACACTTTAGATATCTTACAATTTTTTCGTCAATTACACCTCAGTAAAGCTAGGAAAAAAATTAAAACAACTCCAGGACCTTCAAAAATATTAAAAAATGAAAATTACAAGTATTATAAACCCTTTCTGTATTAGACTATTTTTCCAAAGCAAAAAAAAAAAATGAGAAATGATACTGTTTTCCATTTTTGCAAAGATTTTATTATCTTACTTAACAGAAAATAGACTCTCAGAACTTATATCTGCTTCTACACTGAATCTGTTGCCATATGTTGTTTTGATTGAATTTTATGAAAAGAATTTGGCCTACACAGATGTATAGTAGGAATATATAGAAGTATTTTAAAAGCTTTTCAGATAATTCTGTATATCCTTCTTGGATACTAAACCAAAACCTAGGTGGTAATTTCTGAAAGGCTAGTTGCAGTGTGGAATCTGAAGTTGTATCAATGAACATTTTGTACTGTTACATTAAAATCCATTGATCTGTCTTGCACTCTGAATGCATTTTCCCCACAAATGATTTTGTAATATCCTGTAGTGGTCGTGTGGAAAATATTAGTTCACTGAGTTATACAGACCTTTCAAATGTTGAAGCATTTCATTATATACATTTTTAGAAATTACCATTTAAAATATCAGTACTGATCTGTAAAGAAAAGTCCACTTTTAGAGAAATTGTCAAGTTCATGATGATAAATAGAAGGTTTCAGAAATTCTAATTTTCACTTGAAAGGTTGAAAGTTCTCAATGGCAACAAATACGGTCAGTTATTTCCCAGGGAGTGACGCGCTCACTTTGTTCAGTTTTGGAAACATGTCTGCTAAATGCACAAATGCACGATGCTGATGCCTCCTGCCACAGGCCTTCAGGAACCACAGGGTGAGCTAGGAAGTCAGTTGCGGTGACCTGAGCGCAGGGACCAGAAAGGTGACCCCCACGGGTGAGCCCCGTGGCCTCTGAAGGGCTCTAATGAGGCGCAGACACACTCCAGCCTAAACCTGTCCTCTTTGCGCTTTGCAGACAGAGCTTTCTGTTTCCCCTTTGCCATCTGTTTGCCTCCTGAAAAATTCCAAGCATGTTTGTGGGGCTCCTGTTCAATCTGTTGAGGGATCAGGGCATCCTTCCTGGCTGAAGTGGGATCAAACCAGCCCCACAGGCCCTAGAGGAGGAGTCCCAGACAGATTCCAGGAGGGAAGAGGGAAGGGGCAGCTGCTGCGGACACAATTTCCTCTCACACCCACTCGGGGAGGTGGCGGAGGGTGCAAAGGTAATCCGCTCCTTCTGGTGTGGAACCGGTTTACTTAGGTGGCTTTGTTTCATCTCTGAAGGTACAATGGTTGTGGCTCCTTGGTAAGGGAACGGCTGTCTGCTGTGAACAGTGCTTCCCAGTGTGAAGGCGGGGTTGAAACAAACCATCAGAGAACCATGTGGAATCAGATTTCTGACTCTGTGTGTGTGCTGCTGTTATGTTGACGTTGGTTAGTGTTTTATCCACAACATGTATGTGTGAAAATTCTTCCACATACATAGTGAAAACTGTTCTTTCTCCCGGAGACTTTGTATGTGTCTATGTAGAAGTGTTATTCATGTTGTATTGCACTGTGTCCATCTATATACCACATTTGTTTCTATGTGTCTTGTGTGTTTGTTACATATATAAGCAACAGTAGCAATGAAAATCATTTAGGTGAGGACTCAAGAAGATGAAAAGTGAAAGTGAAAGTCGGTCGTGTCCGACTCTTTGAGACCCCATAGACTATACAGTCCATGGGATTCTCCAGGCCAGAATACTGGAGTGGGTAGCCTTTCCCTTCTCCAGGGGAAGGAGATCTTCCCAACCCAGGGATCGAACCCAGGTCTCCCACATTAAACATTAAAAACATTAAAAGTACATGGAGGAAAAAAGTGTATTCTGCAGTGAAAATGCAGACATAGAGAACAGACTTGACCCAGTTGGAGAAGGAAATGGCAACCCACTCCAGTGTTCTTGCCTTGAGAATCCCGGGGACGGCAGAGCCTGGTGGGCTGCCGTCTCTGGGGTCGCACAGAGTTGGACACGACTGAAGCGACTTAGCAGCAGCAGCAGCAGTAGGGGAAGGAGAGGGTGGGATGAATGGAGAGGGTAACATGGAAACGTATACATTACCGTATATAAAATAGATAGCAAGTGGGAATTTGCTGTGTGACACAGGGAGCTCAACCCAGTGCTCTGTGACAACTTAGAGGGCTGGGAGTAGGGAGGGAGATGGCGGGGTGGCTCAGGAGGGAGGGGACGTGTGTATATCTGTTGCGGATTCATCTTGATGTATGGCAGAAACCAACACAATATTGTAAAGTGATTATCATCCCATCAAAAAAGAAAAGTA
>NW_011494901.1:3375715-3388753 GCF_000754665.1 Bison bison bison
GGAGATAGATCATTTAGTTTTCTTCTTGTATTCTAAAAATAATTTTAGGAACAGGAAATACATGAACATGGTAGAAAAATTATTAACTAGCATGAATTAAAGTGATAAAGAAGTCTCCCATCCTCTGCCACAGACACAATTATTACCAGTTCTTATGTCTTCTTTAAGAGATATTCTATATATTTAAAGAAGAGGATACACACACATACCCCCCTTAAAAAAAAAATGTGTTCTTTTAAACTAATGAAAGGTTAGAACAGGAAAATCACATCTTCATTTCCAGCCCCTTGTGTGTGAGCACAGACTCTAGCATACATATCTGTGTCTTATGATTTACACATGTGTAGGTTTTGTGCTGGAGGACAAATTCTTTGTTCCAAGAAAACTTCTGGAACCTAGAAAACTGACTTCCCAGTTCACCTGGTTGTTAATCTTCCTAAAAGCTCAAGACAAATAAAATCCCCATATCTGAGACCTTTGTGGTATCCCAGAGGCAGGTGAGAATCATTCCCATGGAATTGTCTTCACTTTCTGATTTGTCACCAATTCTTAAGAGCAATCCAGTGAAGGTTTATTTAGTACAGCTCACTGTTGATTTTATAACCAACTGCTGACTGCTTGGGACATAAAATCTTGATGATTTACAGGTAGTGAGTGGGTAAGAAATCCATAAATCACATTCTATAATAAAAGAGTGTAGGTGAACAGACACACACACACACACACACACACACCTTCAAAGGAAGAGTTGTAGGTAAGACCAGAAAATACATTAGTTTTTAATTTGAGAATTGAGAACTCATTGGTAAGAGCCCCATAGTTAGTAGCCTCAGAGAATTCAATTATACCAAGTGATGGTACAACTTTTTTAGTGTAGAGTGAGAGGTTTGTTTCTTAAAGAGGAGACACTGGTTCTCACTTTTGAAATGTTCAAAGGAGTTTTTATGGTCTCTGGAGGAAAAAACTTTTTCCAACCAAGCCAAAGATGCTTATGATTATCAGTTTTCTGATATTGAAACTCTTGAAATTATTATGCAACAGGTACTTCTCCAACACTTGAAGATCTTTTTCTCTTCATGAAAATTATTTTCTAGGACAATGTTTGGGAAAAAAATTCTCTAATAATATGCTAAAAGTAGAAAACACTAAGTTTCTAATTCCAGTGGAGTCCTAGAGTTTCAGGGAACTTACAGAGAGGGAAATATGAATTGAAAAAAATCTTGAAAAACATTTTTGTTTGGAAAGCGAAATTTAATAAATATGACTCTGCTACCATGTCATGCCAACTCTCTGCCTCTCAAAAGATAGTATAATGTAGACAGAAATTTAGGATCCATTTAGCCAAAAGCCAATCTCATTTGGATACTGATTCAAACAAAACAAAGCAGTAAAAAAAATTAAATAAAATAGAGAAAATCAAGAAGGTTGAATACTGACAATATTTGAAGACATTAAAGGATTATAAATTGTGAGGGTGTAACAACAGTGTTGCCTTTTTTTGGAGCCTTTATCTTTTAAAGCTACACAGTGAAATTTTCTAGGATGAAATGATTTGATGGTTTGGTTTTGCTTTTTAAAAATCCAGTTGGTGGAAGCGGGGGGTGATAAAAGAAGTAAGATTGGCCATGAGTTGAGGGAAGGTGAGGGCCACCTCATGCGAAGAGTTAACTCATTGGAAAAGACTCTGATGCTGGGAGGGACTGGGGGCAGGAGGAGAAGGGGACGACAGAGGATGAGATGGTTGGATGGCATCACCGACTCAATGGACGTGAGCTTGAGTGAACTCTGGGAGTTGGTATTGGACAGGGAGGCCTGGCGTGCTGCGATTCATGGGGTCGCAAAGAGTCGGACACGACTGAGCGACTGAACTGAACTGAACTGAACTGAGGGCTACAGAGGGTTTCATATACTATTCTCTCTACGCTTCTACTTCTTTGAAATTTTTCATAATAAAAGGAGCTAAGTTGAACGATTTGTTTTGTATCTATTTGAAAAGTTCTTTATTTATTCATTTCACATTGATTATTCAGTAAGAGAGCGACTTCACTTTCACTTTTTACTTTCATGCATTGGAGAAGACAATGGCACCCCACTCCAGTACTCTTGCCTGGAAAATCCCATGGATGGAAGAGTCTGGTAGGCTGCAGTCCATGGGGTCGCTAAGAGTCGGACACGACTGAGCGACTTCACTTTTCACTTCCATGCATTGGAGAAGGAAATGGCAACCCACTCCAGTGTTCTTGCCTGGAGAATCCCAGGGATGGGGGAGCCTGGTGGGCTGTCGTCTATGGAGTTGCACAGAGTTGGACATGACTGAAGCAACTTAGCAGCAGCAGCAGCACTCAGTAGGAACTGAGTGTCAGTCATGTGGAGGCCTTTGCAGGAGGACTTCAGTAGTTGCCAAGGGGTGTGGGCAGTAGGCTCTGCAGGCAGTGCCTGGCTATGAGGTGCTTCTGAGGTGAGACACACCAGCACCCCATCCGGGGTGTGGGGCTTTTGCTTAGCATCACTCCACTGACCTGACATTCCACATGGCTGCTGAGGAGCCCCAGAAGTGGGAAGCTGAAGACAGGTACCCAAGGCCAGCTCATCACAAACAATTAGTTTATTTTTATACTGTACCTCCCACCCCACCCGACCCCCAAAATGTGGGGTGAGCATTTAAAAAGCTGTTTTGGAGCAGAACCACTTCATGCATTTGAAACTTACACCCGTGCCTGGTTCAGTGAAACAAGAGGGTAACTGATGGCAGTCTCCAAAAGACACTCACCTCCCAGGGCCCGGCAGGAGGAAGTGGACGAGACCCACACTGCAGCAGAGACCTTGGCCCGAGCGGAGAAAGAAGCCTAAGAGCTTTGCGAAAACCTCTTCCCTTTGGTGCCTGAGCCTCATCTTCCCAGCTCCGACGGTCCTTTCCTGCCGCGTCAAGGTTGCCAGCTGTCAGCAGTGTGTCAAGCCCAAAGCCCCAACCCCAATTGACTCCTGAGAGATGTTAATATTTAGTTCTTAAAAACCTGTCTCCTTTGATTGACAAGCTTTGTTTGGAATTACATGTAAATCGAAGAGGCTGCCCAGCCATGGCACCCCAGCAAAGACGGAGGGTGGAGGAGAGGGCGTCTCCTGGTGCTCCGGACTTCACCAGCAAGGTCAGTAGCACACCGTATACACCTCTGGGTCTTGCTCTAACCAGCAAGTGTTCAGAATCAGATCGCATCCCCCTCCTCATTAAAACTCTTCAACGACTTCCTAGTAGTTCTGCAGACATAGGCTAAGATGTTTGACAAGGCCCCGTGGGTTCTGCTTGGGTCACCAGACCTTTCAGCCTGTACCTACAGCCAGGGCCACGTTCCACACCAGGAATCTCAGGGTGGACATCACAGCCAGGACCAGGCAGACCCCAAGTCACCGTCCCCAGTTGTGATCTTCCACTCAGCCCTGATAGATGCTGAGAGAGAGAATGAGGAAAGGCAGATATCCGGACAATAAACCTGCAACTCTGCTAGGAGTGTGTCCTTGCTGGCCAGAGACCTGGTGTGAGTCCAGGGGCCACTCAGTGGACTTCCCATCATGTTGATCCCGGCAACCCCGAAATGAAGACAGAAAGAGAGCAAGGTGGGGTTGTTTCAAAGCCAGAGAGCTGGTGAATATGATTTCCTGGGTGTTAGACGGCAGCTCTGTTTGGAAACTGTAGCAGCAGTGAAATATAAAGGTATACACAGCCTGCAAGTCGCCCTCTGGTACCATCCCCCCACTCCACGGTCTTGCCAGGCTCCCCCTCCTCCTCCTCTTTGTCTAGTATCAGCTGCTGTTCCTTTAGCTCCCAGCATAGTCCCCAGAAGTCCAAGGAGTCTGATGGCATGGCTGTCTGTGTAACAGTGCTCCCAGGGTTCTACAGGGCAGTGGTCCTGACTTCACTTCGGCAAGGAAGCCCTGATGACCCTTCTGACTAGTCCAAGTCCCCCTCTTATGGTTCTGGGACCAGGAATAAGTGGTCAGTATCCGTCTTCCTCTCTAGAGGCTTCACCAGAGCAAACCCACAGCTCCTGTTCTGTGCTTTGCTTTTTCAGTGATACATCCCCACTTGATGGCCTCAATCCTGACGCAGAGGAGATGATGAGATGAGATTGTCTGCTAAGTCATGTCTGACTCTTGCAACCCCATGAACTGGGGCCCGCCAGGTTCCTCTGTCCATGGGATTCTCCAGGCAAGAATACTGGAGTGGGTTGCCATGTCCTTCTCCAGGGGATTTTCCTCACCCAGGAACCGAACCCAGGTCTCCTGCATTGCAGGCAGATTCTTTACTGACTGAGCTACAAGGGAAGTCCGAGGGAAGACAGAGGAGATGCTCAGCAAATAGGTGCTGAATTCCTATTTTCGGAGCCCCACCTCCCACCTTGAGCCATCAGCTCTGATGCTCTGTCTTTAAAAACATAAATTTCCTCTGTGTTAGCACTTTTTCTGTCTTGGGGCAGTTGGTGTTGAATGAGTCTGCTGCCTGGAACTAAGCCCCACCGAGGCTGGTTCCCTGCATATCAGACTCCAAGCATCACCACGACAAACTGGCTATCCTGCCCTCCCGCCTTCCACACTCATATCCTTTCCAAACACCTCTTCCCCTTTTGAGCTACCCTTGCCACTTGCCAGAACCCAAATCCAGGAATAAAAGTTGTGCGGTGAACAAGGATGAGGAGGGAGGAGGAGGAAGGTGTGTAGGCATTGATGGCGGGGACACCACTGTGTCCCTGTCACCAAACGTCCTCCCTGAACTGATGGTCCTCAGGCAGGAGTCCAGCAGTTCATGAATGCATTGAGTGTAAAGCTAGTTTCTATAAAATGAATTATATCTTTCAATTACCTTTTATCAGTGAACATGAAAATGAATCCTCAAACACAGAGATTTCATCCCTAAGATGAAATTTGTAAGAGTACAAATCACAATAATAATATCAAGCTTATTTTAATCATATCCTTGGAAAACTAGATATTTCTGATCAAGATTAGTAAAAATCACTCCATATATAAATGCAGTACCCAGACTCTAAAGGATTGCTATGTCCTGTCTTCCTTTGGTTTGAGCTTCCCTTTCCTTACATGGCCTGTCCTTTTAGCCTATGGAAAATACTTTCTTTTAAGCCCTGATGGTTTTATCTATCTCTTCTAAAGTCTGTGAGTCTGTTCTAGCTGTCAGTTCAGATTCTTGGAAGTTAAAGGTACCAAAGATTTTTTTATATATATAAAGAAGATGAGCTTTTCTTAACCATAAAGATTGTTTCTATGACTCATGGTTTTCCAGGTGTTGACACAGGAACTCTCTTCTAATTTAACAGATCTCATCCATGTGAAGGGAAGTGATCATGTTCTGTTGGCCCCTGGTTCCAGCACAGATCCTGTCCTGGGGTAGATGGGCTTCAACCTTGCTGAAGAACTGCTGGGACCCAGTGATAACTTAAGGATTTATTGATTTCATTGTCCCATTATGATTTATTTCATATGTTTAATCCAGCTATCTAATACTATTCTAACAGGAGATGTTCTTTTATTCCACTTAATTCATTTATCTTTGCAGACTTTAAGATATCCAGAGTCCTCCAGGGACACCAGCTGGCCACCAAGTTCTTACAAACATGCAGATGCCCTTTAGGGGCTGAGAACAGGTACTTGAAAATCTCCATTTGAGCCTGTTTTCTGTCCCCTGCTTCCTTCCCACCCCTACTCTCACTGCTGTGGAAACTCCCAAAGTCACAGCAGCAGTGATTTTCCCTTGGCTGTGCTGTACTCTGCGGTGCTCAGTTGCTCAGTCGTGTCTGACTCTTTGCGATCCCATGGACCGTAGCCATGGGCTCCTCTCTCCATGGGATTCTCCAGGCAAGTAGACTGGAGTGGGTTGCCATGCCCTCCTCAGGTTCCCTTGGCTGCTAGAGCTCAAATGAAGACACCAGTGCCTCCCAGTGGGAAAGGGATGGGTGGTGGATAAACAGGTGAAATTCCTGATCCTGAATCATATCCAGGGGATTTCTAGCTCTATCAGAAAGGCATTTCCCCACCCCTGCCTAATTTTTACCAACCAGAGAGATTCAGCCTCCCACTTCTCCCTGCCCCACCCTCCCCAAATGGTATCTGTCAAGACTTCCTGGTTAGACAGCTCTGCGCACAGAACACTTCAGCTGTCAGCAACACGATGACAATGCTGTGCCCTCAGCCTCACAGTCTATCGAGGAGGGGAGCATATCTCCTCATACGGAGGAGGGGAGAAGCAGGCAGAGTCCTCATCACCCAGCGGTGTCTCTTCTAGCTGCTCAGCATCAGGGCTGGACCTGAAACGGAAGCAGAAAGGACAAGATGCCTTACAGCCCCCAGCACGACTCTCGAAAACGATGCCACCGTCGCAGCAACAGACCACACAGAGATCCGCAGTCTCCCACCACCTCCCTTGCAAACGGAACACAGCCATAGATTCTGACTCCCACAGGAGGGAGGGGATCATCCGCACTCCACACACCCTACCTGCCGTCTGCAGTGTCCGCAAAGGAAGGGTAGTCCTGGTCGTCAACAAAGGCAGCATTCTCCGGAGGGTAGATGGTATAGTACTGAGGGGGGCTTGGCATGGTGGCCGCCAACCCTCCAGTGGGTATGAGGCCACATGGGCTCACCACTGGCTGCAGGTAGGTGGTATTCATCCCCATAGGCTCTTGAGAGCCATAAGGAGGAGGGATATACTGCACCACAGTGGCGCCGTGGAAGGTGATGGGTTGGTTGATACCAGTGAACACAAAGGATTGTCCTCCCGCCGTCTGCTCTGGATCCGGGAGCCTCTCCTCACTTTCTTTGCACCACTGGCAGGACAGCATTTTGAACTTGCACACGGCAATCAGGATGAACGTCACCCCCACCGACAGCAGGATGGGCCCGAGGAGCTGGGTCCATTCGAAGTGGGAGACCCCTTGGTATTTGATCCAGCCCATGATGGTGAATGTGACCCCCACCAGTCCCAGGAAGATGCCCGAGAAGAGCAAGGTGGCCCCTGCCTTGTCGTCGTCTGACACCTGGATGTCGGCAGTGCTGGGAGTGTATGGAGTGACCGAGAACACGTTGAGAGGGAAGTCCTCCAGGCGGCTGCAGCCCTGCTCCATTGTCCTCTTGCCTGCCCCAGGGCAGAGGGCTTGTGAGAGCTCCTGAGAGCAGAGCCCAGGAGCCCCTGGTTCAGGTTAGTTATGGAAGAACTTTGGGCTTCTGTGGTTAACAGAGTAGAACATTCAGAGGCCTGAACTTTGTTTAGAAGAATAAAGGTCTGAGAAGTGAAGCCTGAAGCTTTCTCATAAATTTTATTAACAGTTGGAGGCCTCTGATTTGCAATTCAATGACAAGCACTCTCTCTTTCACTCATTCAGAAAGTTTTTACTGAGCACATTTTATGTGCCAGGAGGTACTTTTTTTAGATGTGTCAGGGGCTGCTCCAAGACTCTGTTTTGTTGTTAATTGCTAAGTCGTGTCTAACTCTTTGTGATCTCATGGACCATAGCCTGTCAGGCGCCTCTGTCCATGGGATTTCCCAGGCAAAACTACTGCAGTAGATAGCCCTTTCCTTCTCCAGGGGATTTTCCCCAGCCAGGGATCGAAACCTTGTCTCCTGCATTGGCAGGCATTGGGAGGTGGATTCTTTGCCGCTAAGCCACCAGGGAAGCTCTGTTCACACCCTGCCCAAACCAAGACTGTAGAAATGGCAGAGGACCTCCAGGGCGCTGGGTTGTACAGATGTCCTAAATGTGTCCACCACGTGCTCAGGAATCTACCCCAACTTTCCTGCTGGGTCAGCTCACTAGAAATAAGCAGAGACCTGTTTGAGGATGGTCTGTTTTCCTCCCCACCTCAGGAACCTCTAGTTGTATGACAAACTTTCACAGCAAGTCTCGCAGAGTCCTGAGGTCCTGCTCTTCCCTGACCAGCTCCAAGTGCCTTTGCTGTCAGCATCTGGGGAGTAGTTGCTGCTGTGGGAGAGGAGAGACACCCTGGAAGCCTTTCCATGCACTGCATCATCGGCAGAGACCTGGGGTCTCAGGGACACCCACTTCAGACCCTCGCTCAGTGGTGGCAGCACAGTCCTCGGTTTCCATGGCGAAGTAAATAGCTGCATTTCAAGCCTCCTGTGTTTTTGCAACCACACCCAAGCTCATTTTGGGAAGAAAACTTGCCCTTCCGTGATGTGATCTGTCATTCATAACTACAGAACTTAAGAACAGCCCCATCGATATTCTTTCAAAAGATTTTTTTGATGTGGACCCTTTTTAAAATCTTTATTGCATTTGTTACAATGTAACTTCTGTTTCATGTTTTGGTTGTTTTGGCCAGGAGGCTTGTGGGATCTTAGGTCCCCAACCAGGGATGGAACCCAACACCCCTTGCATTGGAAGAATGGAGTCTTAAGCCCTAGACTGCCAGGGAAGTGCCCAGTCCCACCGGTTTCATCTTTCATGGAACAGTAACTGTAGCCCTGTTCCTGTCTCCAAACAGATGTCTCTCTTCAGTGGTTAAATATTATATCTGCTCCCTTTTGCAGGCATGAGCTCAAGGTCCAGGAAGAGTTGTCCTCTTGCCCTATGGTAGGGCTTCCCAAACTTGCTTGATGATAAAAATCACCTGGGCCACTATTTTAACTGGCAACATCTGAGTTCCCACCTTAGCTCAACAGAACTAACATTTCCAAGGGAGGGAACATGCCCCAGGTGGCTCTTATCATCAGGAATCTCTGGAAACCCCACGTTAATCCCAAGTGCTCCTGGGAAACTAGGCGGCTTTTCTCCCCTCCAAAATACCTCTCCCTGCCACAGGACAAGGCTTGTGACCAGCTTTGCTGCCAAACAGATGGGAAAGCAAGGAAATAACCCTCTCAGGTATCTCCCTGCAAGCGTCCTAGAGCAGCAAGGACGGAGCGTTGTTGCAGTAGGCGTGGTCTGCCCTTTTTCTCACTGGGCTAGATCAGAGATCCAGGACAGCCA
Organism: Bison bison bison; assembly: GCF_000754665.1. NCBI lineage: Eukaryota > Metazoa > Chordata > Mammalia > Artiodactyla > Bovidae > Bison > Bison bison. The sequence goes on from NW_011494901.1 coordinate 3,384,709, forward strand.
GCTTTTCTTGTTAATCATGAAAATTCTGGTCAGCTAGCCTGACATTCTTTTCAGGCGCTTAACCCCTGAGTTAACAGTTGGGCTCTGAAAACATTGTTCTTCTAAATCCTTCAGTTCATGTTTCCCATTTGTCTTTAGCTACAGCCACTTGTAATTAAGATAAGAACTGAAAAGTGAAAGTCGCTCAGTCATGCCCAACTCTTTGCAACCTGTGGACTGTCCATAGAATTCTCTAGGCCAGAACACGCCAGGGGATCTTCCCAACCCAGGGATCGAACCCAGGTCTCCTGAATTGCAGACAGATTCTTTACAAGCTGAGCCACAAGGGAAGCGATTAAGAACTGGAAACATGGAAAGAGTAGGCAAGAGAGATCAACTTCCTCCAAACAGCCCTTGAATTCAAAACTAGAAGGGCTTCCCGGGCACACGGGTAAGAAAATCCTAGCTGTACTTTCTTTTTATTTCATTTTTTTAAATTGAAGTGTAGTTGATTTACAATATTGCATTAGTTTTAGGTTACAACAAAGTGATTAAAAATTGTATAGATGATGCTGCTGCGTCGCTTCAGTCGCGTCCGACTCTGTGCGACCCCATAGACGGCAGCCAACCAGGCGCCCCCGTCCCTGGGATTCTCCAGGCAAGAACACTGGAGTGGGTTGCCATTTCCTTCTCCAATGTATGAAAGTGAAAAGTGAAAGTGAAGTTGCTCAGTCGTGTCTGACTCTTCGCAACCCCATGGACTGCAGCCTACCAGGCTCCTCCATTCATGGGATTTTCCAGGCAAGAGTACTGGAGTGGGGTGCCATACTCTAAAGTTATTATAAAATACTGGCTCCATTCCCTGTGCTGTACAGTCCATCCTTGTGGCTTCTTTATTTAATACATAGTGTTTTGTACCTCTTAACCCCCTACCCCTGTCTTGTCCGTCCCCCATTCCCTCTCCCTGCTGGTAGCTACTGGTTTGTTCTTTATATCCACAAGTCTGTTTCTGCTTCTGTTTTGCTCTATTCATTCATTTGCTTTATTTGTTTTCAATTCCACGTATAAATGATAGCATACAGTATTTGTATTTCTTGGCTGACTTATTTTACTAAGCATAATACCCTCTGATTCCATTTGTGTTGTTGCAAATGGTAATTTTCATTCTTTTTATGGCTAAGTAATATTCCATTATATATATACATATATATATTTCATATTCTTTATCTATTGATCTGTTCCTGGACACTTAAGCTACTTCCATATCTTGGCTACTGTAAATAATGCTGCTGTGAAAGCTGAGGTGCATTTATCTTTTTCATTGAAGTATAGTTGATTTACAATATTGTGTTTCCAGTATATAGCAAGAGATTTAGTTATATGTATTTTTCAGATGATTTTCCTCTATAGGTTATTATAAGATATTGAATAGTATTCCCCATGCTATACAGTAAATCTGTTTTGTATGTAGAAGTTTGTACTTGTTCACCCCATATTACTAATTTATTGCCCCCCAACCTTTCCTCTTTGGTAATCATAAGTTTGTTTTCTGAGTCTGTGAGTCTTCTTCTGTTTGGTGCAGGTATCTTTTTGAATTACTGTTTTCATTTTCTTTGGATATATACCCAGAGGCAGAATTGCTGGATCATATTATAGTGCTGTTTTTAGTTTTTTGAGGCACCTCCATACTGCACCAATTTACATTCCCACCAGCAGCATAGGAGGGTTCCGTTTTCTCCACATTCTAACATATGTTATTTGTGTTCTTTTTCATGGCAGCAGTTCTGACAGGTGTGAGGTGATGTCTCATTGTGGCTTTGATTTGCGTTTCTCTGATTAGCAAAGTTGAACATCTTTCCCTGTGATTGTTGGCCAGGTGGCAGTTTGGGGAAATGTCTATTTAGGTCTTCTCTTCATTTTTCTATTAGGTCAGGGTTTTTTATATTCAGTTGTATGAGCTACTTATATATTTTGGATAATAACTCCTTATCGGTCATATCATTTACAAATATTTCCTCCCATTCAGTAGGTTGTCTTTTTATTTTGTCAATGGTTTCCTTTGCTGTGCAAAAGCTTTTAAGTCCCATTTGTTTATTTTTGTTTCTTTTGCCTTAGGAGAGAGATTCAAAAAAGCTATTGCTATAATTTATGTCAAAGAGTGTTGTATGTTTTCTCCTAAAGATATGATGTTTTCAAATAAATTCTCTGCTCCTTTCTCTTTTGTTTCTCATTCTGGGACCCCTATAATGTAAGTGTTAATATGTTTGATGTTTGTCTCAGAAGTCTCTTAAACTGTCCTTATTTCTTTTTATTCTTTTTTCTGTGTTTTCCATCAACTGCACTTCTTCTAGCTTGCTAATCCATTCCTCTGTATCATTTAATCTAATGTTGGCTCCGTCTAATGTGTTTTTCATTTCAGTCATTGTATTCTTGGGCTCTGTTTGATTCTCCTTTATCCCTTCTAATGCCCTGTAACCCTTCTCACTGGGTTCATCCATTCTTCTCCCAAGTTCTGTGATCATCACCTTGAACTTTTATTGAGTAAATCCACTTTACCTAGTTCTTCTTCTGGGGTTTTAGCTTGTTCCTTGACTTGGAAAATATTCTTTCTGCTTTTAATTTCTACATATCTGGTAGATTGAATATATTTCCCAACATTGGAGAAGTGATCTTTTGTAAGAAATGTACTATGTATCCCAGGACTGCACTCCTCTCTGGTCCCCAAAGCTACATACTCCAGGGGTTCCCCGTGTGTGGGCTGCCTGGGTCTTCCTCTGGTGGCTGGCTGCCGTAGCCAGTCTGGTAGGTGTGGCTGGCATTCAGTCTGGTTGGTTGCCAGGCTCTGGTTTGTGTGGAAGTGGTTGGCTGCTGGTTAGGGGGGCCAGAATGCAAGGCAATTGGCTATGGAACTCTAGGGGATGCCAGGGCTAGTTTGGTTCACTAGTGGGCAGAGCCAGGTTCTGGGGTGGGTAATTGTGGGACCAGGATTTCCAGATCTAGTGACAGCCTATTGGTGGGTGTGGCCAGTTCCTGACACAGCTGGCTGTGGGTTCCAGGGTGTCCCAAAGCTGGTATTGGCCCCCTTGTGAGAGGGACTGTATCCCAAGATGGCTGGTTGAGGAGTCCAAGGTGTCTCTAAGCTGGTGTTGCCCTGCCTGTGGGTGGGGCTGGGACCTGAGTTGTCCTAGAGGCTAGAATTGGCCTGCTGGTGGGCAGAGCCAGGACTGAAGGGGTTCTGGGCTGGCGCTGGCCCACTGGTGTGTTAGCTGTGTCCTGCAGTGGCCCTGAAGCCAGTGTCCCCTTGCTGGTAGGCAGAGTTGGGGTCCAAGAGTTCCTAGGACTGGTGCCTACCCACCGATGGGCAAAGGTCCGTCTAGTCAAAGCTATGGTTTTTCCAGTAGTCATGTACGGATGTGAGAGTTGGACCATAAAAAAGGCTGAACACCAAAGAACTAATGCTTTTGAATTGTGGTGTTGGAAAAAACTCTTGAGAGTTCCTTGGACTTCAAGGAGATCAAACCAGTCCATCCTAAAGGAAATCAGTCTTGAATATTCATTGGAAGGACTGATACTGAAGCGGAATCTCCAATACTTTGGCCACCTGATGCAAAGAACTGACTCATTAGAAAAGACCCTGGAAAAGATTGAAGGCCGGAGGAGCAGGGGTAAGAGAGAACGAGATGGCTGGATGTCATTACCTAGTCAATGGACATGAGTTTGAACAAGCTCCAGGAGATGGTGAAGGACGTGGAAGACTGGCGTGCTACAGTCCATGGGGTTGCAAAGAGTCAGACACGACTGAGTGACTGAAAAACAACCAAAGGGCTAGTGGCGGCCCCCTGGCAGGCAGAGTCAGGCTCTAGAATCTCTGGTTGCAGAGCCCACGCTGCTCAGAGCTGCTGTCAGACTGCTGGTGGTTAAGGCTGATTCCAGACACTGATGGCTGTGAAGTCCAGGCTGTCCCAAATCTCGTGTCAGCCCACTGGTGAGTGGAGCCAGATCCTGGGGGCAGCTAGCTGAAGGGCCCAGGGTGTCTCAAGCTGGGTAGGGCTGCTGGAGGGCGGGG
>NW_011494901.1:3388853-3394469 GCF_000754665.1 Bison bison bison
TGGGGCCCAGCAGGTCCGGGGGATGATTCTACCCTACCAGTGAGTGGGCTGGGTCTGGCCATGGCTGGCTGCAGGGCTGTGTTTATCCTGGGGTAAGTGCCTGCCACTGGGTCTCCCGGTCGCTGGTTGGAAGACCCTGGGTCTTGGGTCTAGCACCTGTGCACTAGTGTGTGCGGTTGATTTCTGGGCCCTTTGGTGCACAGGGCTGTGTCCAGGGATGGCTGTGGATTCAGGGAGCCCTAAGGATGCCTGCCACGTGGCAGGTGGAGCTACAACCCCACCTGGCTTGTTGCTTGGCCCGAGACATCCCAGCACTGGTGCCTACAGCTTAGTGGGCAGGGGGTGGGCCTGGGTCCTGAGGCCAAGAAGCTGTAGAGAGGGTTACAGAATAGAACTTGGCAGCCCTAGTGTCCACAAGCTCCCCAGATAGCTCCTGTCAGTGCCTATGCCCCAGGGTGAGCTCTGGGTGCCTCCTTTTCAGGAGACTCTCCAAGATCAGCAGATGGGTTTAACCCAGGCTCCTTTCAAATGACTGCTTCTGCCCTGGGTCTCAGACAGTGTGACATTTTGTGTAAGCCTTTTAAGAGTGGAGTCTAATTCCCACAGCCCTGGGGGGCTCCCAGTCGTAAACCCCACTGGTCTTCAGAACCAAACGGTTGAGGGCTTGTCTTCCTTGTGCAGAGCTCCCAGGCTGAGGAGCCTGATGTGAGGTTTAGACCCCTCACTCCTTGGGGAAGACCTCTGCGATTGTAATTATTCTCTCATTTGTGGGTCACCACAAATGAGCTCATGGGTCTTGACTATACTGTGACTCCATGCCTCTTACCTGTCTCATTACAGTGCCGTCTTTATATCTTTAGTTGTAGAGGATCTCTTCTGGTAGATTCCAGTCTTTCTTTCTAATACTTGCTTTGTAAATAGCTGTGGTTTTGGTGTGCCGTAAGAGGAGGTAAGCTGAGGTTCTTTCTACTCCACCCTCTGGTCTAACATCTTGGTTCAGATCCCTCTAGTTACACTTTTAAGGTCACCTTGACTCAGCCTCTCTCATTGAAAACTCAAATCCCGTGTGTGTGTGTGTGTGTGTGTGTGTGTGTGTGTGTGTATAGGAATCTCCTATATATAGGTAGATACCAATTTTTAAAAAGCTAACAAGCTGAATTCAATAGCCTATAACAAGTATTATATATCATGACCAACTGAGATTTATTCCTGGAATTCAAGGATGATTCAACATATGAAAACCAATCATCAGTATAATCCACTATATAACAGAATGAAGGGAAAAGACTCCATGTGCTCATTTCACTATGTGCCAGGAAAAATAGTGTCAACATTTATCAAATACTTGTAATGAATCAGGTTATAACTATTCTAGATATTTAATATACATAGTTTCATTTCATCCTTTTGACAACCAGGTTACAATCAAGAGAAGTATGCTGATTATTAAGCTGTTGTGAGTCTGCTCCAAACCCACCCTTTGATACTTTGCTTTGGCTGAGACTCTGCCAAGGACATTTTCCTCTGCCCAGTGGTTCCATATCCAGTTCTGCTAACATGGTGCATTAGAGGGAGATTGCAAGGTGGAAGGAAGGAGAAAGCAATAGATCCTTGAACAACAACGGCACGGGTCCACATAAACTGGGCTTTTTTTCGGTAGTAAATACACGGTACTATACGATCTGTGATTGGTTGAGTCTGCAGATGCAGAACTAGAGATACAGGGAAGCCACAGATACCAAGGGCCAACTGTAAGTGGTGCGTGGGTTCTTCGGCTGCATGGAAGGTCAACGTCCCTGACCACTCCCTCCGATGCTCAAAGGTCAGCTGCGCTGTTTCCTGTCTTGCTGCTGCCGGCAGTGTCGCTCCAGTAGCACTTCTTCATCCTAGCAGCAACACTTCCAATTTGCAGTTTCCCTCCACACCCCCCCAGACCCAGCCTCACTGTGCCCCTTCAAAAACACCACCAGCAGCCAAACCACGCGCTCTCCTCAGAGTCACTCTTGCTCTTTGTAAATAGATTGCTGCTTATTTTAAAAGGCTGTGACTCAGGAACAGCCAGACAGCAGAGGTGCACAGGGCAGGTATGGGGAAAGGTGTGCGGAGCTCCCATCTTCTCTTGGAGGGCACCTCTCTCCCCAATCTCCACATGCTCACCAACCCAGAAGCTCTCTGGACCCGGTCCTTTAAGACTTTAATGGAGGCTCCCCAAAGATTCTTTATCTAAATTCCTGAGATGCCAGCACAAGCTGAGTGACATCCTTTATGCAGAAGGCCAGGTGCCAGCTCCATAGGGTCCCATCTCTGAGCTTTTACATTCTAATGTATTTCCAGCCTCTTCCCTCTGTTCCCCCAACCTATTTCTTTCTTTCTTTTTTTTTCACTATCTCTGAGTTACCTCAGAGGTCACTTTTTGCCTTTTCAGTCCTCTAATACCTGTTTAAGTAGTTTCCTAAATTAAGCCCTCTCTATTAAAATAACTAATATGGTTTGTGTTTCCCTAACTGGATCCTGGGGCTTCCCTGGTGGCTCAGGGGTAAGGAACCCAACTGCAACACAGGAGATGCGGGTTTCATCCCTGGGTTGGGAAGATCTCCTGGAGGAGAGTGTGGCAACCCACTCCAGTATTCTCGTCTGAAAAATCCCATAGACCGAGGAGCTTGGCAGGTACAGTCCATGGGGTACAGAGAGTCAGACATGACTGAAGTGAGCATGGCACAGCAACTGTATCCTGCCTAACACATTATTACCAACAGTGGGTTTAGGAAACAGACCTACAAAGATGGGATTCGGGAGTTGGTTTGGTCTTTTTCTTGCCCTCACATACAATGCTAAGCCCAGTGAAAAATGGAACATTTGCAACCCATGGCATGCAGTAACATCAAAATTAATCAAAATAGTACCTGCAGTAGGCTGCAAAAAAGTGCCTAGGTGTTGTAGCCACGCGTTCCGGGAAACAAACTCCCTCAGAAGGACAATGCAGACAGTGGAGCGCAGTTTATTACACCGGCGGGCCCAAGGCAGAGCCTCCTCTCAGCCAAGGACCCCGACCAGCATCTGTGAAAATCTTTTATACCCCATGTGCGTGTGTCTGAACCCACCACCCCAAATTCCTTGAGACTTACATAAACCAAGGAAAATACAATCCCAATAACCCCATCATTCACGGGCTATGTGCTCATGTGCTCAAACAATTAGCCAATAATCAATAAGCCTGAGGTTACACTCCGATAGATACAGAAAAATTTATGGCCTGTCTGGAGGAAGGGGTGATTAGCGTATGTTTTCTCTTAGGCGATGAGTAACCTAGATACCATCTTCAAGGTTCCCCTGTCTGGAGGGGGTCTTATCCTTCTGTTGTTGTTTTCATAGGCACTAAACACAGAGTTCAGAGTCCATTGGAAAGGTGGCCGAGCATGATCAGCATGAACAGGCCTAAGATGGAGTCCAGGCCCTGTGAATTCCTTCTTCATAGTGAAGAAAGAGCCTTAGGGACCAAGTGGCTGGCACCTTGAATGATAGTAATGATGGGCTGTGAGAACTTGGGAATGGAGATGGCCACTTCTGAGTGCCCTTGAATACTTACAAAAAGAAAAACAACCACCTCAAGCCTGTAAAATCTCAGCCCAAGTAATGGTGAGAAAGCCAAAGAGTTTCTACTGGCCTTAAAAGAATCTATTCTTTCTAGTATCTACAGGGCTCACTGAAAATCAAACACAAAATTTAAATATGCCATTTACGTAATTACAACAAAAGTTTAATTCACAACCTTATCAAGTTTCTAATATGAAAGTTAGGAGGTTGATTGTGAAGCACTGGGAACTTGAGACTTGGAATGAGGACACCCGTAGGCTCAGAGGAAGTGAGAATCTTGAGCTTGGAGTCATTCTGAGCCATCTTTGTTGGCAGAGGCACCTCTCCCCACTTATTTTACCTGAATATGCTATAATAACCTTGCCTTCACCGGCAAAGGATGCCTATCCTCAAAATTCGTGCTAAGTACCTCTTACTGCTCTAAACGTATTAGATTTCAGCATACTCTAGGGGTATATAGTACATTCTCTTCTGACTCAGAAAAAAATGGTGAACTCTGCAAGAGACTTACAAGATTTAAAAAATTTGTATAGGCATAAATGTGGAGAATATGTGTAGAAATTAATCCTAAGGATGCTAGACCAAGGAGAATAGAAAATAATATTGGATTGATAAATTTTTGTGTAGGTGCACTAGATATTCTAGATTTAATGTTAGTGCTATTAATTTATTGTTACTTAAATTGAAGTTAATGTATTCTAGATTTAACGTTAATGCTGATTTGTATAGCTGGAGGTGACCTTACTAGTATACTTGTTTGGTTGATTGGTATGTGGCTTGTATTCAATGAGGTTGAGACACCAGAAGTTCTCTGGGATAATGTACAGGAGTTCAAAGCCTTTGAGAGAGAGAGCTATTGGAGTGGACTTTTTATGACTGATCTTTGTACCTGTTTTCCACCCCTTGATCCCTTCTCCAAGGATTGAGAAGTACCCTAGTGCAGAGAGCATCAGTACCCTTGATAAGCTTGCCGATGGCTGTCTTCTCTAGGCCAGGTATGACATCGAGAGATCGCCAATGAGGTGGGTCCCCTTATTTTAGTGGTGGTGATGTGGGAATTTCAACCTAGTAGAAGCCAAGAGAAAGCACTTAATAGCCAGAGACAAGATGACTGCATTTATTATAATGGATGTTTTGACTTTCCGTAATCTCTGGCTATGGCTAATTGATCATTGTGTCCCTAGGAATGAAATAGATGAGTATACTACTAAAATGTTACTTGGTGTGTATAACAGGGAAAACTCCAGATCTGGTGACCAAAACCTGACCCGTGTCATCACAACAGAGAGTCAGGCTTCTTTTTCAGTTTTTGAATCTAATCCATTCATAGACCTGGAGGGCCTTGATTGGAGGAGAGGCTGGTTCCCCTTGAAAAAGAACCCTGCCACACTGCTACAATATACATACTTTAAGTCTTCCTCCAGCTATTTTTCAAAGGACATAGAGCCATTTGCCCAAACCTCTGGGGACTGATATACCCTGAGTCTGAACTGACATTCTTTCTAGGGACCCAAAATGCCACTGCTCCATAAATAAAAGTGGGGGCTTAAGGTGGTCAGGTGCTAAATGGAATTTCGTCTTACTGAATGACAATGAGGCCAGTGGGTCTGTGAAACTCCCCTGTGTTTACTTCCCCAGTTGCTGAATGTAAAATCAGAATAGATACACTTGGCAATTGGCAAATCCCCACATTGAATCCATGGAGCAAGGGCTACTATGGTAGGAAAAGCCCAATAGAAGTCTTTCCTTATTAGGACAGAAAAATAAAATCAGTGATACTTTCCTGGAGGAAACTGCAGAGATCAGTGTCTTCATGAAAGACTTGAAAGATACTGGGGTGATCACATCCTATTTGATTCACCCCTTTGACTTCTTAAGAAGCCAGGTAAATCTTAAAGAATGCATGTTTATTATCATAAATTTATCAAGTGGTGATACCAATTGTAGTTGATAGTCCAAATATAGATTTTAACTAGAGAAAATCATCATAGCCCCTGGCACCTGACACAGTGATTGATCAAA
>NW_011494901.1:3394569-3400752 GCF_000754665.1 Bison bison bison
AAGAGGGTTTCCCAGGTAGCGCTAGTGGTAAATGCTGGAGACATTAGAGAGATGGATTCCATCTTTGAGTCAGGAAGATCCCCAGGAGGAGGGCATGGCAACCCACTTGAGTCTTGCCTGGAGAATCCCGTGGACAGAGGAGCCTGGCAGGCTAACAGTCCATAGGGTCGCAAGAGTCGGACTGAAGGGACTTGGCATGAAGGCAGTCCAAAGAACCAGGTCTTTCTTTATTCTCTCTTCAAAATTTTTTCAGTGTAAATAAACTGTCTCAAATGACTTATATCTGATCAAGTAAGTCTCTTCCTTCAGTTTTCAATTCTTATTTTTGCTATCGTGACTTCATAAATAAAAATATCCAGTTTCCCCTTGCAGTTGTTGTTCAAGAATATTTAGCATTGAAACTTGAAAAATATGTGTTAAGTAAACCAACCTTGTGAGCCTTTTGTCCTTAAAGTGAGCAATCAATTCCTTCCTTCTATCCACAGTGTAACCCTTTGTACCAGTGGAATAGTTCTCCAATGAATACAAATAATTCAACTCTGAATTCAGAAAGCCTGGCTGGTAAATTTCCACAATGATGAATAATTGTTAATTTTAAATGTGTTGAAAGTATTTGCATTCAATACACTTTCTTTTTTAAAAAACAAAACTTTCTTTAATTCCTCGAAATAAAAAAATGCAGGGGCAAATTCTTTGGGGTGGGATTCTCAGTGAAAGCAGTGGCTGCTGGAGAGACCTCAGGACTCCACCTTATTGAAAATTTCTCTACCAGGTATTGTCTGATCAACCGGAAAGGTCCTCACAGACATTATAAATTAAAGTTACCTCCCTTGGGCTCCCCTTGTCTCCATCTCCAGCTGCATCAGATGTGTAACTAACTGAATCAGAGACAAAGTAACTCAAGGTGCAGTTACAACAAGTGAAAACTAGTCAATTAAAGCTAAATACTTAAACAACTAGCAAATTATACAGCAAATCAACCTAGATCCATTCTCATGTATAGAACTAAGAGTTGTTAAATCATTGATGTTCATGCTTTTAAAAATGTTAAAATCATTCTTTCACTAATTGTTCAAATACCACATTAGAATATCTTTTCTTACGAGCACCCTTTTCAGTTTGGCTGCCTCTTTCAACCCAAATATTTTTTCTGCCCTCTCTAGAGTCACCTCCTTCTGAAGCAGTCATGACATTTTCCTTGCAGGAAATTTCAGGCAGTGTTTTATTGCTGGTTTGATTGTGGTTTATAATTTGGATAGGCTTTGCTTCTTATTGACACCTTGTATTTATACTTCCAGACTTTTTTTTTTTCTTACAAGAAGTTTACACATTTTATAGAAATGGAATCGCATGAAACTATGTTAGTCATCAACTCTCTTTTTACCTAATAGCTCATGCTATCTTTCCCAATCCATACAATTTATTTTTTAATATTCTGACATAGATAATTATTTCATACAATTATAGCTGGGAGTTTCTCAATAAGTGGTATCTAGATATCAAATAGAAATCAAGGATTAAGTTCATTTTTTTTTTTGCAACTATAATAAAATCCATAAACTGTATGAGAATTCAGGGTAAACAATTCCCCCCCACCATGGAAAAACCTTGTTTGATTAGACAAAAATAAAATAAGCTGCATAAGAACAATTTTAAAGTTCAAAGAGACACCAACTTTGTTTTAAGGTTGCAATAGCTGATATGGCATCTCCTTGCTACCTTGCTCAGCCTCCTCTGTGGACCACAGCAAAATATTCAGAAGCCTGTGAGCTAACACAGGAGTTTTTGAATACTTTTCCGATGGTGAAGAACCAACGGAAAACCAAAATAAACTTCAACCAAGCCACATGCTCTACACTTGAAAATTAAAGCATTTTGCTGACTGGCCATGACAGTGAATGGACAGTACTAAGCAAAATTCATTAAAAAAAAAAAAAAAGCTAACAACCCTCCCACCCACTGGAATATAACTAATAAGCTGGTTTAAAATGACTTCCCTTACCCCACCCACCCTCTCACCTGTACTGAATTTAGGGGAAAAGAAGGGGGAAAAAAGGAATCTTACCACCCTAAAAATAAGAACACTGTGGAAACATGAAAAATCTTCCTCTGAAAAAGATAACTATACAGACTGCTAGAAACACAAAGAACTATTCCAGAGCCGGTCATTTAAAGCAAGTGAACACTTTGCTACAAACATTGACATTCAGTCAGTGTGCTCTGAGACAGAGCCTTAAGAAAAATACTACCTGAGCTTGTAAGTTAGTACAATCATTAAAAGGAGGTCTATCCTAAAGGAAATCAACCCTGAATATTCATTGGAAGGACCGATGTTGAAGCTCCAATTCTTTAGTCACCTGATGTGAAGAGCTGACTCATTGGAAAAGACCCTGATGCTGGGAAAGACTGAAGGCAAAAGGAGAAGGGGACGACAGAGGATGAGATGGTTGGACGGCATCACCGACTCAATGGACATGAATTTGAGCAAACTCTGAGAGACAGTGAGGGACAGGGAAGCCTGGTGTGCTGCAGCCCATGGGGTCACAAAGAGCAGGACACAACTGAGCGACTGAACAACAGCAGCAAAGAAGGAGCTCTACACCCGTGTGGACGCACAAAACCTTTAGACCCGTTACTGGTTAAATGATGATGGAAAAACTTGCCGCCAGGCTGGCTTGTTAACTTGTAAGATTAGTTTTTAAAATAGGCATCATTGAGGTATGTATCCACCATGACATTTTTAAACCAAATTCATGAGAATGATAGTAGTCTTAAGGACCCTCTCTTCCAAACAAAACAAAAATTAAGCAAGGGGAGGAAGAGAGGTGGAGAGACAATACAGTATTATCTTGGTAGTGTGCTTCTCTATTTTATCGAGTATTTAATCAACAAGCAAAGGAAAAGAATAACCTATCAAAGAACATGTTAGAGGGTAAACAATTTTTAAACTTAGGTTGAGCACTGTTGGGGCAAGAGTATAGGAAAATAGTCATCTTTAAATCTAATTGGTGAGAATATGACTTGACAATTTTCTTTTTTGGAGGGGAGCAATTTGGTAATATCTATTAACATTTAAAGTACACATATAATTGAATTCAATTATAGGAATGTAATTGATGTATATCCTTTAGATATCTGCACAAAAGCATATTTTAGCACAATAGACAATGAATCACTGCCTTTGGGGGAAAAAAAATCTAAATGTCCATCAGTAGTGGCCTGGATAAAGAAGTTATGCTGATAAACAATGGGGTATCCTGTCACTGTTTCAGAGAGGGTACACTCTCAAGACCTGTGTTTCCTTTTCTGTCACTTTTTGTGCTTCGGAAGAGAGAAGAACAGGGTGTTCAATTCTGCCCTGTTTAGGTTTCTGCTTGGGAACAAACATTGGTTGTGTGTGTGTTGTTTTTTTTTTGTCATTGTTCAAGAGCAAGGCAGGTCTATGTGAACAGGTATGGAATAATCTCTAAGATGTGCTGTTGACTGAAAAAAAAAAGCAAAGTGAATAGTGTATTTACTATGCTATCGTTTTGCAAGGGGAGCAAGGTATACTTGTCATTGAAGGTACATGCATAAAATATCACTGAAAGGATGCATGATCAATCGGGAAAGAGAAAAGGGAGAATGTTTCAGTTGTAGAACAAACTACCCCCAAGCTTTGGGACTTAAAACGTAATTCTGTAAGTTGACTGAGTTTTGCTGGGCAGTTGGCTAGGGTTGCAGTCATTTGTAAGCCCAATTGAGTTGGATGTCCTAGATGTTTCACTCACATGGCTGAGTTATCCTGGCTATTGCTCAGAGTTCTGCAAGGGTTGTCTACCAGACCTCCTGCCTGTAGCCTTTCCAGGTGATTTCTCTAAGCACGGCAACTGGCTTTTGAGAGATAATGTCTTAACAGCAAGTGTTTCAAGAGTCCTGGGTGGGAGCTGCAAGGTGTCTTGTTAATAGCTTTGGAAGTCCCAGAATGTCACTTCCATTGCATTCTATTGCTTGAGCAAGTCACTGAGTCAATCCAGATACAAAAGGGAGAGAATTAGATTCTTCCTCTCTAGGGGAAGAATGTCAAGGTCATAGTACAAACGAACATGTGAAATAGATATCATTGTCACTCTGGAAAATACAGTCTTCATCTGTGCTACTGCTTGAATTTTTGTCTGTGTGAATATCCAAATATGCCCCAAGATTTTAAATCAAGTGTGTTTGTCTGCTTATTCACTTACAGTTGGTTAGTAGCCTCGTCTTTCTTTACCGGCAAATTCTCAATGGGATCTGCGCGGACAAATCTGTTGCCGTCATCAATAATGTTAAATTCTGTTTTCTTCTGAGTTTTTTGCATATTTCCACTGTCTCTCAGACTTAAACATCATTTCAATTTTTAAGCACTAATCCACACTCCTAGGTAAAAATTATAATTTTGAAATGATTACAGTTCAAAGAGTTGAATGAAAAGTGACACTTAAACCACAAAAACAGAGCTTTCAGAGCTTATCAGAGAGCTCTGGTGGGAAGCGAAACTAAATGCAGTCACATTTGTTAACGAAACATTTGACTGAACACATTGTGGTGGGAAGTAAATTGCTTTGTGGGAGCCGTGTGGGTGTGTGTTATGTGTTTGAGCAAATGCCTTTAAAAAAATGTTTGATAGTGACAAACACGTCTGTCAGCAATCTAGCTGCTCAGCCATGCTCCTGAAGTGTAACCTGTTTTCCTGCTGATTTGATTACAGATGAAGTACCACCAGTTCTCTAATAGCAAAAAAAAAGTATCAAATATTTCAACCATTCAAAGCGCATAAAAGGCAAAATAAAACAAAGCCATGAGCTTGGACAACATGCAAGAACAGCTATCTACTAGTTTTGCTTTCAAATACGTGTCTCAAAACCCTTCACGGTTTCTAGAATTCAGAAAGAATTTCTTCACATTTGGGTAGAAGTGACACCACCTGGCTTCCCCTACCCCAAGCATATTGTGGGCCGAGGGGTGTAAAACGGGTTGGAGGGGGAACAGAGCAGCAGGAGGGAGCTGGATACTCTGCACAGCAGACCAGCGTCAATGGACACAGCAATGGTCCATGCAGTGGATTGCAATGCAGTCATCCTGCAATGGTGAGATCAGCAAAATCAAGCAAGGTTTGGAGGACATGTTGGATTCTCAGGGAAACTGGTCCTTGGGCTCAACTCTGCATCTAGCTGCTATGAGAAGAAAACAGAGTCAGAACTCACAGCTTCCAACCCTGCTTGTAAGTCCAGACTCTACACTGGTTCTGGTGTCCCACACAAGGCAGGTACTTCCTCTGAGACGTACCTGTCATTAGGGCTAGAGCAGGGAAATCAGGCAGCTATCATTGAGAGAGGCAGCTAGGGTCCAAAGCCATGCTCCAACCAGCTCTGTGCCTTCAGGGGGCCAAGGTTGCAGACTTCAGAGAGCATGAGCAAGGCCACTCATGTACTCAGCCACACCCAGAACAGGAATTGTGGCAGGAGGATCAATGCACAGTAAGGGTGGAGCAGATGTGGAACCTCAACCCTGAGAGGTGATCTGCACTATATGAATGGCAGGGACCTGTAAGTCAGTTGGAGGTATTTGGGGACATCTCAATAGTAGGAATTGTCCACCACTAACCAGTTTTATTTACTTGAATTGCATCTGACTGGTGGCAGAGAGTTATATTGACCTTTTACAATAAAAAGTCACGATGGTGGTTGAATCAGAGCTGTGTGTGTGTGTGTGAGTCATTCATGTCCAGCTCTTTGTGACCCCATGGACTGTAGCCTGCCAGGCTCTCCTCTGTCCATGGAATTCTCAGGCAAGAATACTGGAGTGGATTGCCATTCCCTTTCCTTACTTAGGGATCAAACCTGTGTCTCCTGGATTGCAGGTAGATTCTTTACCATCTGAGCTACCAAAGGAATGCCTGTACTATCAGAGTTGTACTATAATCACATTGAAAATCAAAATGGTCCCAGGTATTTCACTTTGTTATAAGAATAACAAGAATCTTTGGGGTAGGGTGTGGGGATCATTGCTGTAAAGGATCTATATACTTATCCCATCCTGTTGCTTGAGCTTCCGTATCCTGGCAAGGGACATCTTTATAGATGATTAATCTCAGAAACAGGGAAGTATGTTATCTGACCGAGGAGCAGCACAGGAGGACAATGTGTTTTCTTGAACTGTTTTTAA
>NW_011494901.1:3400852-3421667 GCF_000754665.1 Bison bison bison
GCTCTTCCATGAATGGCAGGCACATGTGTGCAAGCTGTCTGCTGAGCTCTTGAGTCTGGCTGTCCGCAAGGGGCACTGGGGCAGGCAGTCCTCAGGGTGTTCCTCTGATGACCTTTGTTTTAACTGAACTGAATGTTACCTAGTTGGGGCTGGAATTTAGGTCACAGCTACTAACACTTTTAGCAAACAATAAGGTAAACCTCCCAGGGGCTTAGCTTGTGGTCTGAGGATTTTCTGATGGGGTGGGTCTGTGTTGGGCAGTAGCTCCTTTCTGAATTCAGGAATGTGTGTACTTATGTATTTGCTTCCTACTATGGTCATAACCCGGAGAAGGCAATGGCACCCCACTCCAGTACTCTTGCTTGGAAAATCCCATGGATGGAGGAGCCTGGTAGGCTGCAGTCCTTGGGGTCTCTAAGAGTCAGACACAACTGAGCGACTTCCCTTTCACTTTTCACTTTCGTGCATTGGAGAAGGAAATGGCAACCCACTCCAGTGTTCTTGCCTGGAGAATCCCAGGGACAGGGGAGCCTGGTGGGCTGCCCTCTCTGGGGTCGCACAGAGTCGGACACGACTGAAGTGACTTAGCACTTAGCATGGTCATAACCACAAACTTAGAGGCTTACAAGGTCACTCATGTTATAGTAGGTCAGGCATCAGCTTATCTGGGAGGTTCTGGGAAGAATCTGCTCCCAGGTTCCTTCAGGTTGTTTGCAAGCACCATGTGCAGATGCAGGAGTGGAGGCCCACTTCCTTGCTGGAAGTCACATTCTGCCTCCCCACTCCTTCTCTCCATCGTCACAGCAGCACTTGCCCTCATTCTCAGACTTCAGATCCCTCTGTCTTCTCTTCTGCCTCCTCCTTGCCTTAATCTTGTGCTGTGACAACCACAGAAAGTTCTCTGCTTCTCTGAACGGTGTGTGTGATCAAATTATTATTGGCCTCAAGGCATGTGGGGTCTTATTTCCCTGAGCAGGGACTGAACCCACACCCCTGCACTGGAAGCATGGAGGCAAGTCCCATGTATGATTAAATGATACCCACTCAGATAGCCCTCTTCTAGGTGGACTGTGCCATAGAACATAGCACAATCACAGGAATGCCATCATATCCACAGTCTGGGGTGGGGGGAAATGGGTATGGAATCCTTTTCGGGAGGGGGAGGTCTTTTTTTTAAAGAATTCTTCCTACCGCATCCTGGTTCTGTTGCTGAGAGCAAGAGAGTTATTTTATGAACAAGTGACTCAGCTGAGAATGGCCTGGCTGGGCTCGCATAGGTTTTGACATTGCTAAGAAACTGTAAGTAACAGCACTGCAGTGGGTACTATGGTTCTTACTGAGTCCACTTTACTCTCATGCAGTTTTGTCAGGGTGCAGTCCGAGTGCCAGCAGCATCAGCGTCACTCAGGACTTTGACAGAAATGCAGATTTGAGACCCCACCCAGACCTACTGAATTAGACGCTCTGGGGTTGGAGTCCAAAGTAACCAAGTGATTCCGATGCTTGGCCAGTTAAGAACTATTTCTTTAAGGAAAGTCTCCTCTTCCCTTTTTTGTGGAAATCAAAAGTCAAGGACGGGCCAGATAGGTCATCTCTAAGTTTACGCCCAACAACCTATGATTCTGTGAATATTATTAAAGTGATTACACTGTATAAACAGGGTAAAAAAGGGTACATGTATACACCATTGTGTGTGTGTGTGTGTATGAGTTTACACAAAGTGGTTAAGAGTGAGCTTGGGCTCTGCAGTCTTTTCTGTGATCAAAGCCTGGCTCCACTGATCACTAGATATCAACTCCATCAGCTGCTTAGATTCTCTGAGCCTCAGTTTCCACATTTGTAAAAGAGACTCATGACAGTATCTGTGTGATAAGGGTATGAGGAGCAAGTGAGATGATAGAGAAAGAGAATGGTGTGGTATATGCTCAGCAACTATCAGCTACATTTATTTATAATTTTTTAAAGAGCTTATTTATTTTTTTAATTTATTTGGGTGCAGAGGGTCTTAGTTGTTGCACATGGAATCTTTAGTTGTTCCCTGATAGGGGATCAAACCCAGGCCCCCTGCATTGCTAGCATGGAGTCTTAGCCACTGGACCATGAGGGAAGTCTCTCTGCTACATTTATTTTTATCTTGCTACATTTCTTTACACTTCCCCTTTGGGTGCTTGAGGAGCTGGGTCCCTGGTGGGGTTGAATACCCAGGCCCTCGCCAGGAGGCCCTGAGGCCACTGCCTGCGTACCGAGGATTAGCTGCCACTAGACCTGAAGGCCAAGATGAAACTTCGCCGATTCTTAGCGTCAGCAAAAGTCCTATCACAGCAAAGGAAGACATACAGGTTAAGTGTGTATGTAATTCTAGGATGGTATTTATCTTCTCCTCCGGGAAGTTGAAAATCACAAGGTGGAAAACTCAGATCTTAATGTAGAATCAGCTGAAATTTGGAGAGGGACTGGAAACAATAGGTCTCTGCTGTCTCTGTGTGTGCCTGTTTATAGATTTGCTTATTTTGGGTTTGTATTTTGTTGTTTCTGTATTTTCAAAGGAGCGGAAATAGTTGAGCCTGGAACAGAGTCCAGAGGTGCCTCTGTACGAAGCTCAGGTGAGAAAGTGTGTCATTTGGGGGAACAGAAGATCCCCTCCATCCCGCATCCCTCCCTGCCCTCAGCAGCCAAGCCTCACAGAGATCTTGCCAGGCTTGCTGAGAGGTGGGAGTGGGAGATGAAGGCCTTGTGGACCACAGGCAGGAGAGAGAGGAGGGGCCGTCTTTTCTCCAAGGGTAGCTACGCTTCTCTCAACCTTCTGGATAGTTCTCCGTGGTGCTGGTGTGGGGAACAGGGCGGAGGCCACCCAGCGTGAATCGCTGCTGCCTGAAATGGAATCCAGTCTCCAGGTGTCAGCAGGTGGAGGGGCTGCTCCCTGCTTCTGCTCCCCGCCCGCAGCTTCTTCCCAGCCCCCATATGGCCCCCCGAGCCTCACTACCACCAGGAGAGCGACTTGGCCTTCGAGAGACACTGCTCTGCTCATAGCCACTATTAACCTCGGGAACTCTCTGGGCAGGATGCCAACCCGGATCTCCATCCGGGAAAGAGGAATCAGAGCTAGCAGATATCTGTGCTGTTGGAGGTGAATCTCTGGCTGAGGTCTTAAGCAACTGCTTTTCTTTCTGTGTCTGATGAAATATGAGCCAGAGCCAGGGAACTCCTCTCAGTTCCTCCAGGAAAATGCCCTCCAGCCTCGAGGGATAGGTGAGCTCCCCCAGTGAGAGTTCGGAGGATATGGGATGTTTGGGGAAGGCCTGCTAGTTCAGAGAGTCCGAGGCCCAGGAGTACCTCCGTAACCGCTCTCGCAGCCTAACTCCTCACTCACTCCCCAGCCGTGTGTTCTCCATGTTCATCCCTTTGGTCCCCTTAATGCAGACCACATAGTACAACTGGGGAGGTAGTGATTAAAGATATTTTGTTCTTGTTCTCCCTTTTGCCACTCTAGAAAACCTGCCGATTTCAGTTAGTGAGAAGTCTGTATAACAGTATTCTGCCATACTAAACAGGGTTTGTAAAATGTCACTATGGAAGGAGCCGTGGAGACTAGCAAATGGTGCTGAGTTTAAAAAATTTAGGAATAAAATGAAGTGATAGTACAATATAATATATGAAAATTTAAAGTCCATACATGAAATGATGCTCATGTTATAAAACTACATACCTACTCAAAGAGAAATATCTTTCATATCGATGTGGTTGCCTATTGGGAGAAAAGGGATCAATGCTGGGAATGGAAAAAGCAGGAAGAGCAGAAAATGAAGAAAGTGGGAGGGAGGAGAAAGGGGAGGGGAGGGGAGAGTAGGGGAAGGGAGGGGAGGAGAGAAACTTGCTGTAAAGATAATGGTAGCAGACTATGTCTTGAGGAGTGTGAGCAATTCTACCCTTTAGAATGAAGTTCTGGAACAAAAGTTAAAGGAAGCAAGCCCTACCTAGTCTAGTCTTTTTATTTTACAAATGGAGACATGGAGACTCAAAAAGATGAATTATTTGGCTGTACTCGATGGCAGAAACCAGATATTTTGATTCCTACTTCACTGCCCCCTCTACTGCGTCTAACTGCTGCACATGCACTTATGATACCTCCTTGCCTCCTCTTCTAATGAGTAATTCATGCAGTTACAGTTTTAACTAGAGATGTTGATCATTGCTGGCCCAACTCACATCCCCTCCTCAGAGAAGCTGGAAGACAGGAGCCTTGCTGGATACCAGATGATGCAGCCCTCCTCTTGATGGGGCATTTGATCCAGGGCAAGCCTTCCCTAGATAGAGGGAGGGATGGCCAATCCCCATGATTTGCCTGATCTGAGCGAGTGCCCAGAACACAAAAATTTCTGTGCTAAAACTAGAAAACTCCTAAGCCAACTAGGACAAGTTGGCAACCCTAGCAGAAAGGGACTTATGACCTGTGTAGCCAAGTTCAAAACAATAACACGGGCAATCAGCTTCTCCGTTAGAAACTGGGAAGCTAAAAGGTTGAGGGCAGGGTCTGAAGTAAAAGTGTTATGGTACAGAGAGAAGGCAAGGGGCCTTGAGGAGCTGCCATGGTGGCCATATGTAAACAAAACTTAAGAGCAGGAGCTATGAATAAGTAGAGGACACCGATTATATTTTAGGAAAATTGACTTTCAGTAGCTTTTTCCTTAAAAACCACCATAGCCAATTTCAGATCCTGGCAGAGACTCTTTCCAGATGCTTCTGTCTGCTGCTGCTGTTTCTGCTTCATTGCCAAGGAGAAGACTGTAGCAGATGACTCTTCTGTATTAAAAACAATTCTCTCCAGACCGGTGCTGCTTATCTTCCAGATTAAAAAGAAATAAGCAAAGTGCAGCACACTTAGAAATTTCAAGTTGGGAAACACAAAAGTGACTTCCTGATTCCCACCTCACATCTTCTGGAGCTCACAAAGCTCTTAATTAGCCAAAGTTGGTGTAACAGGTGGTTTTCCCCCAAAGATAGCAACAATAGCATTTCCTATTTCTCCTTCTCTTCTCACATTGTTACTTTGACGTTACTCTCCTTAAGAGATGGAGTCTATGTTCCCTGTTTTTGAAACTGATGGGCTTTTGTGACTGTCCCCTAGAATATGGTGGAAGCAACACCATGTGATCTCCAAGGCTAGGTCATCAAACATAGCTTCCACACTGTCCACTAGTGTATTCAATCTGGAAGACGTCAGTCGCCATGTGTCTGATTGCCCAGAGACAGCCATGCTGTGAGGAAGCCCAAGCTGCTCCATGTGGAGAAACCACACACAGAGGTCCTGAGACTATGTGAGGTGAGAAATCAATGTCTGGACAGCCCCAGCTGCTTCATCTCTTCTTTCTTCCAGCTCCATCTGGCAGGTGATTACAACTTCATGAGAGACCCCGAGCTGGACGTGACCATTCCTTAATTTCTGACCCAGAGATCCATAGTTTGTAAGAGATAATAAAGTGACTATTGTTACTTTAATCCCCTAAGTTTGGGGATGATTTTTATACAGCAATAGATACAAGAATGAGCTGACCTTGAAGAGGTAATCATACCTGTGGCCTGATCTCTCTTCAGAACCATGCCTGCCACAGCAGGACCAGAAGAACCTAACGAAATGCAGCAGATAGCCCCATACTCCAAGCTAGGGATATACCTCCACATTTGCTTGAAAGACAAATCAGGTAGTGACCAGTTTTCTAGAAATAATTACTCATTTTACTAAATGACTCACAAAGCATCCTCGATACATGCAAGTATTTCAAATAAGTTAAAGAAAATTAGTTTTCTTTACGAAAAATTATCTAGACTCAACTTTTGGGGAACATAGCAGGATGTGCTAAATTCTAAATGCAGGACTCACCACCAGCTGTTGAAAGCAGCTATGTTTTCTAGGCACCAGACCCCAGGCAGCTAGCCCTGATGCTGGCTGGCACATACAAAGCATACAGACGGAAGACCAAACACAAGACTGTAAGAACAGGCAAGAGAGCTGAGCCTCTTGGAGGATGAAATTGAGTCAGAATTTTAGGACTGCACAATTTTTCTTTAACAAGGAAGTTTCAGGTTTCAGTTGAGCACATAATTGGGTAGAGAATACATTCATTTCAATCTCCCTTCCAGCAGGTGTAGCCATGTGACTAATTTCTGGCTGAAGGATGTGAGTGGAACTGATCTATGTCACTTTTGGGATCGTGCCTGTAAAAGAAATGGGCGAAGCTCTGGTGATGAATGGTGGTGAAGGTTGCACAATCATGTGAATATACTTAATGCCCCTGAATTGCACACTTTAAAATAACCAAAATGAAAAGTTCTATATTATGTGTATTTCCCCCCAATATGGATGAATGAATGAACAAACAAAAGCAAGGGGCCCTTCTTGCCTTTCCCCCTCCCCTGGCTACAGCGCAGACATGGCAGCAAGAGCTGGGGCAGCTGTCGCAGACTGTGTGATGAAGCTGAGTATCAAGGATGGCAATGGGACCACACGGAGTGACTCGAATTCCTGGTCTCAGGTCCCTGGACAGCCTCTTGGGGCAGAGCCACCTCTCTAGCCCTCAGCTTCCTCCACGCTGTTTTGTGAGAGAATAATACACAACTGTCTTACTAAGCAACCTTGGGATCTGCTTGTTAGTACAGCTTAGACTGAACCCTGACTAGTGAAGCAAAATTGCAGGAACATTATCTCTTTCACCAAGTAGGAGAAATTCTAAGGTGATCACTTTATCTGAGTGGCAGTAACAGGGCACTGATCTCATCTGTGCCCCCCTGCTCCTCACCACTAGTGGGAAGAGATTATTCAGCTCAGGGACATTTCAAGGTTACACTGTGAAAGGTGAACAGTATTAGTGAATGGATTTCTCTGTGGGCGTGCCTGTCTACGGAACTTGACCTGAGCCATAAGGGACCATCAGCTATATTAATTCCCTGTGGCCCTTTCAGAGCATCAGTCATAGTAGCAGCCGGTTGGAATCAGGACCCTGTAGGGCTAGCTAAGATGGAGAAAAGGGAAGAGAAAGGAAAACTAGACGAGGGGAGCTCCTGGAAACCATCAGAGATTAATTGTAAATGGATTGAAAATCCTGGCCCAAATTTCCTTAGCGGAGCCTGGACACCCACCCTCTAGCTACTGTGACTGTGGCAGAGAATAGGTCACAACTGTTCCCAATTCAGGGAATTGCCACCGCCCACACCCCCCTCCCACACACATACCCGGTAATGGGAGCCTTCTCTCCTAGACCCATAACAGTGTTGCAACCGCTCAACTTCTTGAAAAATCCTTTGCATCCTCTGCCCCCATTTTCCTCCCTCCCGGGCAATCTCTCAGTTCAGCCGCTCAGTTGTGTCTGACTCTCTGAGACCCCATAGACTGCAGCACGCCAGGCTTCCCTGTCTACCGCCAACTCCTAGAGTTTACTCAAATTCAGGTCCATTGAGTTGGTGATACCATCCAACCATCTCATCCTCTGTCGTCCCCTTCTCCTCTTGCCTTTAATCTTTCCCAGCATCAGGGTCTTTTTTAATAAGTCAGTTTTTCGCATCAGGTGGCCAAAGGATTGGAGTTTGAGCTTCAACATCAGTCCTTCCAATGAACACCCAGGACCGATCTCCTTTAGGACAGACTGGTTGGATCTCCTTGCAGTCCAAGGGGCTCTCAAAAGTCTTCTCCAACACCACAGTTCAAAAGCCTCAATTCTTTGGTGCTCAGCTTCCTTTATGGTCCAACTCTCACATCCATACGCGACTACTGGAAAAACCATATCCTTGACTAGACGGACCTTTGTCAGCGAGGTAATGTCTCTGCTTTTTAATATGCTGTCTAGTCTAGGTTGGTCATAGCTTTTCTTCCAAGGAGGCTTTTAATTTCATGGCTGCAGTCACCACCTGCAGTGATTTTGGAGCCCAAAAAAGTAAAGTCTCTCACTGTTTCCATTGTTTTCCCATCTATTTGCTATGAAGTGATGGTATTGGATGCCATGATCTTAGTTTTTTGAGTGCTGAGTTTTAAGCCAGCTTTTCACTCTCCTCTTTCACTTACATCCAAAAGCTCTTCAGTTCCTGTTGCTTCCTGCCATAAAAGTGGTGTCATCTGTGCCTTAGGGCAATCTCTAGGCCTATTTATCCCCTTCCCCCTACCTGGGGGAAATTACTAAGGTCCTTAACCCCAAGCTCACCCAGCATCCGGATCCAGTAAAGTAATTTCGGCCCTTAACCTGAGATGCCCCGCTCTTGTGTAATGTCTCACACGTTTACCACACATTCCCCTATCACACTCTTCTCTGGCTCTGCCCCTACTTGCTAATGGTGGGCCTTCCTAAGGAAGAGCTTTGGGATGTCCCACCCTTCCCTCTTCAGCTTGGATCCAAGACCTCGCCTGGGCACTGTCTCAGGCTGCTGGTGAGTTAGAGGTCTGAAGGGAGACATTTTAATACCAAAATGTACCATTTTGTAAGAGATGTGTAGCCTTTTGTAAGGAGTGCCTTTTGCAAGGTGCCCGCATAAACCTGGTCTTCATTGTTTAGCAAACCGGGCCACCTGTCTTGTTTTCCCTGAGACTCAGTTTGGCCTGCAGGATTTAGCTGGGATTCAGCCTGTGCAGGCTCAGAGAGGGTTCAATCGTGCAGGAGTGGGGAACTAGGTAACCAATCACCTCCTTCCTACGTAGGGCAGCAGAGACACAGCCCCTGCCCAGGTGTCCCTGATGTGTTTTGAGACCACCTTCCTTCCCCCAGGGAGCTGCCGAGAGACCCAGAAATCCAGCAGAGCTGCAGGCAGGTATTTGTAATGCTCTTTGTTTCTAGAATTCTGTTTAAAAACAAGCACTTAGAAGAGTTTGGAGAAAATTATGATTCTAGCCATGTCTTTATAAGTGTCCTTCCTTAAAGAAGAATTTGTAGACTTGGGGCAAGCCATAATATCTCAACATTAATTTTTCTTCACTTGTAGTAATGGAGAAGGCAGTGGCACCCCACTCCAGTACTCTTGCCTGGAAAATCCCATGGACAGAGGAGCCTGGTAGGCTGCAGTCCATGGGGTCACTAAGAGTCGGACATGACTGAGCGACTTCACTTTCACTTTTCACTTTCATGCATTGGAGAAGGAAATGGCAACCCACTCCAGTGTTCTTGCCTGGAGAATCCCAGGGACGAGGGAGTGTGGTGGGCTGCCGTCTATGGGGTCGCACAGAGTCGGACACGATTGAAGTGACTTAGCAGCAGCAGCAATAGTAATAGTAACTGTCATCATCATCATTATTATTGAAAGTTGGTGGGAAATGTAGAAAAGTCATCAAAGTTGAAAGTACAGAGAAACTCTAAATGCCCTTCATCTTTTTCAACAAGGATTAACGTCTACCAGATTTGCTCCTCTCTGCATTTGTGTACGGAATTTTGTTCTTATTGAACCATTTGAAGGTAAGTTGCAGGCATCATGACATTTCAATTATAAAAACTTTAGCATGTGTCTCCTAAGAATAAGGACATGCTTCTACCCAACCAAAATAGCATAAGCACACCTAAGGCTATCAACATTCTGGGATATTATCTAATAGCCAGACCATAGTCATAAATTCCAGTCATCTTAATAATACCTTTTATAGCTTTGTTTTCACCAAATTGGGATCCAATTGAAATTCACAGAGTGCATTTGGTTATTAGTCTTTATTTAATCTTCAGTCTATTAGAACATTTTTCAACTGAAGTAAAGTTAACATTCAATTTTAATGCATCCGTTTTAAATGTACATTTGATGAGTTTTACATATATATATATATACACACACATATATATGTATACTCTTACAACAATCACCACATCAAAATATAGAAAATGTTCCCTCATGCCAACTTTGCAACCAACTGCCCCTTCACCACTCTGCCCCAGTCAACCACTGGTCCGATTTTCTTACCAATATAGATAGCTTTGCCTATCAAGAACTTCATAAATCCAAGAATCTGGATTTGCTTCTTTTGTATCTGGCTTCTTTTGCTCAGCATATTTTTGAGAATCATCTGTCTTATGGTGTATATGAGAAATTTGTTCCTTTTTATTGATCGGTAAGAGTCAATTGTATGAATATACCAGATCATTTATCCATTTACCGATTGATGAACTGAATTGCTTCCAGTTTTATGCTATTGTGATTCAAGCCACTAGGAACATTCATGTGTAACTCTTTTTGTGGACATATATTTTCATTTCTCTTGAGTAAAAATCTAGATTTAAAATCGCTAGATCATAGAGTAAGTGTATGTTTAACTTTATAAGAAACTGCCAAACTGCTTTCCAAAGTGCTTATAATGTTTTATACTCTTAGCAGGAATATATGAGTAGTTTCTCCACATTCTTAACAATACTTCATGTTATCAATCTTTTTACTTTTTTTTTCATTTTACTGGGTGTATCTCAGTGTGGTTTTAATTTGCATGTCCCTCACAGCTAGAGATGTACATCTTTTCATGTGCTTATTGCATATATGTGTGTATATATATACACACATATATACTTTTGTGATGTGTCTATTCAAATATTTGCTCTTTTAAAAACTGGGTTGCCTTTTTGTTATTGACTTGTATATATGAGTCCTTTGCCAGGTTTATGTATTACAAATATTCTATTCAGTGACTTGGCTTTTCATTTTTTAATGGTGTCTTTTGAAGACCCGTTTTAATTTTTGTGAAATCCAATATTTTAAGATTGACACCCTTCTGTATCCTAAGAAAATTTTGCCTATTCCCAGATTGTTCTTTGTTTTATTCTAGAAGTTTTTTAGTTTTAGCTTTTATATGTAGGTCTAGAATTCATAGAGTTAATTTTTATATATAGTGTGAGATAGAGGTTGAGGTTTTTTTTTTTACATATATTCAGTTGTTCTAGCACATTTAAGAAGACTGTTTTTTCCCATTCTATTGCCTTGACAGCTTTGCAAAAAAAAAAAAAAATTGACATTGTGTATATGGGTCTACTTCTGAATTCTATTTTATTCCATTGTCTAGTCTATGCCAATATCACAGTATCTTGACTGCTGCTGCTAAGTCACTTCAGTCGTGTCCGACTCTGTGTGACCCCATAGACGGCAGCCCACCAGGCTCCGCTGTCCCTGGGATTCTCTAGGCAAGAACACTGGAGTGGGTTGCCATTTCCTTCTCCAAGTATCTTGACTACTATAGCTTTATAGTAGGTCTTGAATTCAGAGTGTGTTTCAGATTTGTTCTTCTTTTCCAAAATTATTTTGAGTCTTCCGGTCCTTGTCATATAAATTTTATAATAAACTTCCCATTTTATTTTTTAAAAATAGCTGTTGAGATTTTGGTTGGGATCGTACTGAATCTGTTAATCTGTTTGGGAGAACTGACATTTTAACAATACTGATTCTTCTGATCCATGAACATGGTAAATCTGTCCACTCATTTGGACATTTCATAGAGATTTAGTTTAATTTTAAAAATTAATTTCATAGAGATTGTTTAATTTTGTTCAACAATCTATTGTAGTTTTCAGTATACAGTTCGTATATTTATATGTAAGTTTATCTGAAAACAAATTTCTATATTATAAGCAGTATTTCATTTTCCTATTGTTTTTGCTAAATAAGGACATACATTTAATTTCTGTCTATTGACCTTGTGTTCTGTATTCTTGCTAGATTCACTTTTTGGTTTTAGTAGCTTTTTTGTGGAATCCTTAGGATTCTCTATGCTCACAACCATGTTTTCTTCTTCCTTTCCAATATTTATCCCATTCTTTTCTTGCCTTTTTTACTGGCAAGGACCACGTGAAATGTTGAATAAAAATGGTGAAAGAAAACTCCCTTCCTGTCTTTGATCTTGGAGGGAACTAGTCTTTTACCAAAATATGCGGTGCTAGCTAAAGGTTAATAGGCTCAGAAAAAGCATTTTACACATTTCAAAACTCATTCATGATTAGAATTCTCAGTAAACTTGGAATCAAAAGTCAAAGGCATCTATGTTGTCTTCCTTCAGAGATTGTTGAGTTTTGTTTTCACAGGCAGTTAATTCAGGGATTGACTTGATTCTTTTAGGGCTTGTTTTTAAGCTTTGCTGAGTTAGCTTATCTAAAGTAGGTTAGCCCTAATCCTGAGGTGTGGCCTTTCTGGTAGTCTAGCCCTAAAACCCTCCGTGCTCCTGTGAGGCCTTTCCATTCTGGTTGGTCAGAACTCAAGCATCTCCCAACTCTGTGGGCTCCAGGAGTTGTTATATTTACAGCTCCCTGGTAACCTTTCTTTCCCAGGGTGTTGCTTTTCAATCTGACTTCTGGTGTCTCCCACTATATGTGCACAGCCTAGTATTTAGCCAAAGACTCAAAAAGCAGGGTCTAGAACTCCTTCTCTGTGGAGTTTCTTCCTCTAAAATGCAAATTCCAGCTGCCTCAGCCTCCCCTCCCCGCCAGTCCGTCCGTCTTGTCCGCTCAGTGAGAACTCTATTGTTTGCACACCCCTCCCTAAGTTGGGGATCTGGGGAGTGCCTCTGGTAGAAAGCCTAAATGATCGTAGGGCTCTCCTGGTTTGTTTCCTTTCTCCCAGAATCCAGCCCTGTGCTGCCAGTCATTTCATGTCTGAAAACAATTATTTCACATGTTTCATCCAGAGTTCTAATTGTATATGCCAGAATGGCTAGCCAGTACTACTTAGTCTGTCATCGGTGGAAGCAGACGAGTTATTTTTAATGACCAGTTAGGTCTAAACTTCTTCTGAAGAGCAAGAGAGAAAATATTCCAGGCCACACTGTTTGTGTTGCAGTCACTCAGCTATGACACTGTAGCACAAAAACAGCCATAGACAACCTGCAAATTAATAAGCATGACTGGTTTCCAATAAAATTATATTTACAAAAATAGACAGCTGACCTGCTAGTCATAGTTTGGCAACTCTCGATCTAGAGCAGGGCTTCTGCCCTCCTTTACCCCATGCCGTAAACTTTTTGAAGAGTCCAAGCCAATCATCTTATTGAATTCCCCCAATTCTAGATTGATCGTTAGTTTCTCAAGGTATTGTGTAATGCACTCCTTCATCCTCTATATTCTCCATAAACTGTTAATTAGGTCAAGAGGCTTTATGAGAGTCAGATTAAATATTTGGGGGTGAGAATGATGCCATAGGTAACGTTGGGAATATTAACTTTTGAAAAAACCTCATCCAAGTTGATGCATTTCAATCATTGATTCACACATTCATTCACTCACACATCCATCATCCATCCATCAAGGTTCTACAATGAGCTGACCCTCTGTCATATGTGATGCTGAGTGCTCTGATGGACGCAGTGGTGCAGCCAAGTCTTTCCTCAATGACTGGGTGACAGAAAAGCACAGAGCTAGAAAAGTCAGTGCCTTACTCCATCTTTCTGGGTCAGAGCCACAGGGCTCACTTTATCTGAAACAGTTGTAAAAATACAGATTCACCAACCCCTCAGATCCATTGAAATAGAACCCCTTGGCAAGGTCCAGAAACCTGTGGTTAAAAGAGGTCAAAGGAAAGCAGGTTGCGATGAAAGTTAATTCCTAAGCGGCAAACCATCCACCTAGGAGGAGGCTACATTTTCCATTGATTTACCAGAAAGGCAGACATAAAGGACATCCCCAGGGTCTGGCAGTCCTTCAGTTACAGGAGAAAAAGCATCCTGGCCCTAGTGACTGTGGTGATTTTAAAATATGCCATGAATTCTTTGGGCCACCTTCCTTCAAAAGGTAGAAATTAATTTCTCTCCCCTTGAGAGTAAGCCAGACTTAGTGATTTGCTTATAACAAATAGGTTATGGTGGAGATGATCATCTTTGGCTTCAAGACTAAATTCTGAAAAGCACTGCAGCTTCCCCCTTTCTTTCTCTTAAACCTCTTGCTGAAGGGAATCCAGGCATCATGCTGGGAAGGACTCTAGCAGCACTATGGCTATCCCCATGGAAAGCAACTGAGGCCTCCTGCCAAGAGCCAGCATCACCTTGTCATTCGTGTGAGGGACCATCTTGGTAGTGGGCTGTCCAGCCCCCATCAAATCAAGTCAGAGGACTGTGACCTTGGCTAACATTTTGACCACCATCTCCAAAGAGACTGCAAGCCAGAAAAACCCAGCTAAGCTGCTCCTAAATTTCTGACCCACAGAAACACATGGGATAATAAGTTTATTCATTTGGGGATCATTGGTTATGCAGCAATACATAATTAATAACACAGAGACATCACACATGATTTTAGAACTGCTGCTGAGACCATGCCAGCGAGCCCCATCTGTCTCTCCAACTTAAGAACATCATTACGCAGGGCTCTGCACGCTTTCCTGTTGAACACATGTGTCTTCTCAACTGGTGGCTGACCTCACAGTGAAACTCCTAGGCAGAAACCTGTGCCCAGCCTCCAAAGAATCGGGAGTTGGAACATCCACCCCCCAAGTGAACAATGTTTGGAGATGACACCATTGCCCCGTCCTTACCCGCAGAGTGTTTTTTTGAGACTTCTGTCTGAATGGATGCAGCTGGACAGCCCCACTACTGGCTGGAGAACAGCTCTACTCAATGTAGAGCCAATAGCACATGTGGGTATCAAAAAGAGCCACCTTTGTTTCATTAGCACCATGTTCTAACAAAACCAGCTGGCTGGCTGTGATTTTGAAAAAGACTATAACATTGCTTTGGTGCCAGAATTCTCTAGTAAATTTGATAAGAGCTATGAAGAAAGGTTAAATGTTAAGGGATCGCCAGTATTTTTCGGTTTACAGTGAGTTTGCAGGGGGTGGGGGGAGCAAAGTACAGTGTGATGACATTTTGTTTTATATTTCTCTGGTAGGTACAAATGAAAAGTGAGGTTGTTTGTATCAAGTAAGACTTGAATTAAATTAAAAAAAATTAGACTACAAGCCAGTAAATAATGAGCAAAGAATGTAAACTGATAGTTCACAGAGTCAAAATCCCTTGACATTTGAAAAGATTTTCAATCTGACTCATAGGTTATTGTTGTTCAGTCACTGAGTTGTGCCTGACTCTTTGCGACCCCATGGACTGCAGCACACCAGGCTTCCCTGTCCTTCACTATCTCCCAGACTTTGCTCAAACCCATTTCCATTGAGTCTGTGATGCCATAGGTAGAGAAGTATAAATTAAAACTTCCCTGAAATATGATCTTCCACCTAACAGATTGGTAAAAATCCAAAAGTTGGATTTGAATGACATGCTCTATTGATGAAACTGTAAGGAAATAGGCACTTTTATATCTTGCTAATAAGAGTGCAAAATGGCACACACCTTATGGAGGAAAATTTTTCAATATCTAACAAAATTGACTGGTTTGATCTGGTTGCAGTCCAAGGGACTCTCAAGAGTCTTCTCCAACACCACAGTTCAAAAGCATCAGTTCTTTGGTGCTCAGCTTTCTGTATGGTCCAACTCTCACTTCCATACATGACTACTGGAAAAACCATAGCTTTGACTAGATGGACCTTTGTTGGCAAATTAATGTCTCTGCTTTTTAATATTCTGTCTAAATTGAAGTGAAGTGAAGTGAAATCGCTCAATCGTGTCCGACTCT
Organism: Bison bison bison; assembly: GCF_000754665.1. Lineage (NCBI taxonomy): Eukaryota > Metazoa > Chordata > Mammalia > Artiodactyla > Bovidae > Bison > Bison bison. Next base: position 3,416,401 of record NW_011494901.1, read on the forward strand.
TTGCAACCCCATGGACTGTAGCCTACCAAGCTTCTCTCTGTCCATGGGATTTTCCAGGCAATAGTACTGGAGTAGATTGCCATTTCCTTCTCCAGCAAATCTTCCCGACCCAGGGATCGAACCCAGGTCTCCTGCATTGTAGACAGATGCTTTACGGTCTGAGCCACCAAGAAAGGTTTTTCTTCCAAGGAGCAAGCATCTTTTAATTTCATGGCTGCAGTCACCATCTGCAGTGATTTTGGAGCCCAAGAAAATTGTCTGTCACTGTTTCCATTGTTTCCCCATTGCCAGAAAGTGATGGGACTGGATGCCATGCTCTTCGTTTTTTGAATGTTGAGTTTTAAGCCAGCTTTTTCACTTTCTTCTTTCACTTCTATCAAAATGCTCTTCAGGTCCTCTTCGCCTTCTGCCATAAGGTGATGTCATCTGCATATCTGAGGTTATTGATATTTCTCCTGGCAATCTTGATTCCAGCTTGTGTGTCATCCAGCCCATCATTTCACATGATATACTCTGCATATAAATTAAATAAGCAGGGTGACAATATACAGCCTTGATGTACTCCTCTCCTGATTTGGAACCAGTCCCTTGTTCCACGTCTGATTCTAACTGTTGCTTCTTGACCTGTGTACAGATTTCTCAGGAGGCAGGTCAGGTGGTCTGATATTTCCATCTCTTTCAGAATTTTCCACATTTTGTTGTGATCCACACAGTCAAAGGCTTTGGTGTAGTCAATAAAGCAGAAGTAGATGTTTTTCTGGAACTCTCTTGCTTTTTCAACGATCCAACAGATGTTTGGCAATTTGATCAATCTGCAAGGAGATCAAACCAGTCAATCCTAAAGGAAACCAGTCCTGAATATTCACTAGAAGGACTGATGCTGAAGCTGAAGCTCCAATACATAGACCACCTGATGTGAAGAACTGACTCATTGGAAAAGACCTTGATGCGGGGAAAGATTGAAGGCAGGAAGAAAAGTGGATGACAGAGGATGAGATGGTTGGATGGCATCACCAACTCAATGGACATGAGTTTGAGCAAGCTCTGGGTATTGGTGGCAGACAGGGAAGCCTGGCGTGCCGCAGTCCACAGGGTTACAAAGAGTCGGACATACCAGAGCGACTGAAATGAACTGAATTAAACTGAACAAAATTAAATATGCATTTACATGTCAAAGTAGCAATATCACTTTTAGAAATTTACAGTGATGATGCATCTACTCAAATAAAAAACAGCATAAATATGAGGTTACTCATTGTGATACTATTATAATATTAAAAGACTAGGGAACTTCCCTGAAGGGCCGGTGGTTAAGGAGCCACCTGCTAGTGAAGGGGACACAGGTTCAATCTCTGGTCCAGGAAGACCCCACATGCCACTTAGCAGCTAAAGCATAGGCACCAGAACTACGGAGCCCTTGTGGTGCAACTACTAAAGCCTGTGAGCCCAGAGCCTGTGCTCTGCAACAGAGAAGCCACCACAACGAGGCCCGTGTGCTGCAACGAAGAGCAGTCCCTGCTCATTGCAACTAGAGAAAGCCCACACATAGCAGAGACCCAGCACAACCAAAAACTGATTTAAAAAACAGGAACCATCTAAATGTCCATAAAAGTTGAACAAACCATGAGATATTCACATAATGGTGTGCATGTGTATGCGTGCTCAGTCATGTCCGACTCTTTGTAATCTCACGGACTGTAGCCCACAAGACACCTCTGCCCATGAGATTTTCCAGGCAAGAATACTAGAGTGGGTTGCCATTTCCTCCTCCAGGAGGTCTTCCTGATCCAGGGATTGAACCCGTGTCTCCTGCATTGGCAGGCAGATTCTTTACCACTGAGCCACAGGAGAAGCCCAGTATATAAATAAATAAATATATAGGTGGTTTCCTGGGTGGCATTATTGGTAAAGAACCTGCCTCCCAAGGCAGGAGACATAAGAGACTCAGGTTCGATCCCTGGGTCAGGAAGATCCTCTGGAGGAGGGCATGGCAACCCATTCCAGTATTCTTGCCTGGAGAATCCCATGGACAGAGGAGCCTGGTGGGTTACAGTCCATGAGGTCACAAAGAGTCGGACATGACTGAAGTGACTTCACACACACACACACACACACACACACACATATATACACATATATATACACACACACACGCACACACACACACATATACATACGAAAAAAGAAACACTGGAAGTATATACTTGAAACTAATAAAAATAATGATGGCCTAAAGGGAATGGGTGGAACAGGGTAGATGAGAAATGGGTGGAACCAAGACTTTTCTAGCACATTTTTTCATATAGTATATGTTTTATGTGTTCAAAAATTAAATCAAAATTAATCTTAATACTGAATATTAACAGGAATAAATGACTGTAATTGTATATCAAGTCAGTAATATAAAAGCAAAGAAAAACAATTATCTAAATAACTTTCAACACACTATTCTAAGTTTACATATGTGCTTAGTAAGATATATTTTAAGGATTTAAAAACTTCAAAAAATATTTTACTTTACTCTGTAGTTTTAATGGTAGTAACATTGAATTGTAATCCAAAGAGAGAAACAGTTCCAAAGCCAGCAACCTACTATGGAAAGAGGAGACCCTGATAGAAGCTGGACTACAATTCTGGCTTTTTTCCAGAGCCAAAGGGCACCTCAGACATGGGCCAGGGCAGGAACGGAGCAGCGACCCGCCCAAGGCCACACACATCTAACCAGCTGTGAAGGCCCCGCCCCAGCACACAGCCCTGAAGGGCACAGGCCCTCCTGAAGGACATCTGGCTCTGCCAGGTTTGACCCATGGGATTGATAACAGCTGTTAGTGTTCACAGAGCAGCTATGGGGGAACAGCTCAGCCAGCTGGCACCCGCAGAGCTGTACTCTAGCCCCCAACCTGCAGGCTCCTGTGGAAAACTCCATCTGGAAAAAGGGCTGAGAGCAGAGCTTCAGAGCCTGAGGAAGGAAAGCTTGGAGGCAACATAGCAGCTAAAGACCTGAAGGAAGCTAGGAGCACCAGAACGTCTGGCGGGGCCTGGGCGACTTGACAGGCGGGGCAATGGTTACTTGCTACCTGGGGTCTGGAGCCACCAGGGTGGACCTGAGCTTGCGGAAGAACCACAGCTCCTCTAGGGCCTGGGACCTCACCAAGCCTCTGCAGTCATACTAGATCCTGGTTCCCTCCTTCTTCTGGAAGAGACAGTCCTCCTCATTTGTGAAAACCCCTAATAAGCCATTTGACCCGCACAGCACCTGTTGGCAGATTCACTGGCTCATTCAAAGGCCTTTAAGGAAATTTCCTAGGAGTGGTTTGGCACATGACACCAGTGGTGGCTCATCCACCCCAACCAAACTGTCCTGCCCAGCTTCCGCCCCTTCAGGCCTGAGCAAGCTCCTGGAGAACTGGTAAAGCAGTTAAATCACCGCCCAACTCTCTTCCTCATCAAGTTGCTATCTGTCACTTTGTCCCCTCAGGGAGGGAGAGCGTTAAGTCACCCTGCACTCCTAGCCTTGGTCCCATTCAGACAGAGGGCCGGGCACCCGCTCAGTGAAACAAGGTGCAGACAGCATTTCTAAGCAGTCACATACTTCACTCAGCAGGAATCTCCTCCCATCCCCCAAAGCATTCCTTACTAGCAAAAGCTCTATCCATGTCCTCCACTTTGTTCCTGTTGGGGTACTCGGATTGGTGGCAGCATGCATGATACTCCAGGAATCCCAGGTATGCAAGATCCAGGAGGGCTTATGGCATGAAGCACCCAACCATGCATGATTGCCCACCAACATCTAGAGGACATTTTACCCCTCCACCCACTCACCACTGAGAATGGAATATTTCCTACCTTTTCAGTGAACACACGATGTCAGCACTTGCAGCCACACTTACAGTGAGCTGGTGAGCTCTGAGGGAACTCAGGAAGGAAAGAATACCTGCCATCTAGCAGCCATAAGACTGCAACCACTCCCTAAGATGAGCCCTGAGGAAATTCAGGATGTGAAAACACAGGATACTGGCCCCAGATAGCTGAGATGCATATCAAAGGAATGATTTCAGTGAGCCCAGGCTCTTGCATCTTCCTATACATAGAAAAGTACCAAATTCCTTAACTTGAGATATCTGGTTTTCTTTAATTTACAAAAATCTTTTGATGTTCCGATTACTTGCCCTTTGTTGTAAAGCTCCTATGCATCATGGCTTCCCACTTCACCTCCTCAGAACATTTCTCTCGGGGTTACTTTACATGCTGCCTCCCAGGCTTGAGTCCTAAAAATTTCCACCAAATAAACAATAACTCTCAACTTTTAGCTTGGGTGTGTTTTTTCGTTTGACACCACTCCCACAGCGTGCTTCCTGACCTCCCTTTCCTTTGTAGAAACTTCTACTCCAGAGACTCAAGGATCAGTGTCCAGGGTGGCAGCTAGCAGAGCCCAGGCCACCACACTGGTCGGTCCATCATGGACTGGGAAGAACTGAGAAGAAGGAGTCCTGGCTGAGGCAGTTTCATACTTTTGCCCACTTGGACGATCTTGAGCATTTTCCATTTCAACCCGATTAGCATTTTCCTCCACTCTGTCTCATCTTGATAAATGTCATTGATGCTTCCAGTTTGTAGACACATAGCCATCTTGACCTCTTCCAACCCAAAACCATGCCTTCCTTAATAAATGAGTCCAAATTTCCTCAGTCTGGAAATACAGGAGGAAAGGGTAGGTGACATCACCCTGGCTTTGTTGTCCCACTGCCTTGGGGCTCTTTCATGAATCACATGCAGAGTTGTGTAGAAGGCTAGGGCTGGGCAATACTGCAAAGCCTCCATCAGCACTGGGGACTAACCAGGAACTCACATGCTACCCCTCAAAGATCCTTAGTGCAGGCTGGGAAGTATAAACAGAACCCTCCAGAAGGAACTGAAGTTAAAACAAGGAGCTCAGAATCCCAGATATTCTAGCCCACAAGATGTCGCCTCTGCAGTTCCCTCTGTTGTCCTCTCGGCAGTGTTTCCCAGATTGAGATGATTTGGGCCAGGACGAAATGGGACTCAGGAATTTTAACGTGTTCAACAATTATCTTGGTTCTTATCATTATGGATCCTTGCAGATCCAACCAGACTACCATATCTCTTTTAATTTGCAATGTTGTGTTAATTACTGCTGTATAGCCAGTGATTTGGTTATACACATACACACACACACACGCTTTACAGAATTTTGTTGTTTTCTGTCAAACCTCAACATGAATCAGCCATAAGTATACATATATCCC
>NW_011494901.1:3421767-3422284 GCF_000754665.1 Bison bison bison
GGTGATCTGTCCATTGGTGTGAGTGGAGTGTTAAAGTCTCCTACTATTATTATGTTACTGTCAATTTCTCCTTTATGTGTGTTAGTGTTTGTCTTATGTATTGAGGTGCTCCTATGTTGTGTGCATATTTACAATTGTTATATCTTCCTCTTGGATTGATCTCTTTATCATTATGTAGTGTCCTTCCTTATCTCTTGTAATATTGTTTATTTTAAGGTCTATTTTGTCTGATATGAGGATTGCCACTCCAGCTTTCTTTTGCTTCCCATTTGCATGGAATATATTTTTCCATCCTTTCACTTTTAGTCTATATGTGTCTTTAGGTCTGAAGTGGTTTTCTTGTAGACAGCATATATATGGGTCTTGTTTTTGTATCCATTCATCCAGTCTGTCTTTTGGTTGGCACATTTAATCCACTTACATTTAAAGTAATTATTGATATATATGTTCCTATTTCCATTTTCTTAATTGTTTGGGGTTGATTTTGTAGATCTTTTTTCTTCTCTTGTATTTCTTG
>NW_011494901.1:3422384-3441116 GCF_000754665.1 Bison bison bison
ATTTGGTTATACACATACACACACACACACGCTTTACAGAATTTTGTTGTTTTCTGTCAAACCTCAACATGAATCAGCCATAAGTATACATATATCCCCTCCCTTTTGAACCTCCCTCCCATCTCCCTCACCATCCCACCCTTCTAGATTGATACAGAGCCCCTATTTGAGTTTCCTGAGCCATAGAGCAAATTCCCATTGGCCATCTATTTTACATATGATAATGTGAGTTTCCATGTTACTCTCTCCATGCATCTCACCCTCTCCTCCCCTCTCCCCATGTCCATAAGTCTATTCTCTATGTCTGTTTCTCCATTGCTGCCCTGTAAACAGATTCTTCAGTACCATTTTTCCAGATTCCATATATATGCGTTAGAATATGATATTTATCTTTCTCTTTCTGACTCACTTCACTCTGTATAATAGGTTCCAGATTCATCCACTTCATCAGAACTGACTCAGATGTGTTCCTTTTTATGGTTGAGTAATATTCCATTGTGTGTATGTACAACTTCTTTATCCATTCATCTGTCGATGGACATCTAGGTTGCTTCCATGTTCTAGCTATTGTAAATAGTGCAGCAATGAACAACGGGATACATGTGTATTTCTCAACTTTGGTTTCCTCGGAGTTTATGCCTAGGAGTGGGATTGCTGGGTCATATGGTGGTTTTATTCCTAGTTTTTTTTAAGGAATCTCCATACTGTCTTCCATAGGGGCTGTATCAATTTACATTCCCACCGAAAGTGAAAGAGGGTTCCCTTTTCTCCACACCCTCTCCATCATTTATTGTTTGTAGACTTTTTGATGATGGCCATTCTTACTGGTGTGAGATGATATCTCGTTGTAGGTTTGATTTGCATTTCTCTAATAATGAGTGATGTTGAGCATCTTTTCATGTGTTTGTTAGCCATCTGTATGTCTTCTTTGCTGTGCATTTGTTTACTTTTGTTTTTATTTCCATTACTCTAGGAGGTGGGTCATAGAGGATCTTGCTTTGATTTATGTCATTGAGTGCTCTGCCTATGTTTTCCTCTAAGAGTTTTATAGTTTCTGGTTTTACATTTAGTTCTTTAATCCATTTTGAGTGTATGGTGTTAGGAAGTGTTCTAATTTTGTTCTTTTACATGTAGTTGTCCAGTTTTCCCAGCACCATTTATCGAAGAGGCTGTCTTTGCCCCATTGTATATTCTTGCCTCCTTTGTCAAAAATAAGGTACCCATAGGTGCATGGGTTTATTTCTAGGCTTTCTATCTTGTTCCATTAGTCTATATTTCTATTTTTGTTCCAATACCATACTGTCTTGATGACTGTAGCTTTGTAGTATAATCTAAAGTCAGGAAGGTTGATTCCTCCAGCTCCATTCTTCTTTCTCAAGACTGCTTTGGCTATTCGGGGTCTTTGGTGTTTCCGTATGAATTGTGAAATTTTTTGCCCTGCTGCTGCTGCTGCTAAGTCATGTCAGTCGTGTCCAACTCTGTGCAATCCCATAGACAGCAGCCCACCAGGCTCCCCCGTTCCTGGGATTCTCCAGGCAAGAACACTGGAGTGGGTTGCCATTTCCTTCTCCAGTGCATGAAAGTGAAAAGTGAAAGTGAAGTCACTCAGTTGTGTCTGACTCTTCATGACCCCATGGACTGTAGCCTACCAGGCTCCTCCGCCCATGGGATTTTCCAGGTAAGAGTACTGTCTTAGTTCTGTGAAAAATGCCATTGGTAATTATACTGATCACATTGAATCTGTAGATTGCATTTGGTAGTATAGTCATTTTCATAATATTGATTCTTCCTACCCAGGAACATGGAGTATCTCTCCATCTGTTTATATCATCTTTGATTTCTTTCATTAGTGACTTATAATTTTCTGTGTACAGTTCTTTTGTCTCCTTAGGTAAGCTTATTCCTAGATATTTAATTCTTTTTGTTACAATGGTGAATGGGATTGGTTCCTTAATTTCTCTTTCTGATTTTTTATTGTTAATATATAGAAATGAAAGTGATTTCTGTGTATTGATTTTGTATCCTGAAACTCTGCTAAATTCACTGATTAACTCTAGTAATTTTCTGATACTATCTTTGGGTTTTCTGTGTACAGTATCATGTCATCTGCAAACAGTGAGAGCTTTACTTCTTTTCCAATCTGGATTCCTTTTATTTCTTTTTCTTCTCTGATTGCTGTAGCTAGGACTTCCAGAGCTATATTGAATAATAGTGGTGGCATTGGACACCCTTGTCTTGTTCCTGGTCTTAGGGGGAATGTTTTCAGTTTTTTATCATTGAGAATAATGTTTGCTGTAGGCTTACCATATATGGTCTTTACTATGTTGAGGTAGATTCCTTCTGTGCCCATTTATTGAAGAGTTTTAATCATAAATGGGTGCTGAATTTTGTCAAAGGCTTTTTCTGTATCTATTGAGATGATCATATGGTTTTTACCTTTGAATTTGTTAGTATGGTATATCACATTGATTTACATATATTGAAGAATCCTTGCATTCCTGGAATAAACCCCGCTTAATCATGGTGTATGAGATTTTTTATGTGTTGCTGAATTCTGTTTGCTAAAATTTTGTTAAGGATGTTTGCGTCTATATTCATCAATGATATTGGCCTGTAGTTTTCTTTTTTTGTGTTGTCTTTGTCTGGTTTTGGTATCAGGGTGATGGTGGCCTTGAAGATGGTGGCCTCAAAGATGGTGGCCTCCTTTGCAATTTTTTGAAAGAGTTTTAGAAGGATAAGCATTAGCTCTTCTCTAAATGTTTGATAGAATTCTCCTGTGAAGCCATCTGGTGCTGGGCTTTTGTGTTTGGGGATATTTTTGATCACAGCTTCAATTTCAGTGCTTGTAATTGGGTTGCTCATAATTTCTGTTTCTTCCTGGTTCAGTCTTGGAAGAATGAACTTTTCTAAGAATCTGTCCATTTCTTCCAGGTTATCCATTTTATTGCCATATAGTTGTTCATAATAGTCTCTTATAATCCTTTGTATTTCTGCCTTGTCCGTTGTAACCTCTCCTTTTTCATTTCTAATTTTGTTGATTTGATTCTTCTCTCTTTTTTTCTTGATGAGTCTGGCTAAAGGCTTGTCAATTTTGTTTATCTTCTCAAAAAACCAACTTTTAGTTTTATTGATCTTTACTATTGTTTTTTTCATTTCTTTTTCATTTATTTCTGCTCGGATCTTTATGATTTCTTTCCCTTTACTAATTTTGGATTTTTTGTTGTTGTTCTTCTTCTTTTTCCAGTTGTTTTAGGTGTAAGTTTGGTTGTCTATTCAATATTTTTCTTATTTCTTGAGGTAGGATTGTATTGCTATAAACTTGCCTCTTAGAACTGCTTTTGCTGCATCCTATAGGTTTTAAGTTGTTGTGTTTTCATTATCATTTGTTTCTAGAAATGTTTTGCTTTCCCTTTTGATTTCTTCAGTAACCTGTTGGTTATTTAGAAACGTGTTGTTTAACACATCTCCATGTGTTTGTTTTTCTTACAGTTTTTTCTTGTAATTGATATCTAGTCTCAGCATTGTGGTTGGAGAAGATGCATGATATGATTTCAATGTTCTTAAATTTACTGAGGTTTGATTTGTGTCCCAAGATGTGGTCTATTCTGGAGACTATTCCATGTGCACTTGAGAAGAAGGTGTATTCTTCTTCATTTGGATGGAATGTCCTGAAGATATCAATGAGATCCATTTCATCTAATGTATCATTTAAGATTTGTGTTTCCTTATTAATTTTCTGTTTTGGTGATCTGTCCATTGGTGTGAGTGGAGTGTTAAAGTCTCCTACTATTATTATGTTACTGTCAATTTCTCCTTTATGTGTGTTAGTGTTTGTCTTATGTATTGAGGTGCTCCTATGTTGTGTGCATATTTACAATTGTTATATCTTCCTCTTGGATTGATCTCTTTATCATTATGTAGTGTCCTTCCTTATCTCTTGTAATATTGTTTATTTTAAGGTCTATTTTGTCTGATATGAGGATTGCCACTCCAGCTTTCTTTTGCTTCCCATTTGCATGGAATATATTTTTCCATCCTTTCACTTTTAGTCTATATGTGTCTTTAGGTCTGAAGTGGTTTTCTTGTAGACAGCATATATATGGGTCTTGTTTTTGTATCCATTCAGCCAGTCTGTGTCTTTTGGTTGGAGCATTTAATCCATTTACATTTAAAGTAATTATTGATATATATGTTCCTATTTCCATTTTCTTAATTGTTTGGGGTTGATTTTGTAGATCTTTTTTCTTCTCTTGTATTTCTTGACTATATAAGTCCCTTTAACATTTGTTGTAAAGCTGGTTTGGTGCTACTGAATTCTATTAACTTTTGCTTGTCTGAAAAGCTTTTTATTTCTCCATCAATTTTGAATGAGATCCTTGCCGGGTACAGTAATCTTGGTTGTAGATTTTTCCCTTTCAGTACTTTAAATATATCCCCCATTCCCTTCTGGCCTGCAGAGTTCCTGCTGAAAGATCAGCTGTTAAGCACACGGGGCTTCCCTTGTATGTTACTTGTTGCTTCTCCCTTGCTGATTTTAATATTCTTTCTTTGTGTTTAGTCTTTGTTAGTTTGATTAGTATGTGCTTGGTGTGTTTCTCCTTGGGTTTATCCTGTATGGGACTCTTTATGCCTCTTGGACTTGATTGACTATTTCCTTTTCCATGTTAGGGAAATTTTCAACTATAATCTCTTCAAAAATTTTCTCATACCCTTTCTTTTTCTCTTCTTCTGGTACCTCTATAATTTGAGTGTTGGTGCATTTGATATTGTCCCAGAGATCTCTGAGACTATCCTCAGTTCTTTTCATTCTTTTTACTTTATTCTGCTCTTCAGAAGTGATTTTCACCATTTTATCTTTCAGCCTACTGATTCATTCTTCTGCTTCAGATATTCTGCTATTGATTCCTTCCAGAGTATTTTTAATTTCAGTGATTATGTTGTTTGTATGTTTATTCTTTACTTCTTCTAGGTCTTTTTTAATTGATTCTTGCATTTTCTCCATTTTGTTTTCAAGGTTTTTGATCATCTTTACTATCATTATTCTGAATTCTTTTTCAGGTAGTTTGCCTACTTCCTCTTCATTTATTTGGACTTCTGTGTTTCTAGTTTGTTCCTTCATTTGTGTAGTATTTATCTGCCTTTTCATTATTTTTTTAAACTTATTGCGTTTGAGGTCTCCTTTTCCCAGGCTTCAGAGTTGAATTCTTTCTTCCTTTTGGTTTCTGCCCTTCTAAGGTTGGTCCAGTGGTGCGTGTAAGCTTCGTATAGGGTGAGATTTGTGCTGAGTTTTTGTTTGCTTGTTTGTTTTTCATCTGATGGGCAAGGCTGAGTGAGGTGGTAATCCTGTCTGTTGATGATTGGGTTTGTATTTTTGTTTTGTTTGTTGTTTAGATGAGGCGTCCTGCACAGGGTGCTAATGGTGGTTGGGTGATGCAAGTGGTTTCCTTTGTGTGAGTTCTCACTATGTGATACTCCCTACGGTTAGTTCTCTGATAGTCTAGGGTCTTGGAGTCAGTACTCCCACTCCAAAGGCTCAAGGCTTGATCTCAGAACTTATGACATGTGTCAAAGTCAACTAAGATGAAAATTCCTGGGATAAATGCTTTATTGTGATATTCTCTGTATTGCAGGGGTGTGAAACCAGACTCACGAAATCTCCTGAGATATGCATGCAATTGACACGTCCACTGTGTCCCCACCACAGCCAGATCATCAGCTTCAGCTTCTTAGTGCTGGAAGAGGGTCTTCCTTATTGCCATTTCCAACCTCTGACAAGGAGGAAAACTTAGTGCACATTCCTCAAACCTCTGAATTGTTTTGTCAATGGATATTTAGGTTGTTCCCGTGCCTCCTGAGAAACCTGTATGCAGGTCAAGAAGCAATAGTTAGAACCAGACATGGAACAACAGACTGGTTCCAAATTGGGAAAGGAGTACGTCAAGGCTGTATATTGTCACCCTGCTTATTTAACTTCTATGCAGAGTACATCATGAGAAACGCTGGGCTGGAAGAAGCACAAACTGGAATCAAAATTGCCAGGAGAAATATCAATCACCTCAGATATGCAGATGATACCACCCTTATGGCAGAAAGTGAAGGGGAGCTAAGGAGCCTCTTGATAAAAGTGAGAGAGGAGAGTGAAAAGGTTGGCTTAAAGCTCAAAATTTAGAAAACTAAGATCATGGCATCTGGTCCCATCACTTCATGGGAAGTTGGTGGGGAAACAGTAAAAGCAGTGTCAGACTTCATTTTGGGGGGCTCCAAAATCACTGCAGATGGTGATTGCAACCATGAAATTAAAAGATGCTTACTCCTTGGAAGGAAAGTTATGACCAACCTAGATAACATATTAAAAAGCAGAGACATTACTTTGCCAACAAAGGTCTGTCTAGTCAAGGCTATGGTTTTTCCAGTGGTCATGGATGTGAGAGTTGGACTGTGAAGAAAGCTGAGTGCCAGAGAATTGATGCTTTTGCACTGTGGTGTTGGAGAAGACTCTTGAGAGTCCCTTGGACTGCAAGGAGATCCAACCAGTCCATTCTGAAGGAGATCAGTCCTGGGTGTTCACTGGAAGGACTGATGCTAAAGCTGTTTGGCCATCTCATGTGAAGAGTTGACTCATTGGAAAAGACTCTGATGCTGGGAGGGATTGGGGGCAGGAGGAGAAGGGGACGACAGAGGATGAGATGGCTGGATGGCATCACTGACTCCATGGACATGAGTTTGAGTGAACTCCGGGAGTTGGTGATAGACAGGGAGGCCTGGCGTGCTGCAATTCATGGAGTCGCAAAGAGTCGGACATGACTGAGGGACTGAACTGAACTGAAGGTGATAATAATATTAACAAAATAAGTGGTGCTGAGGACGTGGAAGAATGGAACTTTTGTACATGGTTGGTGGGGATATAAAATGGGGCAGCCTCTGTGGAAAACAGTATTCAGTTCTTCAAAAACTTAAAGGTCATGTATGACCCAGCAATTTCATATCTATGTATATACCCCAAAGAATTGAAAATAGATACTCCAAAAAATACTTGGATACAAATATTAGTAGCTACACTATTCACAACTGCCAGAAGGTGGACACAACTGAAATGTCTATCATGAATAAAGTGTGGTGTATACATACAACGGAATATTACTCAGCTCCAAAAAGGAATGAAGTGGTGATACATATTACAATGTGGATGAAGCTCTAAAACAGCATGCTAAATGAAAGAAGACAGACACAAAAGTTCACATAGTGTATGATATAACTTATATGAAATACCCAGAAAAGGTAAATCTACAGAGAGAGAAGCAGGTTGGTAGTTGCCAGGGGATGGGAAGGAAATAGGGGCAGAGACTACTTACTGGGTATGGGGTTTTATTTAGGGATGAAAATATTTTGGAATTAGAGATGGTGACTATACAAAACATTGTGAATGTACTAAACACCACTGAATTGTTCCCTTTAAAACGGTTGATCTTATATGACTAATTTCACATAAAAAAAAAAAGTTAACTGATAAAAAGACAAAAAGAAAATCAGTAACAGCCTGCCAGATGGGTTTTCAGAGTGTCATAGTTTTTAAGAAACTTAATAGGTGAAGGATGCATCTTCCTATGACTAAAGGATTCGTCCCAGCTTGGCTGCCCAAGACTCAGTCCTGCAATGAACATCTCTTGCTTAGGGTCCCCTTGCAATGCTGTGGCTTCATCAGCTCTCACTTGGCTGAATACTGAGGAGATGGATGGAAGTAAAACAGACCTCTCCCACCGGAAGGTCAAACTTATACCTAAGCATTTCTAACTGCCATTTAAATTTACTAGCATATAAAAGTAAAACACCCAGTTACAAACCCTAACTCTGAGCCATTTAAAAGGCTCTTGATTATATATGAGAACTTGTAAGTGTTTAAAACTTAAGTGTACCTAGAAGTTTGGGCTTAATCCTTTTAAACAAGAAACAGCAGAAGCAAGTGGTGATAATCTACCCTTTGTCCTAATTTTAGAATGTGAATAATTAACCTTCCAGGGGGGAAAAAAGCAGAATTTTAAGAGTAGTTCAATCCAATAAATGTTCAGTTTAGAAATAGGTCGGTCCTGCTGGTACAGACTGTTACTCCTGATTTATTGCAGTGGCAATTCCCATGAAATCAGTCATTACTTCAGTTAAACTATTGAAGCATTAACGCCTTAAATTCTGCTTTCAGGCACTTAAATATTGGACAATACTGATTTTTATGGGGATTATGGTAGAAAGGGCTTGTGGTAAAAGGCATTAAAAAGTTCACATTGTTGCTACATCAAATTTTGTTAACAAAAATGCTAAGTTCCTACAAATTTTCAATTCTAAAAATAAGTTTTTCCCAGGTAAAATCGATAATACTTAGTGATTATTGTTTAAGGTTTATATCTTGAATAAATATCTATTATAGTACCCAACTATACCAGTGTTTTTGTTCAGCAATAGACTTATAAGAATAAAAGCTGGTGGTGCAGACAGCTGGGCACCTTATAATACAGAAAGACACATCCTTCCTGAATCTCTATGGGGGAAACTAGTTACCAAAATGTCCCAAGAAATTTCTTCTCCAAAATGTCACATCATTGTAAGACGGCTTTCAGGCATCAGTGTGTTGGTAACTGCCCCAGTGTAGATTACCTAGTTACCCTAACTACCTTCTTTCAAATAGAAAAAAAAGAAAAAAGGAATAGGAAGAGGAGGAAGAAAGAGGAGAGGGAAGAAGAGGAAGAAATAATAAATGAGAGTAATCTGGTTTCCCTGCCCCAGAAGCAATTAACATTGGAAAGCCAATGGGCCAAGCTAAACATTAACCACTGCTTTTGGTTGGCCTTTGACAGCACAGGGTAGAGATATTCACCTGGCTTTCAGAAACCAGCTAGGTGGGTTCAACATCTAACCTCACCACTGAGAAGCAATGTGACCTTAAATAAGTTCATCAGCCTCTCTGAGCCTTTGTCTCTCCACGCCCCAGTACAAATCCCCACCAGTCTCCCGGAATAGTAGGTCTCAGTGAGAGAACCTGCTTAAGTTCCCATCTGGAGGCACCCTGCCTCTCCCGTGGTCTAAAGCACTGACGGCTTAATCTGGAAGGTTTGTTACTAATTTTTATGCTATTCCAAGAAGTCAGGACACAGCTGATGCTACTGTGTTTTTTATTAGAAAACAAATTAAATAAAATAGTGATTGATTCTATATAAAATTGAATTTGAGTCCATGGTTCATGGCGGGGAAGGCTCAGAAGATGGAGACAAGGATGTGGTAGTAGCAGTTTCTTTTTCTTCGTATCTGGGAGGCAGTTCAGATAAGAGATGGAGCGTGTGGGAGGTCTCAGAGGATGAAGCGGTCCCAGAAATAGTATATATCAATTCACAATCTCTCTCAGAGGCCGCGCCTTGGCCCTCAGGAGTTGGGGACCTATGAAGAAGAAGAGGGAACGTGAACGGGAGAAGAGGAAATCAGTCATCACGCTTCAATACCAGGTGCTTTTCACATGTTTAATTACATGCATTTGGAAGCATTTGCAAGGGCTTCCAGAGTAGTTTCTTCCCATATATATTTTGCGTAGATATGTTTTAACTTCTTACCCCTTACTGTCCTTAGCGCTGATTGTAATATTAAGACAGTTTCATCCCTGTTGTCATTCCCCTTGTCATTGAAAAGACAAAGGCTACAAACATATAGTGAAGTGAAGTTGCTCGGTCGTGTCCGACTCTTTGCGACCCTGTGGACTGTAGCCTACCAGGCTCCTCCGTCCATGGGATTTTCCAAGCAAGAGTACTGGAGTGGGTTGCCATTTCCTTCTCCAGGGGATCTTCCCTATCCAGGGATAGAACCCAGGTCTTCCGCGTTGTAGGCAGACACTTTACCATCAGAGCCACTATTCACACAAACATATAGATGCCTTCCAAAAAGAACATGCACACACACACAGCTACTCTTCTCTGCTACTTCATCTGGAGACAGCTAACATAAGGGAGACAAACGTATGCAAATAGAAAATTAAATCATTAAGCCAAAAGCTTGAAGGGAGTTGGGAAGGCATCCTGGTTAATGGAGGGGCTCCAGCAAAGGGCAGACCTGCATCTACACTTCCACCCTGCTGCTTTTGAGCTGTTTGATCTCTAAGCCTCAGCTTTCTCGTCTGTAAAATGGGGGTGATGGCAATGTCTACCTTCTAAGGAACTATGAGAATGATATAAGGAAATGGAAGAAAAGCCAGACTCTGGCATAGTAGCGGGAGTCGTTTTTAGTAGCAGTAATAGACATTTATCTATTTATCTCTGTGAAATTCATCACTGGAGAAAAGAATTCACAAACAGAATTCTCCAAATTCCAGAACCTAACCTCCCTTTCATCCACTCAGGGCAACTCCTGCATTCGCCCCTGGTCGGATCTCCAGCTCGCCACCCAGTCTGGAGCACTAGACTGTGTATCCTAAAACATGAACAACCCGGTAAGGCAGCACTCATCCCTAGCATGCCCAGGTCCCTAGCAATCTCTTGGGTCCCGCTTCTCACTGCCTTTAAAAAATGTGCCTCTCAAAAGTCAATTTTCACTGAGTGCTGCTCTGTCCTGGGAGATTTTTCAGCGATCCTGCCTTCACTTCCTACACCCTGGGTTCCCATCTGGGAAGGTACAGTGCCTTCACCAGCCCTGGCATTTCCCAGAACTCCTTCCTTTCATACCCTCCCTGCCCGTGGATTCTCCACAGGTTTCTGATGCTTCTGACCTCTTGGTTGCAGCTGCCTCTTGGCCATTCCATCTCCAGGACCTCAATTCCCTCCAAGCTCAGGCCCGTCCAGTCTCCCTCCAAGGCCCAGGCCTTGCTCTGCTTCCACCACAAGCCAGACATTCTCTTCTCCTGATTATACGAGCCCATTCCCATCCTCCTCAGTCAGGGACCTCCCCTGTCCCTGTCTCTCACCCTTGACATCACAACCTCTGATTTTCCCATCATCCTCCACCACAGACTCCCTCCCATACTCCTCCTCCCACCTCTTTTTTTTTTTTTTAAGGAAATGCTCTATCATTTTATTTAATTTGGCCACACCACACGGCATGTGGGAATCTTAGCTCCTTGACCAGGGATTGAACCCACGACCCCTGCAGTGGAAGCACAGAGTCTTAACCACTGGACCACCAAGAAGTCCTGCTCCTCCCTTTCTGATCACCACAGTCCCAGGCTCCTGTTACCTCCAGCCTTTCCATGATCATGAGTCAGCCTCCTAAATGGTCTGGCCGCCCTCAGCCTTTCCCCAGTCGGAGCTGAGCTAACCACTGCTCGCATTCCGTTGCTGTAACTCCTCAGCTTTCAATGGCATCCCTCTGCCTCAAGGAAAAACACTCACATTTATACTGTTTAATGTGACTCCAGGCAGGCCTCCTAATTTGTGACAAATGGGAAGCCTGGGGGATGTAAATGGGAATCTAACATTTCTCTTCAATCAGTCTGAGAAGACTCTGAGGCCCAGGGAACAACTTAAAATTGAGGGGAAAAGACTGGCATGCTCAAGGCCGGGTGCAGGCTGATTTCAGTCAGTCACTCAAGTATCCCCATTAGATATCAGAACCTCTGTACATTCTGGGGGTCTCCTGGGACCCCCACACCTCCCACAGTCCACAGCAGCCTAACTTAGCAGGGGCCTCCCGAGTTCTGGTCCAGCGCTCAGGCTGGCTGACAGGTGGTCCAGCATTTTGAGACCCAGTTCTGCTACAAGCGCATACAGATGCCTGGAGAAGGCTTCACATGAACCTGGCGTAAGCACGCTTATAATTTTTAACTTATGTGCTAGCCAAAGTTTCCTGGAAGGTACTGTGAATATTAAGACGATAATTCTGACATCATGTCAGCAAAATAGATACTCCTCCTTGATGGTTACACTTGTATCACAGCATAAAGCTGACTTGGCCTGAAGACAGGCATAGGCCTGAAAAGGTTCAATGTTTCTACACTTCCAGTTCAAAGGGAGAATCTTACCCAGATTGAAAAATACTGTAATATGAAGGTGGGCTTTCATCTGGAAGCAAACCGTCAGTCCCAGGACTCCGGGCAGCTGCAGAAGCTGAAGACTCAGGAAAGTAAGGTGGTGGAGGGGGTGGGAATATGATCACGGCATCACCTAAGGAGACACAACATATTGTTGAAGATGGATGAGTAATAAATGTAAGCAAATGAGCAAGAGCTAAAGACATTAATTATACATTTGGCCCATCTATAGCAAAGGTCAGAACAGCAGAATTGAAAAGTGGGCCGATCAAATTTACAGATTTGAGAATAGAGGTCACTAAGGAACTGGAGGAGAGGAAAATAGAGTTAGAGTTTAATGGAGGCAGAGATTCTGTTCAGGGTAACGAAGAAACCTCCAGGAATTGATAATGGTGATGGCTGGCTGTACAACATGGTGAATGGACCGAATGCCACTATACATTTAAAAATGATTAAACTGGTAAATTGTAGGTTATATCTTTTTTACCATATTAAAAAAACAGCCTACATTTCATAGCAAGTCTCAGCTAAAGCGTTTCTGGCCAGTGTTTGCTAACAATGTTCCTTATCTCCCCTGGGATGTCCACTGCCGTCAAGTTTTTATTTCCCACTTACAGTTTTAATTCTTCAAAAGTCAGCTGTTGGATAAAGCGCCTCTGCTCCTCAAATGCAGTTTCAGCCTCTGGACAAATGACGGCACAGCCACAATATATCCCTCATCCCTATTTCCACAAATGTGGTTTCCATTCTTGCTGAGCTTTATTATCTACCAATGTTTCTTCCAAGCTTTATCAAAGAAAGTCAAACTCAAAGCTAGGGTTTTTCTCCCCCCTGCATTTTTTATTGCTACTGTTCACTCCAGAACACATTCCTGTGTTTTGGGGAGGGGAACAGGGGACCAGATACAAGCTCAGATTCCAACTCAGAATGTACTAGATGAGTTGCCCGGAACCTTCTAGACGTGGCGGCACCACTATGAAGAGGTCTGAGGGCCACCTCTGCTAAGCTGGCCACTCCACATGACAGCTCAGGAAGAAGGAAGGAGGAGAGGACTTTACTTCCCTTCAGGGAGGAGACTGGTTTCTACGTGGCAGTCCTGATGCTTGCAGGGTTCTCGAAAGTGACCGGGGTTCCACTCGCCAGTTATTACCCGGCGTGGCCGAAACAAGCCCTTTGCCCTCTCCAGGCCCCAGCCCACATCTGTAAACTGCAGGCAGTAACTGCACCTGCCTCAGAGGACAGATAGGAGGACCAGATTCATGTGAGGGGTTAAGACGGTGCTGTGCATGGAACAAGCTCTCTCAGAGGTCACACACCCTCAGAGGGACTTTCTCCACACCCAGCAGCAAGTGGTGCCTGTTGGCATGTCTGAAGAAACACTCCCAACTGGCCGTCTGGCCAGTGGCTCCACTCTCCCCCTTGTTGCCTCAAATGCCTCCCCTGCAGAAAACGCATAAACTCCACCCCTCCTTCTGCAAGGAAATGACAATTGGAGCTTAAAATATGCGTGGCTAACTGAAGCTCGAAAAACAATGGTGGTTGTCTTGGGATTCTCATTTGATTTTTTCAAAAGGTCTTGGTAGGTTGGAGGAAGGTAGGTTGAGTGTTCACTTTAATTACACACTGCAGGACAAAGGAGCTGGAAATAAGCCTCCAAAGCAGGCCAATCACCTATCAAACACAGACAAGGAAGTACTCCTCCTCCAGCCATCTCCAAGGCTTACCCAGCCCTCTGCCAGGTCTGTGCCCAGCCCTCTTGCTATCCCTGGGAAACTCCTGGCTCCCTTTCACTATGGGGTTTCTCCTGCAGGACTTGCTGTCCTCTGTGGGTTGACCGGTCACCTGCTTGTGTATCCAGGGCCCAACACCAGGTGTGCCCACAGCGCGTACCGTGCATCTGGTTTATCTACTCTGTCTTCTGTTCTGGGAAGAGCTGAATTCTGGCACTTGGATAAGATTTGCCTCATATCACCCTCACTTTCCCTCATAAGGCAGAACTGACCATTGACAGACAATGTCCAGAGTCTTAACAATTGTGCGAAAAGGCATGATTTCTAAAGATGTAAACCCTATTCCATAATATCAAAGGAGAGAAAGACAGTGAATTACAGTGCCAGATTTTCACAAATTTGATAGGACTTAAATGGTTATATGGAAAAGATTTTAAACTCTTCAGTGCCAACATCAGGACAGAAATGCTCAGGAATCACCACACCCCTGCTCCAGCTCTGCCCCCAGTTCCCCCTGATTCCAGTTACCAGGAGTAAGGCTGGACCCCCAAACTCCCTGATAGTAAACCCAAAGGGCACACTCAGTACACCCCCACCTAAGTGGAAGAACATGAGCGTCCCACGAGTATATTTTTTTGGCTCGCACTGTGTTCCCCAAAAGAACTAAGAGCATCTATAATATTGGGTGAGCCTTTTCATCATTTAACAATGACTCAGGACACCAGGTGAAGGATGAAGCCTGCAGAAATAGAATTACAGCAAGTGTCCCGGGAGGGCCTATGTGAGCACATGCGTGCCCACCGCCTCAGTTAGGATCCTGGCTCTGCCACCCGCTAGTTTGTGACCTTAGGCCAATTACTTGGGATCCTTGAGCCTCGGTTTCTTCATCTTTTACATGGAGACACTAAGTATCTGCCACAGTGGACTGTTGAGGGCATGGATGAATTTCATGTAACAGGCTCTTGAAGAGCGCACACTAAAACACTTAGATCGTTATTTGGCCCAAGAATAAGCTCTATGTGTGTTAGTGATTATTAACAAATAACTAGTGTTGATGTCACCATAGTGTATAAATGCACAATTAAGTAAGCTGGGAGCTTCAACCCTGACGGAACACAATGATCATCTATAAATCCATCCGCCCTTCCTCTCTGAGGCCAATACCATGCAAAGCCCACAGCCCCGGGAATCCTCCCAGTGAGAACTGCCGGCTCAGCAGACAGCCTCACCCACGAGAAACAGCTCACTTCTTCCCTGTTCCCTCCACAGTTTCTGCTCTGTAATCCCCTTTGCCCACCCAGCCTTTTAGATGTTAAGGCTGTGCCTTCACGGTGGGAGACTGAAATAAAACAGTGATTTGCAAAAACAAGCAGCGATGGGGGCTTTTCTTTCTGTGTGAAGGTGAGACCAGAGCTCCTGATGTGGTTCTGTGGGGGCCTGACCCCGGGACATGGCGGGCCTGACCCCGGGACCCCCTGACCTTCTGCAGGGGGACCCAAAAGGAATCTCTGGGCATCCCACAGGGCAAAGAAGTGACCAGGGCAGTCACATTTCATCTGTATGCTATGCCCCTGCTCCCAAACTTTGCCCCGACCCTGAAGTCAAGGACAAAATTACAGGAGATGAAGAATAAGGTGGACAAGAGTAGAGAAGACTCCTCCAAAACGTGGAAGACCAATGGACTTGCAACAGACTCAGAATCCTAGAATGTCAGTGCTGCCAGGAAACTCAGAAGTGCAGTGTTCATTTTACAGGAACACAAAGTAAGGCCAGGAGAAGTTAAGGACTTCCGAGGGCAGCCAGTCAAGGATAACCAGTGATGAGAACCCACGTTTTCAACAACCAGAAGTGCCATAAGAGTTTGCTGTGAGAATAACAGGGAAACAGGGTCACGTGGCAGGTCTCTTAGGTGACAGAAGGCTCCCAGGGTAGCCTCACGACCTCTCACTGTCCTCTTTATTTGCCCTGCAACCTCAGTCAAGGTCACAACTCAATGTCCTGATGCTTTTGTTAGATAATAGGGTTTTGCTGGGAGGAAAGGATGTGCTGAGTGATTCTTACGGGGATAATGACAGGCAGAACTGTGTCTGTGTGCATCTATGTGTGTGTGAGAGAGAGAAGGACAGACAGACAGAGGACAGAGACGAAGAGAGAGAATTTAGGCCAGACCCAAAAGCAGCCTTGATGTTGCAGCCACGGTGATATGAACAAGCAAAGGAAAGACAGCGACCCACCTACGGTCACCTGGATGGGCTCCAGGCTCTGGGTTTGTCTCTCTTCACTTTCAGAAGCATCCTGGTCCCCATTCAAATTGCTTCTCTTCTTAACGTGGGCGACCACGAAGAAACACAATCCCACAAGCACAATCAAGGGACCCAAGATCTGAAGGGACAAGAATCCACAGATCTGGGGCTCTGAGTCAGCTGTGTCTGTCTCATTCAGTGATTCCTGCATCCAGTCTGAGCCGCACCCAGGTACCCAAATGCCCAGTACGCTGATGAGCATACCGCTCGTCAGGAACAGAAACCCAAAGATGAGACACTGGACAAACTGGCGGCTCTCCCCACAGAGGAAGGGTCGGTCGGAGTCCGCCTGGTTGTTGCCTCGCAGGCGCTCCTCAGTTTGCTGAAGTCGTGCCCGGGAGCGGGCCAGGATCACAGCCCCCAGCCCAACCACGGCACACGCGGGCCCAGCGATCTTCAGCATCATGCTGCAGTCTGGGAAGGTTTTGTATTGGCATGCCTGGAACCCAAAGATGGAGAGCAGAACTCCCACGCACAGCAGGATGGCACCGATGACAAAAAGGAAGAAAATGAGCTTGCTGACATGCCTGTCTCCCTGGACCCCGTCTGGCTCAGCAGCGGCTGCAGGAGACATGGCCAGGAGAGGCCCCTTGCCCGAGGTGGGTGGGATGTATGGGTTCCCTTCGATGGTTTTAGCAGCTCTGCAGACATAACCAAACACCAAATTATAAAAGGACTACAGGTGTTCCTGACCCGCCCTGTTCTTTTCCCAAAATCACACTAGGATGAAATCATAAGGAACAACTTTGTGGAACTGATACACCGTAGAACAATGAGTTGGTTCATGAGTCAGAGGAGCTGGCATTCAGAAACTCCTGAATATGTACTTTTATAAAGATATGTAAGAAGGGGGAATGCATTTGCCAGGCACCTAAGAGTATCTTGAAAACTCAAAAGCCATACAACAAAAGTAACTGGGTGTGGCTTTTCCTGTTATGAGTCCTATGGACTCACTTCCCCAGGCCAAACATACACACACACAATGGTAAGTGAAGGAAGAACCACACGGATTGTTTTGATTTATTGACATCCTACATTTCATCACAGCTGCTCTGAGCATTTCCAAGTGGGTAAATTTTCTCCTTCAGTAATTAACTTTCCATTTCCTCTTTTAGACTGCAGCAACTTTCCATTCCTGGCTTTATTCTAAGGCTCCATCTACAGAAGACCCAAGTTCAACAGTTTCAATGGAAGGCGAAGGCGGTTCAGGAACACAGTGAGTTTGGGAGAGATTAAGTTAATTCTGTCAAAATGTGAGTCTTGAGACCTCAAACAGGCACACACTGGGGTTGCCCTGAAATCTGATGGTCTGGTTACAGGGTCTCAGATGACTTGGGGGGGTCTGGCACAGTGGGCCACGTAGACCTTGTCCCCCAGGTGGGCAGGTGGCCTCCTGCTCCCCTTCCTTCATGGGGCCACCCACTTCCACAAAAAGTTTCGGCCCCATTAAAAATATGCAGCTGATAAAAATCACCAGTTACAAAACACTAAACAGCGAGAGAACTTTGACTCTGAAAGAGTATCCATGAAATCAAGTGGGAAAGCAGCTTCCACAAGACCACCCGAGCCCTGTACTTCAAAGGTCTCCTATATTAAATGTACCCCCAAGCAGTGGGTCACGAGTTGTCTACTTTATACAGACTGAGTTTATCAGCCAGTTACCTTGTCTTATGCTAATGAATGGAATATTTTTCCAGGACCCTTCTAGTCAGGGCACTCAAAAAGACAACCCCAGTGTGAAGAACATATTCACTTACTCAAAGAAAGAAAACTTGAAACATATTCTATGCCACTTGCCTCCATGATCCCATGAAAGAGCTAGAGATTGAGTCGCTAAAGCCAAGGCCATCTTGACAAATGCAAATCATGTGCAAGTAGTGTCAGTTTCAGTAAAGAAAGGAAAGGGCTGATCTTATTCTAGGAAGTGCTTTTCCAGGAATAAATAAGATAAAATCAGAAGGAAGTTGGAGTGAGAAGGAAATAGAAGTGGGAAACAAGTTTGTACTTTACACTTGGACAAACTATATTTATGAAGATGAAATTAAGCTGAAACAAACACTGAAAGTATTGCCCAAGTTAAAAAACAAAAAGATTCTGAATCCTGTAATATTTTTTGCTGGTCTGGAGATAGAGATGAAGGGTGACTCTGCTACAAAGCCCTGTCAATTCATTGTAGGGTAGTGTTTTGAGTTTGATGTGAGTCACAAGGCTTCAGTTGCCTTAAGGAAAATTCCCAAATACTAGTAAAGCCTAAATTTGGATGTGTAGCTTCCTTTCCATGGACTAATGGACTAAGTACTTGGCATAGGTAGTTAATCCCCCATTCAAGTTAGTTCGTGAGTAGTTCGTCCATCTCTCTGCCCGCCACCCCCGACCACCGATGCGCTCACACAGTGGCACAGATATCTTTAGTAATAGGAAAGTAAACCTTTCCCAAATACCAGCCTACACTTCATTTCCCCAAAGCCAAATCCGCCTCACGACGCTGTTTGCCAAGGACATTTCCAAATGAGCAGCGGGTCAACACGTCCAAAGCGCTGTGTTTGGGGGCTGACGCAAAGAGAGGCAAAGCCCTTCCTGGCAAAGAGCTCTGTGAGTTTCGAGCGCCAGAGCTCCCGCGGGAGCAGGTTTAGCGCGGCTGTTCCGCGCGGCGCCGCTCCGCGCACCCCGCCTGGACGCTAAACACAGCGCTCGGCCCGCGACC
>NW_011494901.1:3441413-3444840 GCF_000754665.1 Bison bison bison
GTGCTGCTCTTGCGGGCCAGAGGCGCGCCGGCTCCGGGGTGGAGAGTGAGGGGCAGCTTTGGGGCCCGGGAGGCTCCGCGTCCGTACCGGTGCGCGCAAGGAATCCGGGAAAAGTGCCCCCCGCCGCCACCTCCTTGGCCTGTGGCCCTCGGGCAGGGGGCCGAAGTTGGGGTTCTCCTGGCTGTCCCAAGTCACAAGGCGACGGTCGCGATCCGGGCGGCGTGTAGGAGGCGGTTCCCGTCCGGGCCTAGAGCCCAGAATTTGGGCTGGGAGTGGGGGAAAAGGGCAGCTCCTGCCCCTCTCTTCGGCTTGACCGCC
Organism: Bison bison bison; assembly: GCF_000754665.1. Taxonomy (NCBI): domain Eukaryota; kingdom Metazoa; phylum Chordata; class Mammalia; order Artiodactyla; family Bovidae; genus Bison; species Bison bison. The sequence goes on from NW_011494901.1 coordinate 3,441,732, forward strand.
GCCTAGGCAGGGGTCCCCAGGTCTCCGCCGCTGCGCCCTCTGCGACGGTCCACCCAGTGGCCTGTGGCCCTCCTGCCGCTCCGGAGATCTTGGCCGGGGTCAGTGGAGCGAGCCTCTCACCGCGAGCGCCCGGACGAACAGGTTACAAAGATACCAGGTCACAGAAACGTGCGCTCCATTAGTGTGGGAGATAAGGGTCCTCCCTGCCTTCCGTCCTAGCTCCGAGATTCACGTATGGTCACAGCCCCTGTTTGCCATCGAACTCCCTTCCCGGTTCTCAGTCGCTAATGATTTGCTGGAATTAAACTGGTAACTTTGCCCTTGAACCAGGCGGTTTCGGGATGGGTTTGCTAATCCCCGTGCTATTTGTAACCTGCCCCATATAACACGTGACACGGAATTAACTGTGCCAGTTTCCACACCAGAGGTCAGAGCGCTGTGAAAGGTGAGTCAAGCTCAAACAGGGGAGCCCCCTGACCCCTCCCCCACCCCTGCCACTCCTCTCTGGGATCCTGTCCACTTCTGAAACCCAGTCAAGAGTTCACAACCATTGCCTTAACCTTTTGAAAGAGTAAGCGCCTTGCATTCCTAATACAAGTTGTCCCCAGCCCTTTTCCACTGCAGTAAAGATTGAGTTGGTTTAGCTGATTACAGAAGTGAGAGGGAGACTCAAAGGGGCCAGAGGGAGGCAAATAGGGAAGGGTGGCCACCTGGGCTCTGCAGCCCAAAGGCTGGGCGGGTGAGACAGGGCTCCCTCGGGGAGGAAGGCTGGCAGGGTCCAGTGGGAGGGGTTTGCTGGGCCACTGACCGCAGTGCCAGAAGATTATTACCATCTTGAGTATCCTCACCCCTTGCTCTGGGCCAGGTTCTGTGTTACCTACTTCACCTACATACAGCCTGTGTGGGGTTCTCCGCTATGTGTCTCCAGCAACTCCAGAAAGGTTACAGGCAACAGGGGAGCTAAAAAGTTCATTTTTCAGCTCAGGAACCGAGGCCTAAGAGATGTAGAGTGACCTCCACAACTGGTTAACGGGGAGCACAGGCCTGAACCAGATGTACTGACTGTTTCTCCTGGGGGACGCCTGTCACCCAGAGGACACACAGTGCCACAAACTCGGAAAATGGCTTTTTTATTATGTGGCTTTTTGATCATCAACAAAACAGACACTGTTCCCAAGGACACTGCGGCAATCTGTGTCTGGGTGGAGCTGGTCAAAGTGTCAGGTTCTACCACCTGCTGGAAGGGCCTCCCAGCACGCCCAGCTAAGGAGCAAATAGCCAGCAGTGGTGATTACACAACAGCAGGGGCGTGCAGCTTTCTAAGAACGCAGCCCCGACTGTAGGATCTGCTCTACACAGGCCTGCTAGCAACTCCTTTCTGTACAAAGGGCTTTCCTTCTCCTTCCCCTACGCATTTTTTCCTCCTTCCTTATTTGAAACTCAATCTCCGGCCCCATCGTGTGTGGGCCCGCGAGGGGCCTGTTGATACAGCTGCCCCTCCGGTGCCACATGACTGCAGGCTGGCCACACATGACAGATTTGAATGTACTGGCACCAAGGACAATCAGATTAGCCTCCACTTGGGATGTCTGCTGCTTGGACTGTTTGTGTCTTTTGGAGCCTGTTTGACTAAATTAAACTCCTTGGAAACCACTCACCAGTCAAGTATGAAAGACGTACCCACCAGCCTTCAAGGTGCTTATCTTTGTAGCAGACTTGTTCTTAGGAGACTGGATGACCTTGTCACTATCTAGGACCTGGTGGCCTTTTCCAGCCCATGTGGTATGAAAAAAGATCAGTCCAGTCTGAGTCTTTAGAAAAATGGCATCAGAACAAGCCTTAAAAACGGATGAATCTTGAATTCAGGAAATGAATATGGAGAGTAAAGCTGAGGAACGCATCCATTTATTCATTCAGCAAATATTTATTAAGTGCTGACTATGTGCCAGTAAGAAACACAAAATCCTTTTGCCTCATGGAACTTGTGTTTTTAATGAGGAGAAAGGCAGTGAAAGAAATGTGGAAATAACACAGAGTACTAGAGGATGATTGGGGGTCCCAGGTGGCACGGTGGTAAAGAATCTGCCTGCCAATGCAGGAGATGAGGCTTCCATCCCTGGGTTGGGAAATTTCCCTGGAGGAGGAAATGGCAACCCGCTCCAGTATTCTTGCTGGGAAAAATCCCATGGACAGAGGAGCCTGGTGGGCTACAATCCATGGGGATGCTATCGAGTTGGACACTGCTGAGCGATTGAGCAGGCATGCAGAAGGTGATAAGTGCTGTGGAGAAAAAGAAATCACAAGTGGAGATTGGGGAGTGCTGGGGAGATTCCAGTTTCATAGGGTAGTTGAGGAAGGCATGTCTGAGAAAGTGATATGGCAGCAAAAACTTAAGGGGAATGAGAAAGCAAGCCTATTGGTATCTATCATCACATAAGAAATGATCTACAAAGGCAGAGTTTAAACAACAAAAGTCTATCCTCTCTCATGATTTCTGACGGTCAGTTATCTGGGAGCAGCTTAGCAGGGCATGGTTTTGGCTTGGGATCACTCATGAGGCTGGGGTCAAGCAGTTTGCTGGGGCTACCTTGTCTGAAGACCTGACTGGGGCTGGAGGATCTGTTTTCAGGGTGCCTCTCTCTCGTGGCTGTTGCAGGGGAGGGCTGTTTTTCCCTCTGTAAACCTCTCTCCACCAACACTGCTTGAATGTTCTCAGGATGTGGCAGACGGCTTCCTCTGGGGGGCGTGATTCAAGAGAGGATGAATGAGGAGGAAGCTGTAGTGCCTTTTATGACACAGTTTCTGAAGTTCCACATCATTGCTTCTGCTTTATTGGGTTCCTTAGAATTGAGTCACTAGGTCAAGGAAAGAAGGATTAGGCCCCACCTCTTGAAGGGGAGAGTATCAAAGAATTTGTGAATATATTTTAAAACTGTCGCAGAGAAATGTGGAGGTATTTGCTGGGAGAAGGGAAGAGCACTTCAGGCAGAGGAAACGGCAAGGACGAAGGCCATGAGGCAGGAGCAGGCGCAGCATATTCAAGGAAGAACCAGAAGCCAAGGTAGTTTGAGCAGTTAAGCAAGGGGGAGAGACTAGGAGGATGTCAGAG
>NW_011494901.1:3444940-3447732 GCF_000754665.1 Bison bison bison
GGCCCCGCCCCACCCCGCCCCGCCCCACAGGCCACTCTGTACAGCTTACAAGATCTTAGTTCCCTAACCTGGGATTGAACCCAGGCCCCCAGCAGTGAAAGCACAGCGTTCTAACCACTGGACCACCAGAGAATTCCCTGTTGTAAATATTTTGAGAGTGATGAGAAGCCTTTTCAAGGTTTTTTAACTGAGTGTGATTGATCTGTCTTATTTTAAAAAAGAAAACAGGATTCCGGGTGTGAATAGCCATGGGAGGAGGAAGTGGAGATGAAGAGACCATTAAGGAGGCCATTATGAATAATCCAAGAGAGAGATGACCGTGGCTACTGTTTGGAGGTGATCAACACAATTAGATTCTGAATGTGTCTCATACATCTCAAAGATAGAGTCAGCAGAGTTTTCCATGGACTGGATGTGGGTTTTGACCCAAAGGTTTTTGACCTGAAGAACTGGAAACATGGTTCTGGAGTTGACTGAGACTGCAGGTAGGCCAGTTTGAGGGTGAGGCTTCACAGATTGGTGTGAAAGTTGATGCTTTCAAACTGTAGTGCTGGAGAAGACTCTTGAGAGTCCCTTGGACTGCATGGAGATCAAACGAGTTATCCTAAAAGAAATCAACCCTGAATATTCCTTGGAAGGACTGATGCTGAAGCTGAAGCTCCAATACTTTGGTTACGTAAAGAGCCAAAGAGCCGACTCATTGAAAAAGACCCTGATGCTGGGAAAGATTGAGGGAGGAGGAGAAGGGACGACAAGGATAAGAAGGGGGTGACAGAAACATCATTGACTCCATGAACATGAGTTTGAGCAATCTCTAGGAGATAGTGAAGGACAGGGAAGCCTGGCATGCTGCAGTTCACAGGGTTGCAAAGAGTCAGACATGACTTAGTGACTGAACAACAACTTTGAGATGCCCATTAGACATCTGAGTGGTGAAGGTGAGGAGGCAATGGAATGTATCGTCCTGAAGTTCAGGAATTCTTAAAGAAACAGCTTCCTGTGTCTGTCAGTGATGGTCATTAGAACATCAACAGGGTTGGGCCCATCCTCTAGGAGAGTTGACATGTGCATATGTGGCTACTGAGGGCTCCAGGCAGGCAGAAAGCAAGGGGCCGAGTGATGCCTGACACTCCCCAGGCCACTGCCAACCCAGAGAAGCAGCTCAGAACGAGTGGTTGGCTCAAGACTGTAGAATTAACTATGCTCATGTTTCAGAATTCACAGGATTGCACAAAGACAGTTCATCAGTCGATTCTGCCAGCTTCTAGTTTTTCTTTTCTTTTTTGGTTGCCCTCTGGTTCTGCTCCAGATTAACCTGAGCACCCAGAGGCATGCATTCCTCTCTTCCAATTCCTGACATTTCTTGAGGCTCCCCTGGGGTACAGGAATTTGCTCTCGAGTGCTTTCTTGGATCCATGTTCCAACTCATATTCCCAGGACTCCCAGCTATGCCTCTGCATCAGGCTGGGCCTCCTCCAGCGGCCTAACCCTGTAGAGGGTGCTGCAGGCAGGGGAGACCAAGGTTCCTGGGGCATTTTCCTCCTCCCCACACTTGTGTTAGCTGTTGACCCAGGGGCCTGAGAGCTATATCTGAGGTGGGTTAGTTGCTTCAGTTGTATCTGACTGTTTGCAACCCCATGGATTGTAGCCCACCAGGCTCCTCTGTCCATGGGACTTCCCAGGCAAGAATACAAAGGTTGGTTGCCATTTCCTCCTCCAGGGGATCTTCGCGACCTGGGGATTGACCCGGGTCTCCTGCATTGCAGGCAGATTTTTTACTGTCTGAGCCACCAGGGAAGCCCTCCATATCTGAGATGGGATTTGGCAAACTTGAGTTGATTGTTTTAGTTTGGCCCCTTAGCTGACTCCCAGTGCAAAGATGAATTTTTTTGCAGTCATTTTATTGCCTGGGATAAATATTGCTGTTGATTTTTCATGGCTGATAACAGCTCAGCTTGAGTGTGGCTAGCTGGAACTGGGGGTGTGGAACACAAGGAGTTGTTTGAGAGAGAATGAAAGTGAGGATTTGCCACTTGATTTTCTCGATGGAGGCCTTCTCACTGTTAAGGGAGAGAGAGAGACACACTTCGACAGAGGTGGCAGCCCCTGGGCAGAGACTAGAGGAGCTGTGCATAGTAAGAGGTCCACGGAAATGCAGTGGTCCCTGTTGCCTGGCATCTGCTGTTGGCTCCATCAGATACCTACAGCTCCCAAAGAATGAGTCATTCCTCCCCAGCATATAAAAAAGGGATGAATCAGAACTCAGTTTAGATCTTGGCTTTGCCACTTATTAGCTGTGTGACCTTGGGCAAGCACAAAACTTTTCTGTGCCTCAGTGTCCTCGTCTATAATAAGGAAATAAGCAGACCTACTTCAAAAGATGCCTGGAGGAGGAAGTTTCTGGCCCACGGAGGGCTGTCAGTGAATATATTCCAGCTCAGCTAATTGCCTCGTCTTCCATCTGTGGCTCCTTCCCCACAATCTTCAGGAAGGTTGATCTGATAAATCCATAGAGAAGGTAGAGACAGAGGAAAAGAAAGGTCAGGGTCAGGATGCTTGCTGAGAGCAAGGTGAGTCACGTTGGCTTTGAATGCCAGCTCAACTCGCTTCTTCTGAAACATGTCTCCCAGTATTTCTCAGCATCTCGCAGGGCTGTCGCGGGATCTCAAAGACGAGCCATGCAGGTGGCCACCCTGTGTTCTCTGCCCTGTCGTTCTCTGCCTCTGTTCCACCACCGTCTGCAGCCACCCAAGCTTCAGGAAGGCGCCTCTGCTGCGGGTGTCCCTGGAGGC